>NW_027397114.1:4670983-4726413 GCF_003265705.2 Callorhinus ursinus
CTCCTCCTCCTCCTCCTCCTCCTCCTCCTCCTCCTCCTCCTCTTCTTGCTGCTGCTGCTGCTGCTCCAGCGTTTGGGCTCCGAGGGCTGTGAGCAGAAATCTAATGAGACCCAACTGGCTGTTTATGTAATTCTTCACACTTCTGTCTTAAGGCGTTGCTTTAAAACTACCTTTCGCGGAGCCTGAATTTCGCTCGGCTGCACCGTCAAGCAGTTTGGCTTAATCAGCTGCCTTTGCCGGCGCTCAGGCTTTGGGCTTGCAAAGTGTACTTTGGGGGCAGCCAGGGACCTTTTCCCTTTGTCACCACGAATATGGAAAATGGAACAGATGGATTAATACCAACTGGATTTTTTAAATGTCCTTTTAACTCAACCTCAGTGTACAAATAGATCCCTTTTGCAAATATCTTCTGTTTGCCCTTGATCTTTTCTTATCCCCACCCAATGCTGATCCAGCAAACGTTTAAAGGTCGACCTTATCGTACAAACCTCTCCGGTGTTCTCTTATCGTGAAGGAGAGAGGTGGTTTTGAAAATCAGAATAAAACTCAGAAACCCTGTCCTTTAAAGAGAATAATCAATAGAGTTTTGAAATTAATTGTTGCTTTTGTTACATTTGCTGCCAAACATTTTCTGATTTTTGAAAAATACACATTGAAAAGAAAAAGCACAGAGAAGCTCGATTATTACATTGTATGCCCTTAGTATATTTAAGACGGCAGCTATGTAGGATAATTTGGTTCATAATTATCGTTGACTAGGATGGCAATTCATTGTATTTAGTATTTTTAATGTTAGCATCGCATACTTTGGAAATTAAAATAATTTTCCTAACTTCTCAAATGTCTAAACATTTAATGATGCAGCAGATTTAAGCAGCAAATATCCAGAATGAAGTGAAATATAGAATTCACTTCTAAATTAGTGAATAGGAATAGGATCACTTTCTAAAACGTATATATGTGTGTGCAGGTGGGTGGATGGGAGTGTGGAGTAGAGTTTCCAATAAATATTCTTTTGACTACTGAGGGAAGAAATACACTATATATGCTGGAGATATATATATATATACATATATATATATTTAGAGCTGTATTCAGAAATAAAAAGTAAATAATAGGGTTAAATATATTGTTTTAACTCTAAATCCTCAATTGTCCCATGAGATTTTGAACTTTAATAAACAGTTTTCTATTGTATGTTCCTTTATTTTGTGCTGATTATATTTTTCTGACTTTCTAGCCTATTAGACTTTTTCAAAAGTAAAATTACTCTGGGGGTAAGAAAAGGTTGTGGGACTTAGATTTATCTTACTTGGACATGTTTGTTTTTGTTTTATTTTGTTTTTCTTTAAGGAGCAAGACCACTCAAGGTGAAGGATAATCTACAAAATACCAGCACTTTGAATGAAAATTTGTTTCTCTGCCACAAACTGAACACTTTTGTGCGTGTGTGTGGGGGGAAGTTGAAACACAAATCTCACTTAGTGGCATAGCAGCTATGCAGCTTGAAATCCAAGTAGCACTAAATTTTATTATTTCATATTTGTACAATAAGCTTCCCAGGAGACGTGTCAACATTTTTGGTGAAGAGCTTGAAAGACTTCTTAAGAAGAAATATGAAGGGCACTGGTATCCTGAAAAGCCATACAAAGGATCAGGGTTTAGATGTATACACATAGGGGAGAAAGTGGACCCAGTGATTGAACAAGCATCCAAAGAGAGTGGTTTGGACATTGATGATGTTCGTGGCAATCTGCCACAGGATCTTAGTGTTTGGATCGACCCGTTTGAGGTTTCCTACCAAATTGGTGAAAAGGGACCAGTGAAGGTGCTTTATGTGGATGATAATAATGAAAATGGATGTGAGTTGGATAAGGAGATCAAAAACAGCTTTAACCCAGAGGCCCAGGTTTTTATGCCCATAAGTGACCCAGCCTCATCAGTGTCCAGCTCTCCGTCGCCTCCCTTTGGTCACTCTGCTGCTGTAAGCCCTACCTTCATGCCCCGGTCCACTCAGCCTTTAACCTTTACCACTGCCACTTTTGCTGCCACCAAGTTCGGCTCTACCAAAATGAAGAATAGTGGCCGCAGCAACAAGGTTGCACGTACTTCTCCTATCAACCTCGGCTTGAATGTGAATGACCTCTTGAAGCAGAAAGCCATCTCTTCCTCAGTGCACTCTCTGTACGGGCTCGGCCTGGGCAGCCAGCAGCCGTCGCAGCCGCAGCCCCCGCCGCCGCCGCCCCCGCCGCAGCAGCAGAAAGCCTCCGCTCTTTCTCCTAATGCCAAGGAATTTATTTTTCCTAATGTGCAGGGTCAAGGTAGCAGTACCAATGGAATGTTCCCAGCTGACAGCCCCCTTAACCTCAGTCCTCTCCAGTACAGTAATGCCTTTGATGTGTTTGCGGCCTATGGAGGCCTCAACGAGAAGTCTTTTGTAGATGGCTTGAATTTTAGCTTAAATAACATGCAGTATTCTAACCAGCAGTTCCAGCCTGTTATGGCTAACTAAAACAGGAAAAAAAAAATGTATCGTACAAATTAAAATGCACGGGCCCAAGGGGGGATTTTTTTTTTTCCACCTCCTTGAGTTTTTTTTTTTTTTTTTTTAAGCTTATAGTAAGGATACATTCAAGCTTGGTTACAAAAATAAAACCTGCATCATTTTTCATTTGCCAACCAAGCACAAAGTTATTTTATACTGACTGTATATTTTAAAGTATACTCTCAGATATGGCCTCTTACAGTATTTAAGATATAGCAAGGACATGGCTGATTTTTTTTTTATAAAAAATTGGCACTAATAAGTGGGTTTATTGGTCTTTTCTAATTGTATAATTTAATTTAGTACAAAGTTTGTAAAATATCAGAGGATATATATATTGTTTCTACGACACGGTATTGCATTTATATCTTTTTACTACAGTGACCTGTGACAGCAGCAGCTTCATGTATTTTTTTTACTGAAATTGTAAAATATCCATCTTAAAGACATCAACTATTCTCAAAATTGTGTACAGAATATTCCTTTAGTGGTGGAATTAAAATGTACGAATATTTGCTTTTTCAAAAAAATGTATTTTCTGTTAAAGGTTTAAAGATTTTTGCTATATATTATGGAAGAAAATGTAATCGTAAATATTAATTTTGTACCTATATTGTGCAATACTTGAAAAAAACGGTATAAAAGTATTTTGAGTCAGTGTCTTACATGTTAAGAGGGACTGAAATAGTTTATATTAAGTTTGTATTAAAATTCCTTAAAATTAAAATTGCTTATCGTGGTCTTTGTTTTGAAGCCTTGGCCAAAGAGCTACCTCCGGAGTTAAAATGTTGTAAATGCTGGTGCTGAAGAAAAGGCTGACCCCTAGGATTACGGAGGAATGGTGGAAAGCAGTTGCACTCCTGCTGCAGCAGATAGTATCCGTTTGCCACATAAAAAGGCCTAGCAAAACTGCACAACCTGACCAGTGCTTGGGGACAGCTTTATTTATAGATTTTTAAGCAACTTTCTCTTCAGCCCTGTGAATAGGGATGGTTCTGCTAAGGTTAGGCAACACTGTTTTACACCAAGTGTTAAATTGTGGTGTTGTGCTGACGTCTAAGAGAGTCCGATGATAAAATTCACTCGTAACCAGAGAGGATTTATTTGAAATGTATATGGGGAGACCATTGGATCGGTTTTCTGTTCCTGCATGGGAGGTGAAAAGCTCAGAAACCTTGCTGGGACAAAATAGCTGACCTAACTATTTAAAAAGAACATTAGGTCTGTTTACTAATCCTTAAACTTAAAGTTCAGTCATAAATATGACTAACTAAATAGTTGGAGAATTTATGATCAAAATCTCAAGATTGGACAGGGTGCTTTCCCCCTTGCTTGCTTTTTAAAATACAATTGGATAGCCAACCTGCTGCTTTGGGAGAGGAAGGGAGGTTCAAAGGTTACTCACCCATAATGTGTCAAATTGTGGCTTGGTAGGGATGGAGTTTTTAAAAATGATGAGTTGGAAGCGAGAGACACTATTTTTAAAGTAAAATGAATCATTTCACTGTTTATATGTCCATTGATAGTGTTGACATAGTATGGGTGAGAAAATTGCCTGGAATTGGAAGGAAACTACATTTATAGTAAGGAACCAGCACTGTCTGGGTTACTGGTGAAATAAATTTGGTCTTAAGTGAGTTTTTTGGACACCAATGTACAAAAGCCTGTTGTCTGTTACCCATGCAGTTTAGAGCAATAAAAGTTTTAAGGAAACAAGCACTGGGAGTAATCAAGCCGAGCTGTTTGGCCTGCTCCGTGGTGAGGCCTTTGTCCTTCAGTGGGCAGAATGAGGCTATGAAGAAGTACTGGGATGGTGAGTGGGACTGGCGGAGGGCTGGTCTGCCAGCATTATCAATTACGTGCTTTTGTGATCCCCAAGTTTGAATAGCTGTAAGAACAATCAGTAATGGTTTTAAGCACTAGTTCGGGCTAGACACTTGTGGGTGAAGTTATCATAGGCTTAACAGAAAATTGCCTTTTCACAAATTAAGACAACATACTTTTTCTGAAAATCAGGAGTAAGTCAGCAGGCTAGTAGATACACAACAGAATTTGTAACCATCTGGAACACTAAATCAGATTTTAAATAAATTGAGCTTAATGTAAATATGAATACCTTCCACATCTTAGGGATGTGCATATTGGTACGTATGGGGGATATCGAGGGAAAATATTGGGGAAGATACTGGGGAAATGTCATATTGGTACCTATGTTGGTTTGGTGCTTGAATCTTGATTGGTTTCAAAAAAAATCTGTTCAATTTGAGCTTCGTATTCTTGAGGTCTTTTTTTTTTTTTGTCTTCATGCCCTTTATGCTCATTAGGAATGGAGATGTTTTTAAGTTTTTTAATTCCAGTTAACATACAGCGTAATAGTAGGTTCAGGTGTACAATGTAGGGACTCAATACTCCATACGTCACCCAGTGCTTATCACAAGTGTACTCCTTAATCCCTATCACCTATTTCAGCCATTTCCCCCCACCCCCATCTCCCATCTGGTAACCATCAGTTTGCTCTCCATGGTTAAGAGTCTGTTTCTTGGTTTGTCTCTCCCCCCCCACTTTATTTGTTTTGTTTCTTGAATTCCACATATGAGTGAAATCATTACCGTCTTTGTCTTTCTCAGACTGACTTCTTTCAGCATTATACTCTCTAGCTACATCATTGTAAATGGCAAGATTTCATTCTTTTTATGGCTAAGTAATATTACATTGTGTGTTTGTGTGTCTGTATCCATTCCTCAGTTGATGGACACTTGAGCTGTTCCCATAATTTGGCTATTGCAGATAATGTGACAAACATCAGGGTGCATGTATCCCTTTGACTTAGTATTTTTGTATTTTTTGGATAGATAGCTAGTAAGACGATTGCTGAATCATAGGGTAGTTCTATTTTTAACTTTTTGAGGAACCTCCATACTGCTTCCAGAGTGGCTGCACCAGTTTGCGTTCCCACCATGACGGTTCCCCTTTTTCCACATCCTTGCCAACACTTGTTTCTTGTGTTTTTGATTTTAGCCAAGGAATGGAAATTTTTCTTCTTAAGATTTTACTTTTAAGTAATTTCTACACCCAACATGGGGCTCGAACTCACAACCCTGAGATCAATAGTCGCAAGCTCCACTGACTGAGCCAGCCAGCCTTCCCCAGGAGTGGAAATTTTTTAAAAGGTGCTTTTTTTTTTTTTAATTTAAATTCAATTCACCAACATAAAGTACATCATTAGTTTCAGAGGTAGAGTTCAGTAATTCATCAGTTGCATATAACACTCAGCGCTCATCACATCACCTGCCCTCCTTAATGCCTGTCACCCAGTTACCCCATCCGCCCACCTACCTCCCCTCCAGCAACCCTCAGTTTCTTTCCCATAGTTAAGAATCAAAAGGTGCTTTTGCCTAGCACACCTTAAAAGCCTTAGAAAAGCTTACTTACATCTTGGTCCCAAATCTGTTTCTTCCTACTCTGCTATCACACTTTTGTCCCTTTGTGGAAAATGTTTTGCTTGACGATTTGATGAGTTAATAATCTTTTTTTTTTAAGATTTTATTTTTAAGTAATCTCTATACCCAACAGCCCCGAGATCGAGAGTCGCATGCGCTAGCATCTGAGCTAGCCAGGCGCCCCTGGTGAGTTAATTACCTTTTCTTTTTTTTTAAAGATTTTATTTATTTGACACAGCGAGAGAGGGAACACAAGCAGGGGGAGCGGGAGAGGGAGAAGCCCGCTTCCCGCCAAGCAGGGAGCCCGATGCAGGGCTCGATCCCAGGACCCTGGGATCATGACCTGAGCCGAAGTCAGATGCTTAACGACAGCCACCCAGGCGCCCCGAGTTAATTATCTTACTAGGTCTTTCCCATTATTCTTCTGTAAATATGGATACTGTATAACAGCCTCTGAATGCCCTGATCCTGGTGTCCAAAATACTGCCTTACAGATGGCATAGCTCATTGATGAGTGAATCAGTTGATAGCAGAAAGCAGCTCTCTGGGTTTCAGATATTCCTTTACTGCCCATCTTTTCTAAAATCAGGTGTATTGTTAAATCTCCTTTGAATAGCTTTAACCTAATAGCTAATACTAGATGGCAAATGTAGGCCTTCAGTCAAAATGCCTCCTTAAAGATAATGACTTTATTTATTTATCCTTATTTACTGTGATTAACTTCTTAGTTTTTGAAGGTGAGACTAAAGGTGCCCTGAGTTTAAAAATGTTCTTGTCTTATGTACAGGCATTTTAATTGAGAGACGTACTCTCACACATCTTCAGGAGGTAGGTTATTGTAAAACAAGTCGCTATAACATACAGAAAATTTAAGTATCTCTAGTTGGACATACTCCAGCTAATGAGAGAAAATGCTGGTCGGAGATCTTCCTCCTTAGCCCTCTCCCTACACAAACTGCAAAGAGTGTAGGCGTGGGACAAGTGTGTGTCTTTGCTTGAATAGAACGCATGCTTTCATCAGAAGCAGGGTAATAACTCTGCTGCAAGATCAGTAAGAGGAAAACAGCTTTATTAGAAGACAAGTATGTAAAACTGCCATTGCCAAATAGAACTCCTTATACTGTTGAGTATGCCAATCAGCTGATGCTTAATCGATTTGGCCCAGGAGGCCACTTGAGATCTAATTTCTTCAGTTTTTTTGTGTGTTATGTTAGGAAGACACTATCTTCATGTTTAAACCTTGGATCAATATCTGTGCATATAACTGGAAAATTAGTCCAACACTTCTGTTCAAGCCATTTTTTAAAAAATGTTTTGAATCATTTGGTTAACAAATGCTCATACAGCACTTACTACGTACCATGCATAGTTCCAACGCAGCTTACGGAAGGGGAGCTGAGACAGTTAACTCACCCACGATTATATGGCCAGTAAGTGGCGGACCTGGAATTCAAACTCAGTGAAGTTCCAGAGTTTATGCTCTTAAACTTGATGCTTTGTTCCCTGGGATTAGTTGTTCTTCTGATTTGAAGTCAGGGGAATAAGAACTATTTTTGATGTATTAGCCACATGACTGGTAGAATCTCTACAGGAGTGTTCCAGAGAAGAGTCTAATGGGAGGCTCTTGGCCATGCTTAGAAGTCATGATGATATATTGGGGGAGATACTTTATATTTCCGGTGGCCATAAACTATAATTACAGGCTATCAGGAAATGTTTTTAGAAATCATTAAGTCAGTGCTTTAATTTTGTTGATTTTCTTAATTCAATTGTGTAAATTGCTTCTCTCATTTTAGAACCACTGGATGATTCCCTCAGACAGTAAGGACTGTAGACTTGGTGGCCCCATTCCTTCTAAGTAAGATTGTAATTGTTGACCTCCTACAGCTGTTTTCACACACATTCCTCACTTGTGCTATTGATAAACACCATAAGGAAAGGTCAAGTCAGTCACCAAAATTGTCTTCAACAATGTGTTCCCTAGTACCTATGATCTGTTTCTAAGTTACTGGGAAATACATGATTTCTGTGTATAGGTGTTGTGATAAATGGTCTTCTTACCCTTACCAAAATAAAAATATATTTTGGTTTAGAAAGTCACATTTTAGAAGCATAATTTATTATGGATGAACTTATATTCCCATTAGGGTTGCTATGAGTTTTGAACATGTATAAACTGCACAGTAGGGCCTCCTGGGTGGCTCGGTAGATTAGGTGTCCGGCTCTTGGTTGGGCTCAAGTCATGATCTCAGGGTCATGGGATTGAGCCTCAAGTCAGGCTCCGCACTCAGTGTGGAGGTCTGCTTGTCTTCCTCCCTCTGCTCCTCCTTCCACTCACACGCACACACTCTATCTCAAATAAATAAATCTTAAAAAAAAAAAAACAGTAAACAGAAAAACCCATTTTTTAATGGCTCAGAAGAATTTCAGTAGTTTATTTTTATTTTATTTTATTTTATTTACTTATTTGAGAGAGAGAGAATGAGAGATAGAGAGCACGAGAGGGAAGAGGGTCAGAGGGAGAAGCAGACTCCCTGCTGAGCAGGGAGCCCGATGTGGGACTCGATCCCGGGACTCCAGGATCATGACCTGAGCCGAAGGCAGTCACTTAACCAACTGAGCCACCCAGGCGCCCAGAATTTCAGTAGTTTATATGTGGATTAAATCTTATTGTACCTAGTGCCAATTTTTTAGATCTGGAGTTAGAATTTGATTGGACCAAGTATTGCTGGACCCTGGCTGGGCCTTTGGAGGTTTAGCTTGGGCTAAAAGTCATTAATGGAATGTGAAGTAGTAAACATCTACTAACCATTTTTCAATATTTGAGGTTTAAGATTTATATTTTAGAAGACTTGCTTTATATACAGTCCATAAGTGGAGCTTTGAGATCATCTCACAAACCCTAGAAGAAAACAATGAGGGGGCAGCTCACATGTGGAGGCTATTTGAAATGGAGTCTAATTCCTTCCTTAAGCATATTAAGTCATTTGGTTCAAGATGACTCAGTTTCTTCATCTGCAAAATGGGTAGGGGGATATCTTATACTTCCCCGGGCAGTTCATGAGGCGCTAATCCCCTTGGTATGAAGAACTGTCAGTGAGGTCATGGAACATGTATTCCTAGGGGTTTACAGTAGTTATAAGGCACCAAGTCCAGACTTTCACCCTCAGTTTGTTGACCTGTGAAATCAGAAATGTAAATGCAGACACCAACCGTCTTTATCATAGTGACATTTTGTTGTCCAGCGTGTTACTTGCATCCACAGAGAATTAAATAAAAATTCTGTGGTACTATCCTAAAAGCTATTCTATTCCTGTTTCAGTGATAAATACCACTGAGTGTGTGTCTCTAGTTCTGAGGCGCTGGTGGGGAAACCGTGTTTCAGCATTCTTTTTCATACAATCAGCAAGTTGATTTAAACCTAGAACACAAGTTGACGTTCCTTTTGAGAGCAGCCAAAAAGGTTGCTAAAGTGTCCGTGCTGTTGTGAAAAGTACTGAAATGGTTGTTGCTATTTAAACCACACTGGCTCGGGAATAGGAGTAGTTAAAGGTAGCTCTGGCGAGAGACGTGTCCTACAGAGAATGGTGCTAGCTTTATTTTAGCGCAGGTAGGAAAGAAGGGGAGGTTTGCTTTACAGAAGGGAAAAACATTGAGGACTTGGAAGGAAAAACACATTCCGTCTGGCATCATGAGTACTTTACTTCACTGATAAAATATGACCAGTGTGCAGAACAGAGAACAGGTGTAAAATATTTTTAGACAAACCTTGGCATATACTGTAGGTTGCATCCCTTCCTTCTATACACTGAAGTCTTTCAAAAATAATTGTGGAAAAACCACACTTACCAAATAAGCTAGACCTTGCTTTTATGATTTTCAGGTACTAAATGTTAAAGCCAAACATAAATTTCCTTCCCAGCCATCAGGTTGCAGCTGTTTTTAAACACTGGGGCTCTGTGTGCCCTTCTACAGATCTTGAGCCTCCTTTTCCTTCCTGAGCACTGTTGAGAGAGCCAGGAGAACATGGCGCCATGGCTGCTTTCAGAGCATGCAGGAAGAAATGTGACAAGCATGGACGTGGCAGCACTCTAGCTTGGTTCCTGGCAAATGGGTATAAACCGATGACTTCTGGATACCGATGGAAGGGAATGCTGGATACCCCTTCTGTCAGTGTGGGTTAGGAAATGGAGTCCGGATGACCTGTGACACAGTCTCGGTCGTTCTGGACACGTCCCCTTCTCTGCACGCAGGTGCATGCATGGCTTTTCCATGCTACCCACCCCCGACACACACCATCCATCAGTTCATTGCTAAAAAAGGATGAAGGTTGGATTTTTATTTGTTTTGTAATGGGCATGCCTGTTCTTTTCCCACTCTGATTATCCAGATCTGCCTACTGACCCCAAAGCTCTGTTCCCGAAAAGAACACTCTTTGTTTTGTAAACTACCTGTCATTGTGAAGTTCGAACCCTGGTGACTTACTTTCTGCTAACTCCTTTCTATTTCCAGGAAACGTGGTGGGATCTCCAAACCACTTCAATCCAATGCCTAAGATAGCTGCAGTCCCTGGGCAGTCTTTCTAGAAACTGAGGTGTCACCAGAGGCCCTTTAAAGATTTAGGAACTGTCCAGTTTTCAGAGGGCTATAAAGAATCTTACCTGGGGAAATGTCACCTTTCTGCATCCTACAATAGATTGGAAGAAACAAAGGAAACTTTTTTTTCCCCCATAGTTTAGGAAGAAATGTTTTTTAGGAGACTTGTTTAATATCTGAGCCACAAAAGTTCAAAGAACTTTTTAGATGCTGTGAACATGGAATAGACAGATGGAGGGAAGACCTTCTCTCTCCCAGGAGCCTCTGCCTGAGGAAAAGGATCTGGCAGCAGGTAGGAAGGCAGCTAGGGCATGTCTCCTCTATCTGCCCCTCCTTCAGGATCTGGGGAAGAGGAGAGAATTGGGCAGGAGGGAGCCTCTGTACACCCTGCCTTGGGACTTGCCCTGGAGATCAGTTCCCCTTAGTGGAGGCTTTGCAGAAGTCTGTAGACCCCGGACAGTAGCCCTAGCGCGGGCACACCACACTTTGCTGATGGCTGTGTGGTTCCTTCCAGACTTGGAAGGAGGGTAGGTGGTAGCTGTGCCAATACCTTGCATGCTGCCTCTTTGAGTGATGATGACTTTGGCATTATTTGGCAAATATCTAGCACGTAGTATTTACTACGTGCTAGATATTGTTCGAAGCACTTGTATGTTTTAACTCATTTAAATTTCCTAAGAGCCCTCAGAAGGCTGTGCTGTTTCCCTCATTTATAGATAAAGAAATGGAAGCAGGGAGCTTGTGACAGTTACGGCCAGTGGAACCAGGACCTGAGCTGTGGGATTCTGTTTCCAAAGTCTGCGGCCCTTCCCCATTACACTATACGGCTCCTTTGGTTGACCTCAATAGGAAGGCTTTGTGAAAGAATCACACTTGATTATTTAGGGGACATTATCTAAAAGGCACTCTGCGCCGAGCTCCCCGTTATTTAGGGGACATTTTCTAAAAGGCACTCTGTGCTAAGTTCCCCGTGCACACCCAGCGTGGTCCTGTAGGTGGTGGTTTGCTCAGCAACCCCCACCTCATTTTAATATCGCCTCTGTTGCGAAAATACGGTGGAGTAGGCTGTGAGAGCTTGCGGGTCACAGGCTGGTTGTATTTACCCACATCCCTGCTGTTGTCTGGGCACTCAGAATCTGTGAGAAGTAACTCTCGGCACTACCCATACCTGAGGTCTGCCGTCCCGTGCTTTCCTGGTACTGACGATAGCAAAAGGGTGAGGTTGACTCAGTAGTTGCTCTGGGGTCACATTCCACTCAGGTCCCTAAATCGTGTCAAAGGGAGATATCATTTGAACCAATCCCTGTGTCATCTACTCAATACATTTATTGAGAATCTACTGGGTTAGGAACTCGTGATGATGCATATAAACCTTTAGGACCTTGCAAGGAGTTTACATTCTAAGAAAAGATAACCCACACGCCCAAATGATCAGACACAGGAGAATGTGGAGGTGTGAACAAAAAAAGGAGAGAGCATGCCCATGTGAGGGATTCTAGATTGCAAGGGGGAGTTACCAGGTGATGAAGAATGGGTCATCCGGGGAAGCCTGGGCTCCCTCCAAGTCCCAGCCTCAGTGGAGGGAAAACCTGGTCCTGGTTCTTCTCTCCATCGGATGTGTCCCAAGTGGGAAGAATGTGTGCTAACCCTTGGGGGGAAAAAGCCGAAGAAATCAGAACGAGAAGCTCAGCTGCCAGCCCGTCACTCCCAGGAGAAGCTGCCTTTCACTTTGGATATTTTAATTTTTTTCATTGTTCCAAGTTTTGAACAGAAAGACACTGTACAAGAGAGCTGGTTTAGAACCCTGTTCATCAAGCCCAGGGGTGGGCCGGGGAGGTCAGGTAAGAAGTCCAAGGCTGGGAGTGGTGGTAGTGAGCCGGGGTAGGTTGCCCAGGAGGGATGTTCTAATTCTTATCTTTTCAAGATGCTTATCCTAGAAACCTCCTCAGGCTAGAAGCTCCCCCTAGGGGTCATCTCATTTGTTTTTCTACCTTTAGAGACAAAACTCTCTGTTTTTTTAAGTATCAGGGTTCACAGCAGGTAACACCCTCCCAGAAGCTGGTGTTGGTGGAATATCTGCATAAACTCAGATACCCCCAGGGCACTCCCACCTGCTGTCTCCCCCAGTCACCACACTCTACTCCTAGCCAAGGGAACAAGTCTTTTCAGAGCTCAACTGATCCGTTTTCCAGTTTGGCTTTTTGGACGCTTACAGTATCTTCCAGGTTGAGCATAAACCAGAGAATGAGGCTTTGAAGGAAAAGCTTAATATAAATCTAAGCCAGAAATTAACAGCCCCAAAAAACTTTTCTCCTGGGTCACCTACCCTGGGCAAAGCCCTTCCCCAGGCTCCCCCAGGCTTCCTTTGTGGCTGAGCACTCTGTCATCCTCTGAAAATACTGCTGCAAGCTGGCCAAGCCCCTTCATGTGACTCGCAATGTTCAGAGAGCATCACTTCTCTGAAAGAAGCATGCATCTTGCTTTGGAACAGAAAACACCAGCGTCTGATCTATGTCTTACCCCGCCTTCTCCAGCAGGGACAGAGGTCTGGGCCCCACAATTTCCCCTACAGAATCCTTGGTAACTGCTAAGAACTAATTAAGAATGTTCTAGAGGAGTGGAGGGGCCTCATTAAGCCTCCAAATAAAATTATTCCCAGTAACCCTGTACAAGAAAGAATATGGGCTTTGGAGTAAGACTTTGAACTGAATCCCAATGCACCCTGAATAGCCATGTCCTGCTAAACCTACTCAGCCTCAGATTTCCTATCTGAAAAGTCCTACTTGTTCTGGGCAGTGTGAGGATTATGTAAGCTATAGAGCGCATTAAGCATAATCCTCTTCCCCATAGGGAATCACCAGAACTCTCTCCACTCTTATGTGAGATAGGGCTCGAAACGCCTATCTTCCTCTCTCCTCTCTCTTCCTGTGGCTTAGCCTCAAAGGCATGTGCTCAGCCTTCTTAGCGGAGGTCAGCTGGCCTTAAAACATGCATTTTCATGAGAATCCTAGGCAGTGAAACTTCACTGTGGATTAGCAGGGAGAAGAGAGGACGCAGAAGTGAGAGGAAACCAGAAGTCACTGTTCTGTGGTGGAAGATGCTGTCCGTGGGGTTAAATGCACGGGCTTTGGAGTCACTATACCAACCTAGGCTTGGTTTGCTGCTTGGCCAGGGCCCTTGGGCAAATGATTCAATCTCTGTGAGCCTCAATTTCATCATCTCTGAAATGGAGAGAATATTAAATGGTGGTAAATAATAAATACCTGCCAGGGTTGTGAAGATTTAATGAGATACTGTATGAGCACATATTAGGTGCTGTTAGCTCTTAGTAATTGAAATTATTCATCCTGCCACCGGGGCATCTAACTGGCAAAGGGTACCCACCTTCTGGGGTGGACGTGGGTCACCATGTGCGTAAGTCTCACTAAGGTTGTGCTGCGCTCATCCAGGAACACCAGCACTCTCCTCTCCTTAGGGTCATAAGGTGAAATTGTTGGTTGTGATTATTGTAGGGATCGCTCTGAGGCTGAGTTATTTGGTCACATCAAGACTCTAAGGCTATTTCCCCTTTTATTCTGTTGCCCCTTGTGGTGCATTGAGGTGGGAAGTGATGCTTGAGGTAGGAGGTCGGTAAGAGCTCAGCTCCATGCTCTGAGGTGCTGGAGCCAGGAATGAAGGATGGAGAAGCGCTCTTAGGGCCTCCGTGGACACCATTACTCGACTTTGTTTCTGCTTGCTGGTCTCCAGCTGCACAGCCTAGAGCCTCTCTCTCTCTCTCTCTCTCTCTCCTTCTTTCTTCTCCCCCCTCCTCTCCAGCTACCTTCATCCTGAACTCTTCCTTTGTCAGCAGAAGGGATTGCATCTGGTCTTACTTTGCTGTCCAAGGGCAGCTTTGGGGAAGGGAGCCTGTTCTCACATCCTGGCTCTTGTTCAGCCATGGGCAAGAACAAGAAACAGCCAGTATCCCCAGCCAACTGGAGCAACCAGACCCAGGACTGACCCGACTGTTATTCCATTTTGCAAATGAAGATGTTGAGGCCCACAGAGGTTAACTCACCTCAAGTCATACAGCCAGTGTGTGAGTCCAGGCAGTCTGACTCAAGAACCCATGCCCTTCCATCCTTCCATCACTCTGACCTTTCCTCAAAGCCACCCACCCTGGATACTGAGGAGATTTGGAGACCCTGAGGCCTAAAATATCTGGTGCCCCTTTCTGCAATTGAATTTGAGCAGCAATGACCATAACAATAACCATAACCTTCGGTCAGCACTTCCACCCAAGAAACAAGATGGCAGCGGCAGTCTAGGTCTCTCAAGAGCTGTGGAGGAACTGAGCCGCTAGTAGACTGGTTCTTGGGAGGAGCACGGCCGCAGCTCTCAGGGGCACCGTGCCGGGCCATGAGAGGACTCGGCCTGGTTCCCTCCGTCTCCTTATGGGCAGCCCCTCTCCACCATACTTAGCAGAAGGTATAAACCCAGCTTCGCCTGAGTGCCACCGCCCGATGGGTCTGGGTGTGTGGGTGCTAACCTGCGTACCTCTTTTCTTTGGGGAGCAGAACAACAGTTTATTTATTGTGAGTGAAGTAGAGGGGAGGAGAGTGGGGAGTTTTGAGGGCACGGTGTCTTTTGCTCACATACTCCAAGGCTGCTTTCTCCTGCAGCGGCACTCCTGGAAAACCCAGGTTGGCAAGAGCTGAGGGGAGGGAGTTGGGGGGAGAAACGGGAGGGGCGCTCTTGGGAGCCCGTGGTAAGGCGGTCTGAGGGGAGGTGGGGCTCATGGTGTCAAAGGGGAGGCAAGGTCAGAGGTGAGGGGAGGCTCGGCAGGGGAGGGGTTGAAGGTAACCTGGGACTTATAGGTCTGGGGGGCACAATGGGGTTTGTGGGGGAGGGGAGGTCAAAGGTGAAGGAGAGGTCAGAGTGAAGGAAGGTTCATGGGGTTAAAGGTGGGGCTTGCTGGGTCACCAGTGAAGAGGGGCTCAGGAGGGGGTGCCTGTGTCCAAGTTAGAAGAGCTCGAAGAGGCCAGACATAGAGTGGGGCTCGGGGGTCAGCGGTCAGCTAGGATCTGAGACAAAGTCAGGTTCATGGGCTCAGACAGGAAGAGAAGTGTTTCCCAGGCGGTCCGGGGTGAGCAGCCTAGCAGCTCGGCCTCCTCGAACTCGCCCTCCTGGGCACCGGCCTCCTGGCCGGTACTCAGACACCAGGTCGTTCGTGTGGCTCTCGGCCTGGTGAACCCCAGCTTGCCCCGCCCGTGTACCAGTACTGGGAGGCCTTGCGCCGGCCAGTGGCCACGACCTGCTCTGAGATGTGCCTGTCAGCTCCTGCCTGGGCCGCCGGGAGGCCGCGCGGCGGGATAGCGCACTTGGCCACCTTCCTGCTGTTGGGGACGCACGGCTGCTCTGCTTGCTCGGCACACTCGGCATCTGCGGGGCCGCCTTCTTTGTGGACGCGTGGCCGGGGGAGCACGGCGGCCACCGTCAGGCCGCCACCGGATTCTTAGCCCGGACAGGCTGCTGTGCAAGCTCAGCGCGGAGCCCTAGGCCCGGCTGCTGAGTGGGTGGGGGGCGCCAAGCTGGGGGGTGGGGGGTGGGGAGAAGTGCAGGTGCGGGCGGGCCGCCGGCTTAGGGTTAGGGTTAGGGTTGGCTGGCTGGCGCAGGTCGCCCTGGAAAGACTATAGGCACTAAAGTCAGATAGGCCTGAACTGGCATCTTGGCTCTTCCATTTATTAACCCTTTGACCTGGGGCAAGATTCCTGTAAACATTTTAGAGTCTCAGATTCAGTATCTGTAAAAGAGGGAAAATAATACCTTTGAGGTGTGTCTTCCTCCATAAGATCTACAGGGCTTGCTTTGCTCATTCATTCATTCATTGCACAAGTATTTCTCGAACACCCTCTATGGCGAGGCCTCATGCTGAACATACAGGGGAGAACCAAGCACATAGTGTCTTTGCCCTCCTGCATGGTGTAGGCTAGGGTGGGAAATAGTAACATCACTCAGAGAGGGGTAAAGGAGTAAACTGGACAACATATTTAAAGTGCCCGATCAGGGCGCTGGAGTGGCTCAGTCGTTAAGCGTCTGTCTTTGGCTCAGGTCATGGTCCCAGCATCCTGGGTTCGAGCCCCGCATGGGGCTCCTTGCTCAGCGGGGAGCCTGCTTCTCCCTCTCCCACTCCACCTGCTTGTGTTCCCTCTCTCGCTGTGTCCCTCTCTGTCAAATAGATAAATAAAATATTTTAAAAAATAAAAAAATAAAGTGCCCGATCAGAATTGTGAGCACTGCCTATTCCGTCTCTTTGGGTGTCGTGTTTCTGTCCCGCTGAGGGACCCTGCCAGGGCCCCAGCCCCCTCTCTGCTTCCTGGCTGCCCGCACAGAAAGGGGCCAAAACAGTCCCCATCCTCAGACACAAATGGATGTGTCTCTCACACGGAGACAGCGCACATGATCAGGATGGGTACATCCTCATCCCGCAGTATCAAGACTTGGAAAAAGGGCAGAAAACGCTCACTGCCCTCACCTGGACAGACATGCTGGGAAGAGGCCCCACCTCCAAGAGGGTCCAATCCAGGAGGTGTTGGAGCTGAGTCCTGTTTTCCCTTCACCTGAGGGGGGTGGAGGTTGGCCAGGGTGTCGCTGGGGAGCCAGATGCCAGAGGTCCCTGTCCTGGGGTAATTTGGGATGTGGACACAGAGATTCTTACCCAGCCCTGAAATAGAAGTGCTGAAGAGCTTGGGAGCCAGAGAGGCGGGAAGGAGGGGGGCGGTAGGCCTGCCCACCTGCCTGCCCTTCCGTCTCCCTCGGGAGAACGCCAGCTGGAGGGTTCTTCTTCCTTCCTCCTGACACAGCCTGAGAGATGAGTGTCACTTGACCTCAGGGCACATTCCAGAATGAGGCCACAGCCACGAATAGGACCCAGGAGCCCTGCCACCCATCCTGCCTATATTAATCACACATTCCCAGAGCGGGAGAGAGACTTTAGACTCCTGGAGGAGGTGGGAGGAGGAGGAGAAGGAAGAAGAGAGGGTATCAGGAAGTAGAGCTGGGAAAAAGCAGGGCAAACCCCAGGGAAGCCCCTCCACAGCCCTGCAGGCTTCCAGTGCGCCTCGGGGCCCTTGGTCCCAGGACCCATCGTTCCTCCAGCAAGCCCCTTGTCCCTTTGTTGAGCCCTGGGGACTGGGCCCCTCTCAGACCTCCGGGAGCCCCCAGGCAGTGCTTCCAGCCTGGGTGGTGCACGTGCAGAGGGAGACAGACAATGGAAGGGTCTTGCTGCCTCTGGGGGACAGCGGAGGCTCCCCCGGGGTGGGGGGGGAGCTGAGTCTGGGAGGGTGAGTGGGCATAAGACTGATGTAGGCCATGACCGCTTATATGTGTGAGCAAAATGTCGTGTCACGTGGCAAGGTCAGAAGACAGCCCCGGGGTGGCTGATGGCAGGCAGGCTCTTGGGAGATGTTTGGGGTCCTGATGGGACTCCACACTGTCCAGCCCAGAACAGGGTGTGTGTGTGTGTGTCACATACTGAGAGAAGCCAACTGCCTGTGTTCAGGTCTTGGCTTTGCCACGTGGCAGCTGGGTGATCTTGGGCAAATCTCTTGTCTCCTCCAGCCTCAGTTTCCCCACCCACATAATAGTGTTCTGTGCTATAGAGTCGTGATGGAGACAAGAGATGATGTCTGGTGCCTGTCCCATGGTGAGCGCCTGCAAAGTGCTGATGTTATAACCCGACATTTGGACCCTGGGTGCTCCCCGCCCCGCACCCCCCACCTAAGGAAATCACCATGTGGCTGTGTGTTTGTTCTCCCCCTTTCTTCCTCAGGTTCCACCCCTGGTCCCTGCTCTCTGGCCCCACTGTCCAGGGGGTGACGTCAGACTATGGAGCTGCTGGCCAAACAATGGAGCAGAGTGTCCTAGGAGGCTCGAGGTGCTGGGGGAGGCGGAGGGTGGAAAAAGCCAAGCTGTCCTGCCCCAGAGGCCTCGGGCTGGTCCGGAGACAGCCGGCGCCAGACCAGGCCTCTGAAGAGGCAAACAGAGATGGACTGGAGCGGGAGCAGGACAGGGAGGGGAGCCACCAGATGCAAGGAGGGAAGGAGCAAGTGTGCAGTGTAGACAGGAAGGCAGGTGAGTCTGGCCTCAGACCTGTAGGGGCGGCTCCATCCCCCTGTGTCCTGGGGCCCAGGCTGGGGCCAAATCTCCCAAACTGGGTGGGCAGCCTCCCCAAGGTCCCCCAGCAACCAGACCCTGGGAATTCGGTTCAACCTCTATGGAGCACCTACCAGAGGTCAGTTACTGTGTAACACCTGGGTAACAGGGATCAGAGACTCAAGCTTGGTTTCAAGGACAGAGAAATACATGCCACGTCGTAGTAGGTCCAACATTATAATAGATGCCCATTCCCTAAGTGCCTGTATCTTCTAAAGCCCAAACATGCGGGGTGATCCTTCTGGATGTGCTCTGCGAGTAACAGACTAAAATACCCGCAGCCGTATGTTCACTGAGGGTGAAATCCCAGGCCCAGCAGGAGGAGGCGAGGGCTTTAGGTCCCGGGGGCCTGCTGTCAGCCAGGCGGTTGCTGAGGGCCAGGAGGGCGCTGGGGCAGCGCTCTGTGCCAGGCTCTGTCCCCTAGGCTTTTCAGTTTGGCAAGGTTAATAGGGCCAAGCGCCCCCAAGTCTCCAGGAAGTGCACTTACTACCCTCTGTTTTACGGATGAGGGGACTGAGACGTGGAGAGACCCCGGGGAAGCGTCAGACCCAGGTGGGTCTGGCGGCACCAGCTGGGCTTTCTCCCTCTGCCGGGCTGGGGCTGGAGTGGGAAGGACAGGGACCCCAGGAGCTGCGAGCTGGTGAGGAGGAGCCCTGACACCGATGTCCCCTGAATGTCACACTTCCACCAGGCAGCCACAGGGCTTAGGCCCCATGTCAGTGCAGGAAGGGAGATGACAGACGCTATAGCACGTGGACACTTGACCCATCAGGCTCTAAGCTAGTGTGTTACTTACTGGGCCATCTCAGCCTAGAAGCAGGTGCAACAGAATGTCCCCAGGCCTCTAAGGCTGAGTCCTCACCTCCCTGGTTCTCTGACCCAAGCAGGGAGGGGCCCGTGGCTAGTACTCATACCTTCCTGGCGGCTAAGTGTTAGTGTTCAGCATTTCCCCAAAGGTGACTTGAGAAGCTCGCACTCCTCTGGCCCCGGAGGAGCTTGCCTTCCCCATGCTGGCCCCCTCCTTCTTGCAGGAATTGTCTCTAAGGAGGGATTGGCTAGACCGGGCCAGGCTGGGTGGGGCTGGGTGTGCATTCCTCCTTGGGGCAGTGGCCCGGGAAGACCCAGGGAAGTGGACAGGGGACAGGTGTCTCTTGAGCTTGGCTGGCTTGCAGCCTGAGGGCCAGACGAGCTGTGAGGCATGCCGCCATGGCCACAGGCTCCTGAACACATCTCCAGGGATAGGGAACCGTCCCAAGCACCTGAGGCCAAAGGTGCTGCTGTCTCCATCCTGGGAACTGAGCCCTGTGCTCTGAGCACGCCTATGGCTTTGCGACCAGGCCTCACCCAGAAGCCCCCTGGGGAGCTATAGCTGGGTGGCCCACCTCTTTCTGCCCTGCTCATGTCTCCTCCAGCTTTGTGCCTCTCAACACAACACCATCAGTGACAGGGTCCGGAGTCTGCCCCTGGCCCGCCATGCTGTCGTGACGGGCAGGGGGCCTGAGACATAAGTTAGAATATTTGGGCCTAAGTCCCCAATCTTCCTGCCTCTGTGTTCTTGGGAGACATTTCCTGGCCTCTCTGGCCTTAGCTTTCCTGAGCTGGGGAGAGCACCACAGTTAAGGAGCCTCAGAGCTCCAAAGTGGGGTGAATGTTCGTGTCCCTCCATCACCCAAATATGGTCCTATTGGCCAGACTTCCCTCCTGATCACCAGAGCAAATTACACACACACTCCCCCCACCACACACACTCATTAACCCAAACAAATCACACAAGAAGGGCTGTTGATACTATGAATTTTTAATTGGTACCTTCCTCCCTACATTGGAGGAAGAAACGAGGATGCCCCACAATGATCTTTTCTCCTTTGGAGGGGCCTGGACAGAAAGAAGGGCGGAGGAGGGAATGGGGGAGCAGATGTAGAGCTGACAGTGGCTTTCCCAAGTCATTTATCTAGTGTGTGTGTGTGTGGGGGGGTGGCTGGACCTGCACAGGAAGTCCAGAAACGAGAAGTCATCAACAAGCTGCCACATTCCCAAACATACCCTCCCAGCTCTCACCTAGAGCCTCCCTCGGGTCCCTGCAGCTCCCAAGGCCACCACCAGATGGGAGCATCGAGCAACATTCCTTTTCCTTCCCAAGCCTGACACCCGTCCTCCCTCCCTTCTTTCACCCTGCTCCCCATCCCAACCTGGACTTTCCCTTTATCTCCCTTCCCACCAGAACAGATCCTGGGGCTTCTATCTGCCTTCTGTCCAAGGAAGCCAGTGGCAGATGAAAGCACACTGTCCTTTCAATGGGACCATTTGACAGTTGGGAAGGCCAGCCATGGGTCTGCTTCCCGGGGGGGGGGGGGGCAGGGACCCTGGGGGCTGGACATTCACATTCAGTCACCAGGAGCTGGGCATTGACTAATATCTGTGTCCTAGCACCTGGTACCCAGAAAGTGTTCAGAAAATGTCCATTGAGTCGGACTGAACAGAGCTAAATTAATACATCAACAATCAATAAACCAACCAATAAAGCCAAGGAGAAACATGAAGGATGTGTATTCTGCTGGTGCCATGGTGGCCTCAGAGACTGCAGGGCCCACTTGACCGAAGCACGGGCTGACCACCGCCTCAGGACAAGGGGTGTGCCGGGTCAGACCATGCCCTCCCCCCGCCCCCCGTCCCCCCCGCTCCCTGCGTCCCACAAGCTCTAAAATGAAGTGGTTTCTGCTCCTAGTGATCTAGGGGGCTCTGGGGAATTTGTCCAAAGAGTCCCTGGTCCCTCCTTTCTCTCCCCACCTACAACTTTTGCAAACCGATTCATTCTGTGATTCCCATGACCGTGCATACGCCACCTCCGAAAGCCTGGCTAGGAGCTGGCTGGGGGCAGGGAGAGCCAGCAGAGGCGGCTGACCAGCACAGAGAGGGTCACAACGCCCCACCGACTGGTCATCAAGAATAGCTTGCAGGTGTCTGGTGGCTTCTCCTTTGGTCCCCCTCAGCTAAAGAAGATACAGACCCCTTCTTGAGCCCAAGACTAGAAGTTGTTCTAAGAACCTCCGGTGGATTTTCCCCACTGGCCTACAACTGTCGAGCCTGACCTTGCCCAGTTTGTGGACTGAGGGGCGTTGGGGGGTGGGTAGGTGGACGAGGGCCGGGGAGGGGGCCGGGGAGGGGCGGAGGGGGGGCGGGGCTTCAGCGCAAGCCCAGAAACTCCTTGAGGACGTCGCAGGTCTTCTTGTGCAGGACCTCACGCAGCTTCCTGACCCGCCGGCTGCTGGACGCTCCCACGAAGCTCTCCGGCCGCAGCACGGCCATGCCGCCGTCCACCTCGCCCATGATGATGAGTGGCGTCTCGCCCGCCGTCACGTTGGGGCAGGGGCAGCTCCAGTCCACGTGGAGCAGGGTGACCTCCAGCGGCTCCTGGCCCAGGAACTTGAGGCCCATCTTGTCATCCTTGAGGACCTCGTCCACGGTCACCAGGGCCCGCCCCGCGTCGGGCTCCTCGGTCAGCTCGGACACGCGGCCCAGGATGACGAAGTCGCTCCGACAGAAGCTGGTGACGAGCTTCTGCCGCGGCTTGCAGGCCCGGCAGCGCTGGGTCCCCCGAGGGAAGGGGCAGGACTCCTCGCAGGCCTCGCGGCTCTCGAAGTTGTTGCCGTTGCCGTCGCATCCGCCGTAGATGAAGGACTGGCACTGGCCGGCCTGGCTGTTGTAGGCCCAGCGGGGCGCGTAGGCTCTGCAGGGCCCCTGCAGGGCGGGCAGGCTGCACACGGCCAGTGGCCCGCTCATGCAGGCCAGCATGCAGGCCTCGTAGGTCTCGAAGTGGTTCCGGTTGCGGTGGCAGTGGCCAAAGGTGAAGGTGAGGCAGTTGTTGGCCTGCGCATCGAAGTGCCAACGGGTCTGCTCCTCGCCGCAGTCCTCACTGTCGGGGGGCTCCAGGCACTCGGCCGCGGGGAAGGCCGTGCCGTTGGGGGTGCTCTCCAAGGTGGCCACCGCCTGACCGCCCCTGACCACGGACAGCGGGAAGTCGGCGCGCAGGACCCCGGCGGCGTTCCGGGCCGTGCAGGTGTAGATGCCAGCGTCCTGGGGCTGGGCGTTGTAGATGACCAGCTGGGCGATGTTGGTGACCACCACGTTGCCGCGCACGTGGTTGGGCCGCATGACCACATTCTCACGATCTTCCAGCTGCTTCTCCCAGGTGATCTCGGGCCGGGGCCGGCCCACCACATCACACAGGAAGCTCACGGTCTCACCCACGGTGACCGACTGGTGCACAGGGTGGTGGAGCAGAGCCGGGGCCGCCATATCCAGCCCCGGCGTCTCCGGGGAGGCCGTGGTAGGGTGCACGGTGGTCTCGGGCGGCGGGGGACTGGTGTTGGGCCACGTGAAGTGGTAGCGGCAAGTGACGACGGCCAGCGTGATGCCCTTCGAGCAGGCCTCGGCATCCATGTAGCAGCGGTTATAATAGGTGAGGCCGTCGGAGGCGCACGTGAAGCTGGGCTCCTTCTCACAACGATCTTTGCACTTACACACGGGCTGGCCGTCCCAGATGTCACACTCGGAGCCCTGCTGCAGACACATGAAGTGATCGCAGGTGGCCTCCTTGGGCATGCCCACCGGGCCCTTCTTCCCTTTCACGTCCATGTACCGGGCGGCCACACAGCTCTTGGTCCCGCACACGTTGGGGCAACACTTCTCATAGGTCTCGCACTCCTGCGGGGAGCCAGAGGGAGAGGCCTGAGCATGGAGGAGCAGGACGCGTGCCCCGGCTTCCCCCGCCCCCCGTGTCTGCGGAAGGGAACTGGTATGTGCTCACCACCTACGGTGAGCCGCACATTCGGATGATGACAGGAGATACGCAGCCCCTGCTATCTGCTGGGCCTTCTTCTAAGAACGTGTGTACCTGTCTGCTTCTCTCTTGCTCATCACAGGCCTGGGCGGTGGGCAGAACCATTAGCCTCACTTCGCAGGTAGTGATGACGAAGGCACGGAGAGGTGAGGCCACTTGCCTGAGGTCCGCTACAGCTGGTAGTGGTGTGAGGTGTAGGTGTGAGAGGAGGCAGGCCACGTACCTCCCAGAGGGGACGTTTCTCTGACTACCATTTTATAGATGAAAGTGCAGAGACTTGGAGAAGTTTCGCCCAAGTCCCGAGAGCGGGCAAGTGGCAGAAAAGGGCTTCAAGCTCCAGGTGGATGGGACTCTGAAGGGAGATCTCTTCTTCCACATCATAGGGTGACCACAAAGGAGGTCTAGGTGCGAACAAATGAGCCCTGCCTCTCTTTTTTCCACTGGGGTGAGGACGCCCTGGCCGAATTGAAGAGGTCACGCCAAACCCTAAGAAGGAAAAATCGGACACCTCTGGGACAGATGTTTGAGGCCGGCCACACACGCATCAGGAACAGCCGCTCCGTGGCGGGCCCACGCTTGTTCAGGGCCCAGGGGAAGGGCAGGCGGGACAGGCCCGGGACGCCAGGTCCCACCACGGAGGGCTGTGCCAGGCCCAGGTGCTCAGCTCTGACGTGTGCGACATTTCGTGGGGGACATCCACAAGGAAAACAGCCCCGTTGGGTGGCAAAGGTCAGCAAAGCCGTCAGCGAGGACTTACTAGGGCTGTAATCCCCCTTGATGCTCTGTGGAGCCACGTAAGGCATTAGTTTAATTCCTCGAAATTAGCAACATGCTCTGGGACCGACACAAACAAGGATTTCACGTGGTGTTTTCGACAATAACACCTCGTACCCACTGGGCAGGCGGGCAACGCTCCTAATCCTCCGTCCTGGTAGTAGCTCTGGGAATTGCTCCCCACTAGGGCTGGCCTCTTGTGGTTCCGACTTTTATTTCAGCCTCTTTGACATTCCACATCAGCTAAGAGGGGGAAATATCCCCCACCGGAGCTGTGTGGAGACTGCCCGCTTGACTTGTTTACTGTTTTCCCCCTCTCGGCTCAGAATGGGGACTTTGTTTTGCAGTCCTTGCTTGGCATAAGCTTCTAGGCCACGCCAGGGGAGGCTTTGGGACAGGGATGGGCAGATCTCAGAGCTGGGGTCTGAGGGTGAGAGACCCAGTGGGGGATAGAGGGCAGGAGAGACTGGAAGCAGACAGGAGAACCTGCTCTTCGGCCTGAGGGTCGTAAAATTCCTTAAGAGACAGGCCCAGGGAGCTCCTTTAGGACCCTGAGGTCCATGAAGGTGTGGGTCCCCAGAGTTGGGGTGGGAGGGAGGGGGGGAAGGTATCTCTGGGCCCAGGAAACCTAGAAGGAATCCTTAGGACAGTTTTTGCTTGAGGGCTCAGAATATACCCATAGGCAAATGAGTCCCTAGCCCCACACAGGTGCCTTTTCCCCAAGACATGCGACATCAGCCAGAGCCTCACTGTCCCACACCCTACCTGATTTATCAGGCCAGCCCATGCCAGTGGAACAGACTTCCCTGCAAACATAGCCAATGACCCTCATGACCTCAGCTGAATGGGAGCGCTCTGCCCCCGTCTTCCCTTTCCTCAGCACCACCACTGCTCACTGGCAGCGTCTGGCCTGAGAGGTCTGACAACTGTACCCTGGACACCGTGGGGGCAGACACCACTCTCCGCAGGGCAGTCATGAGCTTTTCTGTAGCCTACATGCGTTTGGCAAATGGAGCGTCTCTTCTATTCCCTGGTGCTGCCCAGCCCAGCCCTGAGCCCTAGGAACTGGCCGGGCCAGCAGGAAGCACCTCTGCCCAGGCAGGTGCTAGGTACCAGCAGGCTCTTCTTCATCACCCGAAGGGAGTGGCAGGGATGGCCCTGGGACTCGGGAGCTGGGAGAGAACTGCCCTAGCGCCAGGCCTGCGCTGCTTGCCTCAGGCTGTTCTAACGAGAGCAGAAGGGAGGACCGAGGAATCTGGCAGGTTGAAACAGTCCGCTTCCCTCCCAGGGATAACCAGGGGGTCTATTCAGAGCTGTTCCTGCCCACTCTCCCCATCAGCCTGGCCTGATCTCAGGGTCAGGGTGCGAACCCCTGTGGGCGGGGGTGGCCCGGAGGCCTCAGCTTTGCCGGAGAGACGCAGGTGCCAAGCCCACCCTCCCATCCCTGGCTGTGGGACCTCGTCATGCTCACTGCGATGTCCTGAGTGTCTGCTGTCACCTATCGAGGCGGGGCTGAAGGGTCGTGCCAGTCCCCACGATGTGCCTGGCCCGGTGCTGCCTCAGAGCCCCCCTCAGCAAACATGAGACCAGGAACCCCAGGATGAACTTGGATATATCACACCCACCTCTTCATCTGGGCCTCGGACTTGGACAGACATCACTCCCTGTTTATGTGGACTGGGGCCCAACTTCCTTCCCGCTCCCAGATCCTCCCAGGGGTGGGGGGGGCTCCTGAGTCTCCCCAGCCCACGGCTCCCACTAACACCCTCACGTGGTCCACGTCAGGCTTCCGGATTCCCACTCACCTGGTCCGTCTCACACTCCCGCTTGCAGGTGCTCTGGGCATCCACCCAGAGGTTGGGGTTCATGTCGTTGGGGCAGATGCCCGCATGGGAATAGCGGATAGGCGGCAGTGCCAGGCCCCTTGGGGGCGCCCCGAGCAGCAGCAGGAGAAGTGCCGCCTGCGCCCAGCGGGACCAGAGCCGGCAGCACCCCAGGGGCCCCATGATGCGGTCTGCGGTGGCTCGAGACCTCCCCTGCGACGGGGCCAGGGGCTGGGGCCCACCGGGGCCTTCTCCTTCTCTGGGCTGCAGACACCTGCCCTCCCCACCCCGGCGGGCTTCCTCGCAGCCGCCGCGGCCGCCTCCACCAAGTCAGTGGAGCCCGCTGGGCTGCGCGGCTTCAGATAAAGGAAAGGTCTTTGCAAGGAAACTCCCTCTCCTGAGTGTGCAGGGAGAAGAGCCGCGGCAGGGGCCCGAGCCTGGATTTATATCCTGGGCGCGCCACCCGAGTGGGAGCGAGCTAACCTGATGCCTGTCACAGGCAGGCTGCTGGCTCCTCTGTCCCGTGGCTGATCACAGACTTGTTGCAGAAGGGGGAAAAAAAAAAAAGCTGGAAGCGGTTTAGGCGGGCGTATCTGGCACGGTGGGACACCTGCTTGTTTTTGACTCCAGGAGGCCTTTAACCCCTTCAAGGGCCAGAAATGGCATGTGCTTTGGGGGGGAGCTGGCTCCAGGACACGCAAGCTCCCTGTAAAGGAGCGGTTTGTTTCCCTTTCCCCCACCTCCTCGGGCCAGGCCCCCTCCTCCCCGTGGCCACCTCTGAAGAACACACAATCGCTTGTTACAAGGAGGGACCTGCAGCCGCAGGGTTAGCATCGCCTGGCCCGATAGTACATTTGAGAGCAAATGACGTGGAAAAACAACAAGTTCACGGCCATTCCAGGGCGGGCCTGAGCAGCAGTGCCGTGCCGGGTCCGCCGCCTCCCACCCCCGCACCAGGTCCCTCTGCGGGGCTGCTGGGGGGGGGGGGCGGGGTGCGCACGGACAGCTCCCTATCGCTCGGTCCCCGGGCAGTTCGCGTCTCAAGTTCCAACTTTGGTGAATTTTCCCCAAATCATTCCAGAGACACATACCAGATATGCTCCGGCTCCCCCAGCTGCCGGGACGTATCACATTCCTCGCTCCTCGATTGACACACTCGTCAGCTCCAAGAAAACCTACGGGGTGTCTCAGGACGGCGCTGGGCAGCGGCCGCCCTTGCTAACCACCCCTGGGCCGGTGCCTGAGCTCTGTTGTATGCCCGGCACCTCGGCCGTCCCCTGGGTTCCCCCACTTCACAAGGGAGAAGGCTCAGGGCCAGAGAGGGCCAGCGACTCGCCCAAGGTCAGCCACCGCGGGCAGGGAGAATCGTCCCACTTGCTAATACTTACCGGGTTCCTGGTGTGTGCCGGGCTCTCTGTGTGCATCACGACACTCCATCCTCACGACAAACTACCTTCATTGCTGAATGGCGGAAAAGACGCCCAGAGAGGCTAAGCCACTCACCCCCCGTTGCACAGCTATGGGATGCCGCCGTTAACACGGGAAATGCCAGTTTGCGGGGTGCGGGCCGGGGCCTTTGGACCCCCCCCTCCGCCCACCTGGCTGTCAGAACTGCTGTCAAGGTACAGCTTCAACTCTGGTTTTTACAGGTGGGACAAGAAGTTTGTGGAAACATCAGATGCTGTATTGGGGGGCACAGGGAAAGAGTTGGAAGCGGCCGTTGGAGGGGGTGGGGGGCCATTTCTCTCCCTTATGGCAGGAAATGTCAGGTACCTCAAACACTACCGAAAAGTGAGCTGGCGAGGCGTATTTGCATGGGTCACTTGACCCCCAGACGGTGTGAGGGAGCGGGGTCACTGATCCCTGCAAGAGAGAGGTACCTTGTAAAGGCCAAACCACCGAGGTTTTGAGGAGCAGGAACTGAGCTGCTGCGTCCCAGGGATAGTAGATGGGGTGGGTCCAGCCCACATCAGAGCCAGGAGGGACCTGGAAAGTCCCCAGCAGTGTTCTCATTTCACAGGTGGGGAAACTGAGTCCTGAACGCAGGTCCCTCCTCTTCCAGGTCCACTCTCCCCTTGAGGGCTAGGATTCACCATCTCATCTGACTGTAAAAAGGCGGCACAAGGCTTCTCTCTGCCCTGCAGGCTTTTCCCCGAGGGGGGTGTGTGTTGCCTTCTCCCCACCTCTACCAAGTCTTCCCCATCGTGTGGATCATTCTGCAAGATCTGTCTTTTCTGCTTATGTCAAAGAGCTAATGAAGGGTGTCAGATCCTAATCCCCTAAATTATTGGAATAAACTTCCCTCCGAGGCCGGGCCCGGTAATGAAGCCAGACAGCGGGCGACGCCGGCTGCTTTGAATTCCCTGTAATTTCATAAACCCGTGTTCCCGCCGCTGGGAGCAGGGCCTCAGCCCCGCGCTTGACGAATGCAGCTTACGCAGCCTCCTTTGAAACCACAAAGGGGAATGGATGGTGACAAATTTCTAAGCAGGACTTAGAAAAATGGTCACAGCCCTGTTACGTGAGGACAAGTGTCCAGGGAGAGGAGGCTGATCTCTGGGGAGTCACCTGAGACCACTAGAGGTGATGATGGGAGGGCCTGGGGTCAGCCGGAGCCGAGGTGGCCGGCAGGGGGTGGGCAGAAAAGCAGGGGAAGCTCCCCCACCCCACCTGCTCCTCACTCGCTTGTTTTCTCTCTCTCTTCGGGGTTGACTGAGAAAGGCCTCGGTCCGCCCAGCTCGGCCCTGTCAAGAGCCACGGGCCTCCTTCCCGCCTAGGGCCCCATTTCTGGCCATTCCACTCTGAGAACTTTCAAAACAGCATCGGGGAAGAAAAGGGGCCTAGAACACCCCGGCTCTCCCTCTCAGCGCTTCCAAGTCTCCCACCAAAACACAGCTCAGAATAATAAATAACATCTGATCAGGGCTCGGAGCCCACACAGCGTTTGCACCTACATCATCCCGCTGACCCTCCCACCAGCCCCAGGAGGGAGCCTGGGGGGTGTCGCTGGGAGCTCCATTGTACAAGAGAGGAAACCGAGTCACAGAGAGGCTAGCTGGGCCTGCCCAGGGCCCCGCGGCTCACGCCCTGCCCTCCCCGCCTGGACCCCAGTCCTGTGCTCTTCACACAAGCCATGCACACTTCCAGCCTCCAGAAAGGCCCCCACTGGCCGCCCCGCCAACCCAGCGTGTTTCTAAGCTGTTCTGGTACCGCTTTGAAGTCTCCTCCTGGGCCCCTCCCACAGTTCCTCAGATCTGGCGGTCCTACCTCGGTCTGCACTGGAGGGTGGCAGGCAGCCCACCCTCACCACACCCCTGGGACCGAAGGGGGGGCTCTGCGGCCGGTTCCCACCGTCCCCCCGCCAGGCCTCCCTTCTGCCAGCATGAGCATCGGGGAAGTAGAGCCGGGGCTGTCACCTGAGCAGATGTCACCTGCCTTCCCCCCCCGCCCGGGGGACATCGGGCCCAGCGTGGTCACAAGAGGGCTGGGCTCTGCCTTAGACTCAGAAGAGCTCCCTCCCCCTCCCACAGGGAGCACGGCCCCTTCACACCCTCCAGGGGGGGTTCAAGGCCAGCTCTAGGTGCAGCTGCAGGAAGTGACCCCGGACAGTGGACTCTGCGTGACCCTTGACCTCAGGCTCACCCTTCACATAACAACTTCCCAGCCACTGGGGCCTGGACAGGACAACACAGCGGACATCGTTTTCCCAATCGGCCAGGCCTCTCCCCTCTGGAGACCAGTCACACGCGTGGTGGGGACGACGGGGGTGCCACGCCAGCCCCCCGGATGCCATGGCGCTCACGCACGGACCAAACCTCTTACCTCTCACAGCATCTCCTCCTCTTTCCTTACTTGATGGTTTTTAAAGCACCCACTATGTGCTTAGTACTCTGGGTACACAGAGGAACAACCGTCCTTGTCCACAGAGAAAACACAGCATGCAAACCCATGATAAGACTAGTGAAGGCCTTCTTGGAGGTCCCCACGAGCGCTGGGTGGGGGCAGGCAGGGGGAGAGAGGCCCAGGGCTGCAGACGTGAGGTGGGGTGGGTCCAGAAGCCTGAGCGGGAGTCTGCAAGACGGAGCACAGAAGGCGCTTTCGTCCACTCCCCCTTGGAAAGGCCTGGCCCACAGTGCGGCCTCCTTGGCCAAGGCCCTCCCTCTGCGGGGCCCAGGCCTCCAGAAAGGGGAGGTGAAAGGAAAGTCAGTAGGTTTGGTAGATGGGATGGGGGCGGGGCTGCAGGTCCTGCTTTTGCCTGGGGCAGCCCCAGCAAAGCCAAACCAGCAGCCTGTTCTGGTCCACGGCTTGGGCCCCCAGACCTGAGGCAGCCACACTTTCTCCCAAACGGTTGGGGAAGGCCAGCGCCCTGGGAACCCCCTTGCCCTGATCCTTAATTTCAACATATCTGGGAGGAGGAAGAACGTAAGGAGCAAGAATCAGGGTGCTAGGGCCAAAGAAGGCCCCAGCAAGAGTGCTCAGATGGGTTCTCAGAAGGCCCAGGCAGCCTCGGCTAAAGGCAATGATTAGTCAGACCCAAGCTGGGGAATTCAATAAAGCGGGCAGCTCATTACCCAGCTGGGGATCCCTTGTCTGAGCGGCCGCAGGCCTGGGTTACATTACAGGGCTATGTGAACTCTCCCCTCAGAGTGAGACTGCACCGGGTTTTGGAATAATTATGGGGCCTCAGCAGATGGTGGAGGCGGACAGGGGAGGCCTTCAGCTGTGGGACACGTGACTTGTCTGCGTCTGTGCAGAGCAGGACATGGGAGGGTCCCCACTGGGCCTCGGGGGAGGCAACACTGAATCCGGATCTGAGAATTACGGGGTTGGCTGTGGTCGGGCCTGGCCCAACCCCCTAGGCCAGCCAGGCCTCCTTAGACCCCCGCCTGGGGCCGGGGGGCCCTGCTGGGGGTGCCGAGGCCCTGGAAGCTGGTTGGTGTCTGAACGGATCTGTGTGTCATGAAGCAAGAACAGGAGACACAACTTCTGGGCACCTGTGAGCCCCCAGATGCCTTCCTGGAGAAGGTGGGCATCAAGGGCTCAGTGGATTTCAGCCCTGTGTCAGAGCCTTCGCCCACTTGGGCAGCAGCGTGCACTCAGGTTGAGCACTGTGTGAGGAGTCCTGGGTTCTCAGCCTGGTCCACCATCAACCCACTGCGAGACCACCTCTACTTTCGCATCTGAGGCTGCTTCCAGCTCCCTCCTCTGTGATCCCGTGTCCTGATTCCTCCAGCTTTGCCTTCACGGACTCAGCTTCAAAAAGCCCTGAGCAGCTCTCAGCCAAGACAAACACGGGAGTGAAGAAGCCAGAAAGCCACAGGACTGCGGGGCTGCTGTGGGTCCATCTCTCCGCTCTGCTGGGGGAGAGCGGCAAACCGTGTTTCCACGCTTCCCAGGCCCGGGGGCTCCATGGGACCGCCACGCATCAGGGCATAGCCTACCTCCTGCTCAGACCATCCCTATCCTGGAAGCTTCCTCCGGCTACTCCACCCACAAGCTCCCTCCCTCTCTGCCTTACTGTTTTCTTCCTCCAGATGAGAGAGCAATGAGAAGGTCTCAGACCCGCGGGTCTCCCTGCTCACCTGCACACTGCTGTGCAGAGGGGCACGTGTTCTCTAAAACCAGATGCATTTCTCATCCCCGCTGCAGGGGTACCACATGGTGGGGGGTGGGGGGCGCAAAAAACAGGCCTTTCCCGGATGGATCATTACTTCAAGACTTCCGGCTTAAAGATGGCTTCCTTAAGGCTTCTCCACACCTTCAGGATGAAAGCCAAAGCACTTATTTAACCTGGACCAATGCAAACTTCTGCCTCAGTTTCCTTTCCCAGCCTTATCATTTGCTCCTCTTTCTCTCAGACCCTGGAAGCTGCCACAGTGCTCTTTCAGAGCTCCATGCTGTCTCTCCCCGTCAGCCCCTCGGATGTTGTCCTCTGCCATGGACACTCTCCCTTCTCCAGGCCAACTCCTTCCCAGCCTATCCTGGAAGCCCCAAGCCTTTCCGGAGGCCTTCCCAATCTCAGGAAGGCCCTCGACACTTCTCAGTTGTGTGTGTGTGTGTGTGTGTGTGTGTGTGTGTGTGTGTGGCGGGGGGGGGTTGTTCCTGGTGTTGTTTTTACAATGAAAAAGCAAAACAAAACAAAAAGCCAAAACAGCGTTATAAAACCCGTAGCAAGGTTTAATCATTGCACGCTGCCAGGACATATCACTGCTCACGTGGGTGTCAACTGGTTCAGGGATAATATCAAAAATCCACCTTTGAAGCCCTTTGTGAGTGTGGCCTGGGCCCGTGACCTTCCTGGGATTGCCTGTGATATCCCTGGGCACAGTTTACGTGGCATTGAAATGACTTATGCCTCATCTATCACCCAGACTGGGCTTCGAACCCGTGGCAGGCGGAGAGGTGCACTCAACCAGTGTATGTTGAATAAAGGGATGATCCCGTCAAGCAGCCGGTGCCCTTGCAGAGCAGGGGTGAGTATTCCTGGTTGTCAGTCATACCTGAGAGAGACCAGTTGTCCTGGGGCAGGAAACCAGAACTCCAAAGACCAGCTGGAGGCAGGCAAGGGAGGGTATGCCCATCCCTGGGCCCTGCCAACCACTCTGGGGGAGAAGGAGCCTAGAGTCTGCAAGGGGCAGCCCTGGGCTGTTTGGGTGGACAAGGCTTGGGCATCACGTGGACAGCCCTGGAGACGGAAGGAAGGTGCCCCATGGGGTGCACCACACCCCCCACGCCACTCTTCCTGCATGCGTCCCCTGGCTCCTCCCCAGGCTTCCACGAGGCCCTCTTCAGCCATGCTCTTCCCTACTTCCAGAGAGATCTTTTCAAATTCCAAACTCGAACATGTCACTTGCCCTGCTTTGAATGGTGGCCCCCCAAAAATGACATGTCCATGTCCTAACCCCCAGAATCTGTGAATGTGATCTTACTTGGGAAAAGGGTCTTTGCAGAGGGAATCTTGAAAGGCGATCATCCTGGATTATCCAAGAGGGCCCCAAATCCAGTGACAGGTGCCCTCATAAGAGAAAGGCGGAGGGGGATCTGAGATGCCGAAGAGGGGAGGACCACATGTAGACAGGGGCAGACGTGAGTGATGTGGCCGCACGCCCAGGAGTGCCCCAGCCACCGGAAGCTGGAAGAGGCAAGAAAGGGATTCTCCCCCAAAGCCTCCAGGGAGACCGCAGCCTGCTGATACTTTGATTGCGGCCTTCTAGAAATGAATACACCTGCCTAGACCTTTTCAAGGTCCTTCCCAATCAGAATCGGAATTGAACGGCCTCCAGAGCCCTCTGAGATCTGCTCTTGCCACCTCCCAGCCTCACTGCTCGCCCTGATGGTCCAGCTGGTGTTCTCCCGATGTCCCACTAGGGTGACCAGCCCTCCGGGTTGGCCTGCGACTGGCCTAGTTTTAGCAGAGAAGTCCAGTTTCCCGGTTTGCCTTAGTCCTGGGCAGAGAAGAGCAGCTGCTCACCTGTGGGTACCATGCTGTCCATACTGTTGTTCAGGCCGTTCTCTCTGCCCAAAATGTCCAAGAAACTCTACTGCAGGACGCCACCAGGAAAAGTAAGCCTCCAGGAACCCACGCCTGGACCACACGGTGAACCCTGAAGACACTGCTTATCTTGCCTGGGACCCGGAGTTGGCTGGCAGCAGGGACTCGGGCCCCTGCGGCCGGGAAGGGTAACAGAGGCCCCGGGGCGTGTTGGTTACCGGAGTGCGGCTCCAGCCCCATGGGGACTGTGGCAGTTGGCCTTTGGTGCAGGTGACCTGAGACAGAGGAGTCACAGTGGGTGGCAGTCCCTGCCATGGCCCCTGGGGATGGGGGAGGCTTGAGCACGCACATTTGGGCTGCAGGAGTCCAATGATCCCGAGGGTTAAAGATCCACAGACAAAAGAACTGCCAATCAGGAGTGCGTTCAGCAGCATGTAACAGAGACCCTGAGCCCTGTGGCTTCAGTCCTTAGTTTACTTGAGGTCCGAGGCAGCCTGGCTAATTCCCAGGGCGCTGGCTCCTATCTTTTCTGTCTCTCTCAGCACGTGGCTCTTGTTCCTCACATCCAATGATGGCTGCCCCCCTAGATACTGCCTCGTTCCGGACCCAGATTAGGGGGAAGGGCCAAAGCTCACGGAGCTGCCTGCATCTCTTCGGGGAGGGGACTCCTCCTGAGAGCCCGCCCACCATCACACATCGGCCAGCACCGTCCCTCATGACTCTAGCTGCACGGGAGTCCAGAGGGCGATGGCTCTGGCTTTGCAGCAAGGGAGAAAGGAGTCCTCAGTGGCTTTGGGTGGGCTGTCCACAGCATCCGCCACAGCAGCCTTTCCTAGGACCTGCTAGCTGGTGGGGTGTCTCATTCTTGCAGCTCCTGGTTTTGTCTACACTGTGAACTAGCCTCTGCTTTTAGAATTGGAGTCAATTGCTCTGCAGGGCAATGTGCTGTTAGATAAAGACGGATATGGGTTCTCAGAGAGTACCCCGCAGTTCTATGGGGTACCAGTGGGCTATGATAAAGCCGGGTTGAGCCAGCCCCAAAGGCCCTGGAAGCGGAAGTTGGTAGGGTGTTCTGCACACAGAGGACATGACTCGCTTTCTGTTAAACAGAGCTTGCTCGCTACTGCAACCCCCAGAGAAGCTGAGCAAAGGAGGTCCCTCGGAAGGGACCTTTCACTAGCCCGCCTTGACAGTGACGTCCTTACAACTGAACCCTGCCCTAAGGAAGAAAAAGAGGCCAGTGTCAGGTGAGAGCAGAGCTCTGGGGGCATGTTCAAGTCCACGGTCCCAAGTCTGCATCGAGACGGAGCCCCAGACACAGAGGCAAGCGGTGGGAAGGTGGTTTCGGTGGGAGCAGAATTGCTGGGCAGGTGACAACATACCACACGCTGGGACAATTGGAGGGGGTACGGGGCCAGCCCCAGGGAAAGGGGTTGCCATTCAATACTCATACACTCGGGAAACATGGATTTTATACCTGCTGTGTGCCAGGTGTTCTATGAGGCACTGGGGTACTAACCAGGTACAGTCTTTGCACTTGGCACTCGGGGAAGTGGACAGTGTACGTGGGAAGAAAGGTGGAGCAGCCTATTACAGACTCAGGAATCCAACTGCGAGTGGTGCATGCTAGGAAGGAGGCCAGGAAGCTGGGGCCATCCAGGGAGGGGAAGGAGTGGGTCAAGCAGAGGAAGCAGGGTCGAACTGAGGTGAGGAGAGTCTTAACCGGGTCCACAGCAAGGCAGGTGTGGCTGGAGCACAGAAAGAGAGAGAAGTAGCTAGTGGCCGAGGCTGCCAAAGCATGCAAGGGCTAGACCCTGCTGGGCTTAGAGACAGTGGTGAGGAGTTTGGACTCACTGGTAAGGTTGGACTGTACCTCTGGGACTCTGAAAGGTGGCGAGGGTCCGATGTGGCAAAGAGGTGATGGGGAGAGGGCAGGGAGGCTTAGGGAGGCCCTGCAGCCTGGAGCAAAGCGCTCTCAGGGAGCCCATGGGTTCGTACCCCATAGGACAGAGGGAGGCGGGCTCTCTACTCGGGCCGAGGCCGGAGGGACAGGGGAGAAGAACGGGGGGCGCCGGGCATGGCCCATGTGCTGCTGGTGACTGGGGGCCCCCAGGGAAGTGGCTCAGTGGAGGGGCTTGGCCAACAGGTCAGGGACTGCCCTGTGCTTTCGTTCAGTTTGTGAAAGTGATGAGGGAAGGGGAGGAAGGGAACGAGGGGGATTATATGACTTCCCCCAAAGCAAAGAAGAGACATGCTCCACGGAGGATGGCACTCGCCTGGGCCAATCAAGGCTGATGGCTGATCTCCTCATGACTCCCTCCAGGCAGCCGAGGCTGAGGAAGGACCACGGGGTCGGAGTGACTCAGATGCCAGGCCGTTGCCAGACCTCACCAAAGACTTTCCTGCCCAGCGGACAACGGGACTTATTTTATTCAAGTCTACGAACCCGTGGACTCACGTTCCCCACTCCAGAAAACCAGGGGTCAATGCTTCCTTCGCACCACCACCGGGACGTGCCCCTTTCAGTTCCTCCTAAACGCCTCAGCTCATGGCTTTCCCTGGAGTGTGTTCTTGTCATTGTTTTCCTCTTTAACAGAAACCCATGGTCAAGACGGTCTCAGAGTAAAGACACGCGGCAGGATGTCAGTGGCCAGAGCAGCCGAGAACCAAGCCCAACAGCGGGAAGCCTTGACCTACCCCACAGGGCAAGAGGGCTGCTGGCCTCGGAGAGGCTTTCTGGAGGCTGGAGCTGAGGAAGAGGCTGCATCTGTGACCCAGCCTCCTGCATCTGTGACCCCTGGGATAGAAAACTGCTTGATGGCCAGGGCCCCCAGATGTCCTGACTGCAACACATAGCACGAAATGCATTCTCCGTAGGCATTCAGGACACACATGCGTACACACAACTGAAACCAGAGTTTTACAGCTTTTTGTTGTTGTTCTTTTAACCTTCAACAGACCCTAAGCCAACAGACCCAAGTCACCCTTTGGATGATGATTATTCACTATTTACTCAGCAAGCACTTCTGAGGAGTCGTGGTGTGCCCTGCACTGTACTCAGACCTGGGCAGACGGGTAGAGTCAGAGAAATGACCTCGTCCATCGGTCACGGATTTAGAATTTCAGGGTAGGACACAGATCCTGGACAAATGCTCACACGAACGTAAATGGCACATTTCGGGAGTGCTTAAGGGTGCCTGATATATACCAGGTGGTTGGGCCAGGCGGGCCTCCTCTCCCTGGTCCGTTTCTCCACCTGCTCAGGGCGGGAGTCAGCTGGAGCCGACTCGGAGCACCTGGCTGGCTCAGATTCCAGGGGAGAGCGCCAGAGGTTAGGAGCCCTGTTTCCAATTTAGAGCTGGGGTCAGGGAAGGGCTTCCAGGGGAAGCGGTGTGGACGCTGGGCCCCCAAATGATGAGCTGTAGGCAGCCAGGCAAGGAGGGCACAGCACACATGCAGGCTGTGAGGTGGCAGGGGACCCACATGGAACATTCAAGAACTGGACGACAGCCAGAGACTAGAGAGGAGTGAGGCCACATAAGTCCCCGTGGGCTCAACTCGGAGGGGAGAGTCTCTAACCCATGTCTACAACCACCACCAGGAAGGAGGCCCTGACTTTACGTTCCATTTAAAAAACATGTTTCCTTTGCACTTTGGATTTTGTTTGGGCAGGTGTTGGGGTGGGGATTTGAGAAAACAAACAAACACACGAAACAAACCCAGTGTGCGGCTAAGTGAAGGGTAGACCCCAGGAGACCTATTTCGTAGGCACTGCTCTAGTTTGCAGATGATCAAACACGTAAGAACCCCTCACTGTGTCAGTACTTGGGAATCTCCTGGGAGCACGAAGTAGGCTGGGGTCAGCTGGACACAGAAAAGGGGCAGAAAGTGGGCCAGGCCCATTTGTCAGGAGCCACCAGGAGGACTTCCTGCCAGCGAGGGGCCTGGAGGAAGGTGCCTCTCTAACGCCGAGCCCCATGGGCAGGCATCGTGGCAGAAGACAAGGGAGGCACTTCCCCAAAGATTTGGGAGGCGCTATTCCTAACTCCGAGTCAGCAGCAGGGAAGAAGAAGTGAGCTAGAACGTGAAGAGGGGGCATGGGATGCCTGTTTAAGGGAGTCGGTCCCTCCATAACTTCAGGTTCCAGCCCAGGGACAGTGACCTTGAATCTGCACGTCTGCCCAGTGTGGCCTCAAGTACCCCAGGATCAGAGGAGGCAAAGACGCCTCCAACTGAGGGCAGGGGCATTAGGGTGTTGGGATGAGGGTCCCATGGCTGAACCTTCCTCCGCTTGGGGTTTCCCGACCAGGGGTTGCACACACAAAAGACAAGGGCCCGCAGTACCGCATCCATCAATGTTAGTGTCTTGGGGCTGTGCCCGCGCCCCTCTCCATCGGCAGGCTCCCTAGTAAAGTAGACACTGACTGAGGAGGGGGCTCAGGCCAGGAGGCTCAGGGTGGGCTTCAACCTCCCAGCTTCCTCCCCAGGGTGCGTGCTGCGGGGTCAACGTGGGCTGACTGACTGGATACCCAGCCACAGGTAGAAAGGATGGGTTGGAAAGGGGACGGTGGGGGCCCCCATCAGCTAACCCAACCTGGGACAGTGGCTCCCGGTCTGGCTGCCCCTGGGGAGAAGAGAGGAAAGAGAAAGGACCAGATTGTTTTCAGGGAAGAGCAGAAGTGGAGAGAGGGCATGAGTCAAGGCCAAGGGCCTTTGTAAATAACCCCATCCCTGAGTAAACTGGGTGTGAATAAGTGTTCTTGGAACCCACTCTGTAAGATGAGCCACCTTCCTCTCTTGTCCCATCCTTTGCATCTTCCATCCTGTTACAACGGATGAGGTGTTCCTCGATTTAAGGTTAATGCTGTCCCCGGTGCACTGGATGCCTCCCCTCCCCTCCCCTCCTTTCCCTCCCTCCCCTTCCCTCCCCCTCCACCTTCTCAGCAACTTGATACCATCAGTTATGCCTCCTCTCAACTGGATCATTTCCATTAGCCTTTGGACACCCCAAGTCTCACCCATCCTGAACAAGGAAATCATTCCCTCCACCCCACAGTCCCCTTCCATCCACAACCCTGCCTCTCACCCCTGCAAAGTCAATCTGCATTTTCTATGTCCATTTTCTTGCCTCTCGAGTCCACACGCTCCCATCCAGCTCCCCACATGCCCTTTGCCAGTGAACTTGCTGCTAAAGCCACCAATGGCTGTCATGACCCTAAATGACCCAGCCAACCTGGTTTTCTCCATCTCTCTAGAGTGTGTGACCTTCTGAGGCTTTGCTCTAGGGATATGACCCCCACCCCGTTTCCACCCATCCCCTCCCCCATCTCCTTTCTACCCACACTGTTGTGCGGAGGGGTGTGTCAAGGCCGTGTGCATCCTCGGCACCCCTCCTCTTGCACTGTGCTGCCCCTCTCCCCACAGCCGGGAGTTTTCGGCGCTGGCTGCCCTGGAGAATCATCTGGGAGCTTCTAAAAAGTACGGGCACCTGAGTGCCACCCTAATTAACTCGAAGTCACAAGAGTGGGGCCCAGGTGTGACAGCGTTCAAGCTCCCAGATAATTCTGAAGGTGCAGCCAGGGTCTCGAGCCACTTGCCTACGTGACCTTTCACACCACGACTTCATGACCATGTCCTCGCCAGGAGCCTTCAGAGTCGTCTCTGCAGACCCTGAAACATCCAGAAACATTCTTGGTTCCCCCAAGGCATCTAGCCAGATGTCTTCTCATACAGGAAGTGGATTCAGCTTACAACCCGCTCCAGAGTCCAACAGCTTCTTCTAACACTGAGGTCATACAGTTCTTCTTTTTATCTACGGATAATCTTCCATAATGGACTAATAGGCAAGATATTTCCTCTCTGGCCTAAGACCTTAACAGCATGTCCAGAACCAAGTTCATTATTCTTTTTTTCCAGTAAGCTCTATGCCTAGCATGGGGCTTGAACTCATGACCCTAAGATCAAAAGTCGCATGCTCTACTGACTAAACCAGCCAGGCACCCCCAAATTGATCATTTTTATTTCTTGAATCATGAATGAAAAAAATCTAGAACGCTAAAATGCCTTTGACTGCATTGGTGTAGTTCTCTGCTTCTCAATTTCTCTCTCTCCAAAAAAAAAAAAAAAAAAAGAAGGAAAAAAGAAAAAGTGTCACTGCTTTCTGCTTTCTGCTTCAGGCTTCCCTGGCCCGGGAAACCATCCTGCTCATCCTGCCAGTCTCAGTCATCACACTGGAATGTGACTACGTGTCTCCCCAACCAGACTTCAAGATCTTTGAAGGCAGGGACCGTCCCTTAGTCATCACTATCTCCCACACCCAGCATGGTGCCTGGCATAAAGTTTTGTTGAATAATGAATCGATGAATAAAATTTTACAGGTGTAGCCCACAGAAGAAGGCACCACTCTGGTTGGTTTCCCTGGCTGGATTCATGAAGAGGAGACATGAGCTCTCAGCCTAGAAGCTATAATTTGGAAGGCATGCCTATACTCTCTGCAGAAAGTACATGGTCCTCCTCTGGGCATGAACTTGAAGGAGGGTCTTGCAGAGAATCCCAAGCCTGGTACACATAAGAATCACCTGAAGGCCTTGCAGAACTTGTCCTGATCCTACCGGGATAGGGAAGTGGTCTTTTTGCACACTCCCACTGGCTGCAGACCACAACTGAGGAGCAGCCTGGCACTCCCCAAGGGCAAAGTTTCCATCACCCAAATATTTGAGAAGTAAACTGAGGAGGAAAAAAAAAGAAAAAACCACTACAGGATGGAGATCCACCTGTAGCCCAGGTAGGAACCAACGTTCTAGAACAAAACTTGTCCCAGCGCCCCCTGCTGGGGTGGGGAAGCTTCACGTGGGCACAGAAGGGATGCTGCAGACAGCATACAGAGCTCACCGATCTGGCAGCCTCCCCTGGTGGGCAAGGAGATCTCATCTCTCCCCTGGGAGGCTCGAATAAGTCATCTAAGTGATGGAGACAAGGCAGGGTTCAAAGGTGCTTCCAGGGTCCTGCTGCTCCTGGCTGTATTCGCCAGTCCCCAACAAACACCTGCCCTGCCAAGGAGATTCTTCTCCCTTCCAGTGACTTCCAGAACAGATAGAGAAATGTGGTGTCTATCCATGCAATGGAATATCACTCAACCACGAGAATGTGATGCGTGCTATAACATGGGTGGACCTTAAAAGCATTATGCTAAGTGAAAGAAGCTGGACTCAAAGGTCATGTGCTACATGATTCCATTTATATAAAATGTCTGGAACAAAGGCTGAGAAACAGAAAGCAGATTAGCGGTTGCCAGGAGCTGGGAGGAATGGAGAGTGACTGCTAATGGGCACGGAATTTTCTTCGGGGGTGATGGAAATGTTCTGGACCCAGATAATGGTGATGGTTGCCCAATACTGTGAAGTACTAAATGCTACTGAGTTGTACACTTTACAAAGGGGTAAAATGGTAACTTTTATGTTATGCGTATTTTACCACAATTTTTGGACACCCCATGATTCCGGGAGAACCCCAAGGGCTAGGCACCACTGGTCAGCTCAGAAGCTTAGGAGTTCAGCCCGGGGACTGGTCTGGTTCCCCAAACCAGGGCAGAAGCCTGGGTGCTCAGAAGAAGAGGCACTACCGTGCCTTCCAGTCACCCATGACTGTGGTCTGTTTCTACACAGAAAACACTTCTGACACCAAATGTGTATGGGGGTCCCCACACTAACCAGTTCTCCACCACCAGCTAGGTGTCCCGCAATTTAATTCAATTTTGATACTAAGTACCTGGAGTTCGCCTCAGACCCCACAGGGTAAGGGCTCCGTCTCAAAACTGCCCCTATTCCAGATGCCGGTTGCAAGTCTTAGACCACCAGGACCTCTGGCTGACCAACTATAAATTTACGGGTTTCCCACAGCCCTCTCCCCAGGTTTGAGAATTTGCTGGAACAGCTAGTGGAACCCAGGAAAACCATTCACTTACTATTCCCAGTTTATTATCAAGAACACAACTCGGGAGCCATCAGATGTAAGAGATGCGCAGGGCAAGATATGGAGGGATTTCTGTGCCCTCACCGAGGGCACCACCCTCCCAGCACCATGATGTGTTCACCACCAGAAGCTCTCAGAAACTCCTACCCACCCCATAATCTGCGATGAGGGGTGATGGGGATTTCATTACTTGGGCAGGATTGAGTGAATCATTGGCCATTAGTGATGAACTCAATCCGCAGCCCCCTCTCCTCCCAGGAGGCTGTGGTAGGGCTGTCAGGAGCTGACCCTGGCCCCATGGCACTTGCAGAGCTGCGAGGGTGCAGCAAGCTGGACCCCACAGACCCAGGTTCATCACGGAGGAGGGGGCGCGGAGGAAGCCCAGGATGGCAGGTACCGCCAGACCAGGGCAGTCCGGAGCACTGCAGAGGAAGCAGGCTGAAAGGTGAGTCAGAGTCTGGCAGGTGAGGGGTGAGTGTTCCAGGCTGAGGGCAGAGGGCAGAGGAATCTGTGAGAAACCAAAAGATGCACACAACTGACTGGATTCTAGAGACCAAGGAGATGAGCAGGGGGGAGGATGTATCTGGAAAGATGGGCTGGAGCCATGGAGGACAGGGCTGTGTGGTTGGTCCATGGTGAGGAGGAGTTTGTTCTTTACTGGAGGGAAATCTGTGGCTCCTCTCCGCTTCATTCCCTCTAGTCAAGTGACTACCAAGTTGCTTCCAAGATACCTGTTGCTTATCCACATCTCTCTGTCCTCCTTGTTATGCATCTGGTTTATGACACCATTGTCCTGTCCAAGAGTGGTTCTTCTGCTCGCTTTACCTTCTTTCTGGCTCCTCAGAGGTCCCTCAGCATCACTGTCATAAGGAATCACAGCCTTCCCCTTGACTAACCCCAAGGCCTCTTTGCCTCTTCCCATCCCCTGCCCCCCAGGGACGGCTCCAGGATGAAGGATATGATGGGACGTCACCTGCCCTCACCGTGTTGCCTTGACTCCTCATGGTGACAAAGTAGCTTCAACAGTTCCAGCCCCCCACAGAGACCAACACCCCCAGAAAGTGTTGGGGCGTTTCCCTCAACAGCTGTTTCTAGAAGAGGAGAAAGTCCATCCCAAAGGCCCCGTGCCTAAATCAGTCACTGCCCCGAGGAGTGAGACATCATGATTCCCCCACTGGGAAGGAGCCCAGGAGCCTAGGACTGCTGACGTGAGAAATAATCCGAGCTTTATCGGTGAGAAGGCAGGGACAGCTATGATCAGGAAGCAGCAGGTCACATTGCTTCCTGGGAACTCCGCATTTTACTCACAAATCGCCTTCTCCTCTCCAGGGCAAATCCATCCTAAAAAACATCTTTGTCGGAGGCCACAGACACGTAGCCCCCGCCCACGGGCTTCCTTCTGCAGCGTCTCTCCCGGAAGGTCCGTGAAGACCCCCGCCTGGTCCTCCAGCCCCTGGCCACACTGCAACATCCATCCTGAACGTCACAGCAGCCCTGCGCCCAGACCATACATTCCTCTTCCAGAGAGTCATTCCGGACACCCACAACTCCTGCTCTGTCGATTTTCCTCTTTTCAATAGCATTCTGCCAACGGTCTCACAGAGATGGAGCCCCTGATGCATTTCTTGGCTTAGTTCCCCTAATACTGTGATCGGAGTTGAACACTGCCACGCTTCCATCCCCAACAAACCCCAAATGTGACTGTGTCCATCATGGTGGAAGGGGGCGCTGGAACTCCCCCTTATTCAAGAAACAACTCTGGCATCGGCTGGGAAGGGATACTCAGGGAGCCCAGAAGGATGTACAAAATGGGTCTTTATATCAGTTTCGAGTAATGTCTTCTACCTGTACAGACAGTGGCGCGCTGGCAAATGGCTAATGACCAGCCCTCACCTCTCGCCCCCAACACCTCTCTCTCTCTCTCTCTCCTCTGTCTATAATGACTTTGATGTGCATAAAGGTAATAAATACTCAAGACTAATCATTTTCTAATTGTTCTACTACATGGCTGGGAATGGGGGAGAAATACATTCCCGAAAGGAAAAAACCAAGGTGCTGTTGGCAGAAGGAAAGCTATGCATACAAATGTTAGCATAATTCTGAGGCCTCTCGGCTGGCTCCCACCTACTCCTCAAGCCTCCTGCCACAGCCCTCACCCCCTCCCCCGGAAGGAGTTCCAAGCCTTACTGGATATTTCTCCATTCCTGGAATCTGCCTCACTCACACTCACCCTGGACATTTGCACATCGTACAGCCCAGCCAAGTGAACTCCTACTCATCTGTCAGGTCTTGGTTTGGATGCCACTTCCTCCAGGAACCCTCTGTGATCCTCAAACTGGGTTACATAGATCTCCTATGAGCTCCCATATCCATTTATATTTTATTTAATAAATATTCATTGGTCACCTCCTTTGTGCCAAGTTCTGCACTACTATATTATTCTTGTCTGTATGTTCCACTAGATCTTACACTCTGTGGGGGTCAGCATCTTAGGTTATCTTCCTCTCACTATGTCTCCATGACACATAACAGTACATGGAACAGTCAACGCAGGACAAATTCTTGCTGGAAAAGAAAAAGAATAATTTTTTTAAAATTGACATGAAATTCCCACATAGCATAAAAAAATAGCCCTTTTAAAGTGAACAGTTCAGTGGCATTTAGTACCAGTGTGCAACCACTGTCTCTGTTGAGTTCCATTTTCATCTCTCCCAACAGAAACCTTGTACCCACAAAGCTGTCACTCCCCATTCCCTGCCTCCCCACGCTCTTGGCACCCCCTAATCTGCCATGAAAGAATTTTTAAATAAATGAAAGTTGTCTGCCTTTGGGTTGGACAAATAATTTGCCTTTCTCTCTAACAGCCTGCAGAAGCATTGCTTTAAGCCAAGCTGTGCCCGTGTGGGATGGGTACACCAGAGACTTTTTCTGCGGCTGGCTGTGCTCCGCCTGGCACCCCGTGGCACCCTGAAGCACACGGGCCCTTCCTCTCTAGGAGGTGGGCCCATCTCTTCCAAAATTGAGTGTCTCTCCTCAAAACCTCCCCCTGAACTGGAAATGGTCCAGTGCAGTCAGCGAGTCTGGTCCCAGGGGCAGCTTTCTTGGGAGAGCGGAGCCTTGAGTGCCTTCATAAGGAATCTGTGACTTGGGTGCGTTCTCCAGGGAGGGGGATCAGGCTCCTGGGTGCAGGTGGAAGGAGGCACTCGAGGCGGCGGGGTGCAAAGAGCACTCCGCTCATCGGGTCCACCACTGTGGGAAGGGGCAGAGCCCAGGCCTCGGGGCCTGCACTCCCCGCTCCTGAGGGAGTGAGCCTGGCTCCCCACAGCCCCCGGGGGGGGGGGGTTAGCAGGGGCAGGATGGGGAATGCAGGCCGGGAAGGAGTGCATAGGAGAAGGTCTGCCCCTGGGGACCTATTTCCCTGGCACTGAGAAGCAGGGCATCCTTCAGAGTCCTTGGACCTCCTAACGTGCTCCTCGGTGGCCCATGTTGTCCCTGTTTATCTTTGTTTTGCCCATCGTCCTCCCCCAGAGGCCTGCAGAACTGTGGGGGAATTGAGGAAGGTGGAGGAGGAGAGAGGAATAGAACCTGGGGAGGGGGAGGGCATCCTTCCATCTCTTCTGGAAGAGGTGGGGGGATGAAGGAGGCCCGGGGGGTGGGGGTGACAAGCCGGCAGCCGGCCCGGGTGTGCGTCTTCACCCGCCTCTCCTCCATCATGGCTCCTCCGTGGGTGCCTCCCAGCCAAGCAGCCCACCCACAGACTGTCGGATCAACGGGGTCCTGCTCTGACACCGCGCAGTGTCCCGCCTTAAGGTCACCCAACAGTGTGTCTTTTCACATCCCACATATTTCCTGTAGTTGCTGTTAACAAATTACTACAAATCTCCTGCCTTTAAACAACACAGACTCGGGGCGCCTGGGTGGCTCGGTCGGTTAAGTGTCCGACTCTCGAGCCCGGCTCAGGTCATGATCTCACGGTTGTAAGTTCGAGGCCGGCGTGGAGCCTGCTTAAAAAAACAATAATAAAATAAAATAAAAATACACAACACAGTCTTATTCTCCTTCCATTCCGGAGACCAGAAGTCCAAAATCATCTTAAAGGAAGGAGTAAAATCAGGGTGTCAGCAGGAGATTCCTTCTGGAGTCTCTAAGTGAGTGTAGTAGGCTGGATGGTGCCCCCAAAAAGAGATGTCCATGTCCTAACCCCCGGAGCCTACACAGAGAACCAGATACGGCAAAAGAGGGAATAGCAAGCACCTTTTACAGAAATGCATGTGATTAAGTTAAGGACCTTGAGAAAAGCTTCTCTTGGAAGTGCAATCCCACGTATCCTTATAAAAGAGACACACAGATAGGAAGACACAGAGAAGGGAGAAGGCACTGTGGGCACAGAGGCAGAGCCTGGAACCGTGTGGCCATAAATCAGTGTCCACAGTCACCGGAAGCTGGAAACAGCAGAGACCGGAAGCTCCCCTAGAGCCTCCAGAGGGGCTTGATCTCAACACCGTGATTTCTGACTTCTGGCCTCCAGAACTGTAAGAGAAGACATTTCTGTTGTTCTATGCCACAGAGTTGCGATGATTTGTTACAGGCGCCCCAGGAAACGAATACAGCAAGAATCCGTTCCTTGTCTTTTGCTGTTTCTAGAGGCCACCTACATTCCTCGGCTTAAGGCTCCCTCCTCCCTCCTCACACACCAGTGGTGTGACATCTTGTCTCTGACCTGCCTCCCTCTTATGAGGATCTTTGTGACCGCACTGAGCCCACCCGGGTAATCCAGGAGACTCTCCCCATCTCGAGATCCTTAGCTTTATCCCATCTGTAAAGTTCCTTTTACCACGTAACATACACACAGGTTCTGGCGATTAGGACGTGGACATCTCGGGGGTCCACGGAGACATTATTCTGTCGCCCACACTCAGGTCCCCGGCTTCAAGGTGTTTTCCAAGCATGGTCCCCAGGGGTCACCGTTAGGACCTGAGAGTCCCCCGAACCTGCAGAAAGATTCAGCAGACTGTGCATGCCTTCTCTTCCTGCCGTAAGACTTGGTCTTCTCCCTGCATCTGGCGGGGCCCCTCTGGGTTGGGCGGTAGAGACGCTCATCGGCCTTCAAACCCTCCAGCTTGGAACCCACAGCCCTAAGAGGCCATTCTTCTTGGCTCCTTCCCTTCCATCTTTCTGCAGCACCACCACACTCTCATTTCCCCCAAACTCTGCTAACCCTGCCTTACCATGGTGGTGGCCATGTTTCCACAAAGCTCACTCAGAACCACTTTCAGCGGTGGCACTGAGTGAGGGCATAAGTGGCCCGCTGTCTTTGGAACAGGACAATCAACACAGCCCTTGTCACCCTAGGCCACAGTCAGCTGGCGTCAAAGGGATGCCCAGCAAACAAGTGATTCCGGCTCAGCGGCAAGCTCCACCCTTCTTTGGAGCGCCTACCTTGTTTCTAAACACCCAGGCCACCCACTTTCTCTCCGCATCATACGCTGCTGCCTGACCACCGCCTCCGGGGCCTATGACTTTCGGCTGGCCAGACCCCAGTTTGGTCCAAGCAGCCATGATGTGCAGGGGAGGCTGGGGTCGGCCGAGCCCCACCCAACCCCTCATGAATTTTAATTGGTCCAAAGCAATCGAGGTGACTTCTCTTGCCAAATGATTGGTCAGGCAGGGGCAGGTGAAGCCATTCCAGCCAATGAACCTGCAGAGCCTGTCTGGTGAGCCCAGGGGAGGAGTCCAAGATGGCAGACAAGGGAGCGGGGCAGAGGAGACGAGCAGCCAGCCTGAGTCCTGGGGGGTGGGGGCGTAGACCTTGGAATTAGCAGCCTTGGACTCTCGGGATTCCACGTGATTGGCCCCTCTGGAGCTGGGCTTGTATTTCCCATGGCAAGCATCTCACCGGTTCTGTCTTGCAGGTGGCTTCTGCTCTCTTTTGCTCTGTCAGTGCGCACCTGTGGCCCTCGGGGCCTTGTTGGTTGTCATTCTAGTAGCAGCTGCTGCTGATCCCTGTTTACAGCCCCTACCACACACACACACGCACGCACACACACACACACACACACACCCCGCACCACCCCCATGCTGGCGTTTTTGTTTTTGTTTTGTTTTTAAGATCTATTTATTTTATTTTAGAGAAAGAAAGAGAGCAAGCACCAGCAGGAGGGGTAGAGGGAGAGAGAGAGAATCTCAAGCGGATACTGTGCTGAGCAGAAGCCCGAGGTGGGGCTGGATCCCATGACCCTGAGATCATGACTTGAGCCAAAACCAAGGGTCGGATGCTTAACCGACTGAGCCACCCAGGCATCCACCACCTCCCCTTCCTGGCTCTGACATCACAGTGAGGTTCCAGGTGTATACACCAGGCATGAAATAGTTAAGCTTGGCTGCCAGGTGGGTGGCGGGTGGGTGGGTGAACTTGGAGTTGATGGCACCCTGAACAACGGGAAGAACTTTTAGTTGTCACTCAAGTGGAAAGTCAAGGTGGTCCTCGCAGCCCCTGCTGTGGCTAGGAGTGGTGTGGAAACAAAGCAAAGAACCCACCCCCACCCCCCCACACCTTCCTGCCCCATCACTGGAAGCACAGCAGGGCCTGGGAGAGAGAAAACATTTCCTGCACTCATCCATATGGGCCAGGAAGAGCAGCCCAGAGCATCAGAAGTACAGTAATGGAGCTCTGCAGATAGTGAAGTTTGGGTTATAAAAAAGTCACTGCCCCGAGGCTAAGGGTCTGCTCTGTGCTTAGTGTGACCAGCTGGGACCAGAGAGGAGGCTCTGTGAATAACCCAGGACTGGGAAAACTGCATGGAGTCTCGGGACAGCTAGGCATTTCACAGTCTCCATTCCAAACCACCAGCCTTGACTCACCTTCCTGGTCTCTCAGTTCCCATTTGTTCTACCCTTGACAGCCTTGTCCTACCTGAACCCTGGGTGGGGGGGGGCACTTGTCTTGACCAGGCAGGACTTTAAGAGGCCCAAAGAGACCAAGGCCACCTCCCTTCTCAGAAGGGCTCCAGTCTGTTATTTTAAAAATCAAGGAATACCAAAACAAGCCTTCTAAAACTATGGCATATTTTGAATGTTATAGTTCTTAAATTATTACTTTTGATGCACATACATGCAAGCAATGAAATAGTTCTCTGTCCCAAAAGTATAAAAATTGATGTTATTTTGAGGGATGCAAAATGTCGGAACTTTTGCAGCAAAATTGCATCAATTTTGCATTTCCAGTAAGACAGAATATTATGCTAGTTAGGACTGAATGATGACTCTGTGCCACTGTATGACCATCCTGTCGCTGCTGTAGCAAATGACCACAGCGTGGTGGCTTCATTCAATGGAACTTCTTCTCTCTCACTCCAGAGGCCAGAAGTCTGAAATCAGTTTTTACTGCTCAAGGACCTAGGGGAGAATCCATTTCTTTTTTTTTTTTTTTTAAAGATTTTATTTATTTGAGAGAGAGAATGAGAGAGAGAGAGCACGAGAGGGGGGAGGGTCAGAGGGAGAAGCAGACTCCCCGCTGAGCAGGGAGCCCGATGCGGGACTTGATCCCGGGACTCCAGGATCATGACCTGAGCCGAAAGCAATCGCTTAACCAACTGAGCCACCCAGGCGCCCGGGGAGAATCCGTTTCTTGCCTCTTCTGGCTTCTGCTGGCTTCTAGCTCCCCGGCCGCATCACCCCAACCTGCCTCTGTGGCCCCATGGTCTCCTCCTCTTCTTGGGTAACATCTCCTCCTGCCTCCCTCTTATGGGAACACCTGTGGTGGTATTTTGGGCCCACCGAGATAATCCAGGATAATCTCCCCACCTCAAAATCCTGAGCTTAATCACGTTCTGTGCCATAGAAAGTAACCTTTACACGTTCCAAGGATTAGGACTTGATTTCCTGGAGACCCTTCATTCAGCCCACCACACACTGGTGAACTACAGACTTCAATCTCTTAAGACTATCCTACACTAGAACAGTGCTCTGCACAGATAGTTACAGGACTTGGAAACAGTGTTCATTCAAGCAGGTGCTGTGGTTCAGGGACAGAGCATCAATTCGAGGCTGTACGAGAATCTTCCAGTCCTGCCGGTGCCTCTCTGCTTCTGCATGGACAACCTTGCTTAGAGAGACCATCCCAAATCTTCATGTGAGGCTTTCTGGAAATATGATGGCCTAGCCAATGGCAGTCTGCCATCCCTACCCCACATTCGCCCAATGATAGGCCCTGTGGCAGGTGCATTGTGGTGCCACAACTCCCCCAGGCAGGGAGTCCATTTGGAGCCCCACTCACATCCTCATCCCAGACTTGATGCTTTAAGCCCCCACATGTTTGTCTGAAGAAGGCCTATCCTCTTATTCTTATTGTGCCAAAATACATCTAACCTAAGTGTTACCATGTTAGCTGTGGAAAAATGTGTAAATCAGTGGCATCAAGGACATTCACAATGTTGTGCGACTACCAGCGTTAGCTAGACCCAGTCACTCCCTGTACCCCCTCCCCGGCTCCTGGCAACCCTAATCTGCCTTCTGTCTCTATGGATTTGCCTAGTCTAGATATTTCCTATAAAGGGAACTGTACCGTGTTGGTCCTTTGTGCCTGGCTTCTTTCACTTAGCGCCATGTTTTCAAGGTTCATCCAGATGGTGGCACATTTCCGTATTTCGTCCTTTTGATCCTGAATAATATCCTGTTGTTTGTATATACTACATTTTGTTTATTTCTTCATCAGTCGATGGACGTCTGGGTTGTTTTCTACATTTGGCCATTCCTGACTGGAACCCCAGAGCCCACGAGACCCTACATACATCACCCCTGAATTAGGGCAGTGGGCTGCCTCTAGGTCCGTGAGCTTCCGTGCCAAGCCAAACAGGACTTGACCTTAATCCAACACAAAGAATGTGGCCATGATAAACTGGGTTCCTTAATGAGACACACGCCCACCTTCTGGTCTCCCCACGCCCTCCTTCAGCGAACAGCCACCCTTCTTCCAACCCCGTGGTCCTCGCGGGCCTGCTGTGCTCTCCCAGAGTCCTACTGATGCGGAACTCCGAAGCTCTTCCACCCCTACTCCTCGTGTTATTTAGAGGGTAACAAAGGGGACCCTGCAATCGGTCACCATGCACCCAGAGAACCTCCCCGGCTGCTGTCCAATGTGACCTTGAAGGAGGCCCAGGCCGGGGCAGGGTGGCTTCTGAGCCAGCCGGTCTTCAGGCCCGTGGGTCCCAAATGTCGACCTCTTGGGCCCTGCTGGGTCTTGCCAGGGCCTTTCCAGGAGAAGCCAGGGCCTGAAGCTGGGTATTGACACTTCTGAGGTGGATTCTCTGCCAATGCAATTGCCTTTGATCAGAGACCCTCTCCGCCTCCCCCTCGTAACAAGTTGTGAAATCAGAAAGTCTAAGTCTTCCCTTTAAAGATGAGAAGGACAGAATGACAGTTATAGAAATTTCTTTTGTTTAGTCTGCTTTAAAAGGGAACAATGGACCAAGCAATTTCCATGGCATCACCCCAGAAAGAAGTATTGTGGTTATTAAAATAGTGTGCTTACTTTGTGCTAATGAGAAAAGCTGGAGAATATTAATGAACTCAGAGACTCTACAGAGCGCTAATTATCTGACTCATCAGGCAAAGGTCCCAAGTACCATTACAGAGACTCTTCTCTGGCCTCTATCATTAAGAAACTTTGACTGTTGTCCCACCACTCTATTTAAAAAGTTGAGAATTTTCTTGTTGTCCTTTTTTTTCTAGAGTCTGCTTTTCCTCCCTTCCTTCCTTCCTTCCTTCTTTCCTTTCAGTAGGCTCCACATGAAGCCCAATGTAGAGCTTCAACTCATGACCCCGAGATCAAGACCTAAGCTGAGATCGTGAGTGGGACACTCAACCGACTGAGCCACCAGGTGCCCCTTGTTTTTCCTTTATAAATATAATTCTTTTTTTTAAGATTTTATTTATTTGAGAGAAAGAGAATGAGAGTCAGAGAGCATGAGAGGGAGGAGGGTCAGAGGGAGAAGCAGACTCCTCACTGAGCAGGGAGCCCGATGTGGGACTCGATCCCGGGACTCCAGGATCATGACCTGAGCCGAAGGCAGTCGCTTAACCAACGGAGTCACCCAGGCGCCCCTATAAATATAATTCTTAAAATCTCTGTACATCAGTTTCCTCATCTGTAAAATGGGAGAAGTAGGGATTCCTACTTACTCCATAGGAATATTTTGAGGATTTAAGAACCAGAAATCACTTAAGAACTGTACCTGGAACTTAGAAGCAATAAAAATGTTTGTCATTATCATTAGCATCATCACCATTATAAATATCAAGATTATAAAACACATTTTAGATAATTGTCTGAAATCATAAAGCGTGGATAGGACGGGATGCAAAGATTGTTCATGAACTACACCTACTGTCCATCACTTCGGACAGAAAGAAGCTCAGGGAACTCACTAGATGCTTTTCTTTCTTTTCTTTTTTTTTTTTTTCCATCTAAACTAGCTTCCTTTGTTTCACATACTAAGAAAGATGGAGCAGAAAAGTAATTCAGTCTGCTATTGTCTGCAGATACCCGTTTTAGAATAAAGGTGTCTCTCACCATTTCTGAATGTTAGTGAAAGCAAAGCCTTTATTTCTCTCACCCAGACCCTGCCCAGGCTGCTGGGGCCGGAGCCATGGCGGGCGTGGAGCTGCTGAAGGCATGGGAGCTCCGGGGAACAACATCCCTGACTCTGCTGCCAAGCTCTTCAGAGACGCCCCAGCTGCTGCCACTCAGGCTCCCTTCACCGTCCTACCAACAGAGGCCCCTTGTTCTGTTTTGACCAGTTTGAGCAGATTCTGTCAGACACCCCAACGTTTCTGGGGCTCCACAGAGACGAGAGAAACACTATCACCATTCGCACAGCCCTACGGCCCAACAGCCAGCCTCCTCAACAAGGAGAGAGGCCCAGCCTTAAGTGGCAACCACGGGGCCCCCAGGGGGGCTGGGAAATCCGCTCACATCTGTTCACATCTGCACCCCCTGGTCTTCTCTGAGCTAGCCCCACCAAGGGTGATGTCTTTTGTGTGTTGCTGGAGATGGGACATCACAACAGGATCCAAGCACAGGTGTACCGTCACTTTGGAGACAGCTGGTCCTCACCGAGGTCAGTGTTCCAGGTACGAGGAACTCAGGCCATCTTCAGAGGGCAGACGGACCATTGTATAGGGCCCTGGCTCCCCAAGATGGTACATCAGACCACCACAGCCCAGTCACCCGAGGCACGGGACCTGGCTTGTGCCCAGTGAGATCATCACTGTTCCCCAAACATTTCCACATCTGATAGAGGCTGGGGAGCCAAAAGTGCTGAGTCAGAATAGCTGGGGACGGAAGCTAAGAGATCTTGTGGCCTGCAAGCTTTGGGGCTCCCTGTATTCTCAGGCTAAGTTAATGCTGCAGTAAACAAGCCCGAGAATGATAATGGCATAAACAGAGTGGGGTTAGTTTCTCACTCACATAAACAGTCCCAGGCGGGCCCAGTTCTGGTGGTTGGTTGGAGGTGGAGATCTTCAAATACCTGGGCTCAGTCACCTTCCACATGGCTTCCAAGATCGCCCTGATGTTGACATCCAGTAACGAAAGGGGTAAGAGCGTGAAGAACCACACAGGTGAGGAAGACTTTTATAGTTATAGTGGGCCTAGAAAAATGGGCATATTTCAGAGGCTAGAACCCAATTGCACGGCCACATCTAACTGCAAGGGAGGTGGGATGCGGCCTGGCTGTGGGTCCAGAAGGACGAGGGTACCAATCTGGAGAGCAGCTGGCCATCCTTGTCACACCATCCAACTGTGGTGGCCATGGATCTGAGGTTCACCTGGGTGCAGCGTCCATGGTCCCGAAGTCCAGAGCCACCTGGAAGCCTCCACGGGGTGGGGGTGGGGAGCTCCTAGGGAGCGCCAGACTATAAATTCCACAAGATGTACCCCCCCAACCCCACCCTCCCGGCAAAGCTGGCTCCTCAATGCTCGGTCATCAGAGGGCAATTTTGAATGGCCCTCCTGGATTCTGGATGCTCTGCCTTTCATGCAGGACCCAGTCGAGGGCTTGTGACCCTTGACCCAAACTGAGAGCCCCTCTAGGGAACCATGGCTAAGGGTTTTCAGGTGAGACTCGCACCCACACTCCACCGCCTCTGTGCCTATGTCACCGCCCTGAGAGCACCCCCATCCTCACCCTGACCCCCACCAACCTCCCGCCAGTACCACTTGCCCTGCAGAAGCATTTTCTCTCCATGAATGATGCAGCCACCTGAAGTCACAGTTCCTACCCCAGGTGGGACAAGCATAGTCCCCCATCCTCTACTCACCACCCAATAACCAATGACCAAAGAGAACTTCTCAACCACATTCTTCAGGAGTTGGGGCAACAGTAGGATGAAGCCAAAAAGCTTTGGCTACGAGGAGTCCTGACGTCAAATGCCCTCCCTGCCACTCCCTAGCTGGGTCTCTCAGCTCAAGCTGCTTACCTCGCTGAACCTCAGCAAAATGGGGGGAATAATACTTCTGTGCGGAATTCCGGAATTCCAAGAGTCGGAGGGGATGGTGCGCACCGAGTCCTAGCATAGGGCCTGGTGCGCAGGAGGCCGGCAGGCTTGCTTGCTGTTGTAAGTGGGGGCTCCGGGCTGGTGCGGCGCGCTCTGGCCAGAGCCGAAGTCCCCAAGGAGCTGCGGCTCCCACTCGGCCTGAGAGCCCTACACTGTGGGTCTTCTTCCCCTTCCTCCGAGGGGGCGCTCCCCCGCTTCTAACGGCCATGCAAAGAAGGTTCCAGCCGCCCCCGGCCTGTGACAAGCTGGGCACTCTGACCCCCACTCTGCTCCCATCTCCCAGTTGCCAAACCCAGAGACACTTCACTTCTTACCTGACTTCTTGTGTGCGGCGTCCACTGCTGCTGACAAGCACGTCTGCCCAAACTGCCCCTTCCCGCCTTCTGAATACCTGCCTTTCTTTCCTTCCTCCTTCCCTCCCTCCCTCCCTCCCTCCCTCCATCCCTCCTTCCCTCCCTTCCTCTCTCTCTCTCTCTCTTTCTTTCTTTCATAGGCCCCACACCCAGAGTGGAGCCCAATGCGGGGCTTGAACTTATGACCCTGAGATCAAGACCTGAGCTGAAATCAAGAGTCAGATGTTCAACCGATTGAGCCACCTGGGCACTCCCTGAATGCCACTTCCTATCGCTTCCAGACACTCCTGCAGCCTCCTTGCCCAGCCCCTCCTCCTCTGCCTTCCCTTTCCATGCTGACATTCCTAAAGACACGTCCTTGGGCCTCTTCTCTTCTCCGTGCATCTCCCCAGATGATCCCCCTCCTCCATGGGATTGATGGCCACAGACAACACTGACGACTCCCCGATCGTTCCCAGTGCCCAGCAGCTTGCCCACAGCAGCTGGGATGACCTAATTCGCAAACTGGATCTAGTCTTTAAGCCACTTCAAACCCCTGCATGCCATCCCATCGCCCGGAGAGGATTCAGACCAGACTCCAGGGTCCAGGAGTCCTCCTCATCGGGCCCCGCCTGTCTCCTCCCTACCGCACCCCCCACATTACTGGCCCCGCCCCTCACTTTGGCTCTTCCAGCCTTCGGAGTGATTTGCATCCTTGAAGGCACCAGGATTCCCTGGGTCTCCACTGCTTGACTTCCAGGAGAACCCCATTCACCCCTCAGTAGTCATCCCAAAGGACAGCTCCCCACCGCTCCAAGCCTAGCTGGGGCCCCTCCCCCGGCCCTCCCTCCTAGGGGAGGGTCTGTGGT
>NW_027397114.1:4726813-4733415 GCF_003265705.2 Callorhinus ursinus
CGGGACTCTGAGGGGGAAGGGAGATGCCAACGTCCAGAGGGTGTTCCGGACAGGGTCTTGTTAGGGAAGGCCAAATCAGCTCATGGAGTGTATAGCCTGAACTGTGTCCCCAAAATGATATGATGACATCTTGACTTCCAGTCCTCGGAATGTGACCTCACTTGGAAATAGGGTTGTTACAGGTGTAATACGTAAGATGAAGTCATACTGGAGTAGGGTGGCCCTTCATGCAGGATGACTGGTGTCCCTGTAAGAAGAGAAAAGAGACAGACACATGAAGGCAGAGACTGAGGTTGGTGTTTTGCTTGTTTGTTTGTTTGTTTTGCACCAAAGGCATATCCTAGCTTTATTAAAGGGCCGCACCGCAGAGTCAATATAAAAACACAAAAAGTCCCATCAATTTAATAACAATAAAAAACCCCAAAAATGGAAAACTGAGGGGGCAGGGAAGAAGACCCTGGGCCAGGGGCATGGGGAGCCCTGCTCACCGCCCCAGGCCTGGCGGCAGGGCCCCTCCCCACCCCCCACCGTATTGCTGTTGCTACGAGGTTGGGGGGGCAGTGATTGTCCTGTGGGAGCCACCGTTCACCTGGATCAAGGACCCTTACTTCTTCTGGGCTGTGCTCAGCTTCTGCATGGCCCGGGTCTTGTCCAGCAGGCCAGAGATGAAGGCCTCAGCAGGTTTGTAACAGTCAACCAGCAGCTCCTTGACCCTGGCAGCCCGGTGTCCTCACTCTCCATGTCCAGGAGTTCGTCCACATCAATCTCCAACTCCGGGATCTCCTCTTCCTGGCAGTCGTAGAGGCGAGTGAGCTGCTCCAGGATCCGCTCCTCCAGGCTGAGGCGCTTCCGTAGCTCCTTGCGGTCGTACTTGACCGTGACCTTCCCTTGGCGCCTCACTGGGCCCTCACGGTCCGCGTCGCCAGGGCCCTCGCCTGCAGCCCCAGGGAGGCTCTGAAAGTAGAGGCAGGGCCCTGGGCCACCACCGCCCGACCCCAGGGGCCGGCGCCGCCAACGCCGCGCCCCTCGAAGGGCCGCTGTGGGCCGTGGCGGCCGCCGGGGCCCCGTGTGCGCGTCGGGCCCCTCCCTGTGCCCCCGCCTCCGGGACGCCCTCCGGTTGGCTCTGGGCCGCTGGCTCGGGTTAGCTCGCAGGCTTGGCTCTGCGATGAGGGCGGTGGCGGGGGCGTCCGGCAGGGACAGCTGCAGCATGCAGAGCCCCCCCACCCCACCCCGGGCCTGGCCTGGCCGCGCCCCGCCCCCCGGGACTGAGTTTTGCTGCCAAGAGCTCAGGAACGCAAGGGGGGCCGGCAAGTCCAGAAGGGAGGAAGCGGGAAGGAAGGATGCTCCCCGGCAGGATGCAGAGGGAGCTCAGCCCTGCCAGCACTTTGACCTAGGAGTCTGGCCTCCAGAGCCGTGAGACGATACATTTCTGTTTGTTGACGCCACCCTGGGAACAAATACACAGGGCAAAGGACAGGCCTCAGATTTGGGGGAGAAGTCTATTACCTGCAGTGATTTTTTTGGAACCTCTGAGGACATTCCTGTCTCCAGTTGTTTTTCTCATGAGGCCAACAGCAACAAAGGCCAAGTAACAGAATTGCCCGGCAGAGTCTGGGGACCCCCCCACTCCTTGTAAGAGGAGAGGACAAAGCCAGCAGTGGGCACCCCAGGCCAGCATCTTCTCACACCCCCAGGCCCAGTGCGGGCTCTGCCCCAGCCGCTCTCACGGACCGCCCGCTGTCCCTTTAGAACTGCCCCATAACATGGGCTTCGGATTCAGGCGGGCCAGAGCTCAGCCCTGCCCGTCTCCAAGCTTCGGTTTCTCTCCTGTGTTTGCTCCAGCACCGGAGGCCCCCAAGTCTGCTCCACCTGCTGAGTCCAGACATCCCCTCCTCCCGCATCCTCCCCAGGGCCCCCTCTCCTGGTGTCTTCACGGTGGCAATGCCTCAGACAGCTGAAGAGGCCCCACCCTGTCCTGTAAAGAGAGCAGGAGGAAGATCACAGGCACTTGCCTTCAAACCCGGGCTCTGCCATATCCAGCTGTGTGACTCTGAGCTAGTTCCTCCCCACGTGTCCCGTTCCTTCCTTGCAGAGCTGAGATGGCTGCAGGGCTGGGGGAGGTAGCTGATCGAGGGTGGTGGAGGCTCCTTCCCTGGCTCCTGGGCCAGCCTCAGGACGTCTACGAGAGCACCGAGGCTGGCGGGACAATAGTGTGTGCCTGCTGCATGCATTGCTCTGAGGGGACGGTCCTTAGCCTTTCTCTGGTTCACAGAGGGGGCCAGAAGTCGAGACCCCTGCATAAATCCCTGCACCCAAGGCCCTCAGCACACTGCCCACTTGGCGCTGAGCATCTTTCCCGGGCTCCCCGCTCCAGCCCCGCATCGTGCTCTGAGTTGTGGTGGCCTGTCTCCCACACCCTTTGAGGAGAGGGACTCGCACAGGTACATCCTGTTCACCGTGCCGGACCCAGGGCTCATTCTCTAAATAGAGTCTTAAGAGTGTCCCTTCGCTGCCCCCCACACTGCCCTCCTTCTCAGTCTTCTTTGCCCCCGCTTGGAGCACCGGTGCTCCCCAGGGTCCTGCTTCGTTCCCTGCCCGCCTCCCACCACCCCTCTCCCCAGACCAGCTCCGCAGCTTCCATCGCTTCAGCCTGATTTCAGTGGAGGGGATTCCAGCCACCCTGACACAAAACCCCAAGGTCTGACAATAGAGGTGCCTTTTTCCCCATAAAATCCTACTGGCACCGGGTCCCGCAAAGCCATCAAGGAGCAGCCCCCTCCATCTTTACTACGGGGCTTCCAAGTGGCCTTGGGCACCCGCATGCAGCAGCTCGGAGAGCACGCGAAGAGGGACGAGGGAGGTTTTATGGGTCTTTATGAGACATATGTCACTCCCACCACCTCCATCGGCCAGAACGCCGCCTGTCTTAGTCTGTTTGGGCTGCTACAAAATACCAAAGGCTGGGTGGCTTATAAACAACAGACATTTATTCTCACAGATCTGGAAACTGGCAAGGCCAAGATCAAGAGCCCCCTGGGGTCTCTCTCTAAGGGCACTAACCCCATTCACGAGGGCTCCACCCTCACGACCCAATCACCTCCCAAACGCCCCAGCTCCTGAGCCCATCACATCAGGGGTTAGGACCTCAGCACATGAATCTGGGGCAGGGGAGGACACAAACATTCAGCCCACAGCTGATGGCCACATCTGACTACAGGGAAGCTAGGGGACGCAGTCGTGGGGTACAGCTGACAGCAGAGGGCTTAGGTTGGGTGAGCGGCTAGCTGCTCCCCACCCCAGGCTCCCCATCTGGTCACTGATGAGCCATCCCCCTCTCCTTCTCCTTCACAGAGCACACCCATCACTCCCCAGAGAGGCAGCCGAGTCCCCTGCCCTCACTGTCTGCTGGGACCTGCGCCCCAGGCCGGGACCCCCAGGAGGGGCGTGGTTCTCCCTCTGGGTCCTATGTGGGTCCTTGGGATCTGGAAACTAAAAAAGGACGAGTTGTTCACATCCTGCCTTCCTCCCAAGGCCCCCAACACACACAGTACTGGGCCGTGGGGTTCGGACAGAGTAGCCACGATACAACGTCCCAAGGGGAATGGGTGAGCGGAGGAAGATGTGCGCAGGCGCTGGGGGGGGCACGGGGGGAAGCCCCAAACAGGAGGTTCTTTTTTTTTTTTTTAAAGATCTTATTTATTTATTTGAGAGAGAGAATGAGAGACAGAGAGCACGAGAGGGAAGAGGGTGAGAGGGAGAAGCAGACCCCCCGCCGAGCAGGGAGCCCGACGCGGGACTCGATCCTGGGACTCCGGGATCATGACCTGAGCCGAAGGCCCTCGCTTAACCGACTGAGCCACCCAGGCGCCCCCTAAACAGGAGGTTCTGCTCTCTGGGACCCCTGGCTCCACCTTCCAGAGCTTGCCATTTTGCTCCAAGGGCCCATTTGAAGTAGGTGTGTCGGGGATGTGCCCTCCTTGGGGGCGGCTCATCTTTTGCAGGCTCCGGTGCCAGTTGGTAAAGGTTGTGAGGCCTCAGGTTAGGTTGAAGGCGCAAAGGGTTAAAGGCTCGTCTTTGGCTCAGGTCTCTGGCGAATGTGACAATACAGTTCCCTCAGAAGCTGAAAAGGCTTCTTATCCTGTCGTTTCCTGTCAGCGTCAGGTACCAGGGACCACGCCCAAATTCATTTCCAGACACAGTTCTCCAGGCTGATTTTTTTTTTTTTTAATTGTTTTGCTCCCTGGCCTCGGGCTCTTCTCTCTCAATGTACTAATAGTGATCCTGAGACTCGAGCCGGGAAGGAGGACGCTGCCTCACCCTGACCTCGCACAAGGCGGAGGCTTAAGGGGCTTTCGCCGCTCAAAGCCTTGTTCAATATGATTTCCTTCTGTTTGGCATCTAGAAGCGGTCAACTTTCCCAACCAAGGCCCCACATTTTTGGACTCGTTCTATTTCATTTTAGTTGTGCTTGCAAATCAGCCAGTTCCGGCCGGGGTTCCTCTTAGCCTTTTCAGCCCTTCTAGATGCTGCCTGTAACAACCAAGCCTCGCTGTGACAATCTGTGTCACAGCCTCTTCCCTGGGAAAGACAGGCTCCTTGGCAGCGGTCCTGCTTACCTCAGGCCACTGCCTACGCTAGGTCTCCTCCTTTCCAGACCCCGACTCCAAACCAACACCATACATTTTAGATTTTCATTATGGCAACATCCGGCTCCTGGTACCAATTGCTGTCTTAGTTAAAGTAACGCTAACTTCTATAGAGAGAAACCCCCACATTTCATTTGCTAAACACACTCTAGGTTTTTTTTTTTTTACTCACATAAAAGGCAGAATGGGGGCGGGGGGAGGGATTAGGGCCCTCTGCTCCTTACAGTCCTTTGGTGACTCAGACAAATTGAGCCTGTGCCATTTTCAGTACACGGCTTCTAAGGGATACCTGAACCTCAGGTTCCAGGGACAAAGAGACAAGAGCAGAGCAGGTGTGAGACTGATTCTGGAGCAGAACCAGACCCATCCGTGTACATATGACTTATGGCTACTTTCATGCTACAGGGGCAGAGCTGGTCCGGTGCGGGGGAGATGGTATGGCTCACAGAGCCTCAAGTAGTTCCTTATCCAGCCCTTTGAAGGAAACATCTGCCAAGCCCTGAGGGGGTGGGGTGGGGGGGGAGACTGGTGCTCTGAGGGGCCAGGGGCCAGGCCTGGAAGTGCCATTATGATTTCACTCTTGTTCCATTGGTCAGAACTCAGCCACGTGGCCCCTCAGCCGTCAGGGAGGCTGGCAAGTGTGTTCTCAACGTGCCCCCGGAAGGCAGGGGAACGAGGCAGAGTCATTGCCTGGCCAGTCCCCGCCAGGGACACCCTGCAGGCCGTGTGGCTTCTGACTCAGCATGCTTTCCCACACTGCAGATCCATATTTCTAGCCAGGTGCCCGACACCGCATGCTCCACATCCTCCAACAGACCTTGATCCTTCCTCCTCCAAATCTGTTTTCCCTTCTGCAGTTCAGATATCATTCACCGAAGGGCCCAAACCAGAAGCCTCAGGATTGCCTGTGACCTTCCCATTCCCTCGGCCCCATCGCCACGCTCTCCACGTGCATTTGAACTTACATCTCCCCAGTCTGCCCCCCTCTTCTCTGTAGACTGCTGTGCCACTTGCATTATAGCCTTCTGACCTGTGGCAAGGACCCCAACTACCCCAAAGCCGGCACACAATGCTCCGAGTTGGCTTCTTCAAAATCTGGTGTGCCTAAACCACTCCCCTGTATGAACTCCGTGCTGTCCCCAAAGGACACAGACATGTCACCTGGGACCACCCATCTATGCAATGGCAGAACTGAGGTGGGAACTTTGGTTTATGAATCTTCAAAGACCCGTTGCTCCACTCCCCCATTCTTTGCAGGATAAACCTCCGGGAAGCACAAAGAAAATTCTTTGCATAGCAGAAACTCTCAAACCAGCACAAGGGGAGCGGCCCCCTTTGCACACTCAGAGAAGAATTTTACCATGGTCTGAGCTGTGTTGCTCTGCAGGGATGCAGCCGTGTACCTCTTATGGGTTCTGTCCCCTTGCCTCTCACTTCCACCCGTTCTGTCTGTCAGGGATTCCTAGTTCGCATAGCCTGATACCCAGGACATGTTCACAGAGGGAAGCTGCCCCAAGAGAGGCTTCCTCGAGGGCAAATCCTTCCCAAAGACCCCTGAGGGTCACTGCAAGTCCACTCCTTCCTCTGCCCCTGCTCATGACCCTTTGAGGGACAAAAAGAAACCAAAGTGGGCCAGGGTCCTCCTGGAGAATCTGGGTTTGGTCCTCAGTGTGGCCTGGATGACCATTTTGTCTAATTGTGACTCCCCTGGTCACTCTCTGCCACTCTCCAGGGGTTCCCTGTGGCACCCTCCTCTGAAATGATCTTATCTTAAACATATGTGGGCTTATTCATCACCTGTCTCCCCACCAGAAAACAAGATACCAAACCAGAATGATAACATTGTCCCTCTTTTCCGCTGCTTCCCCAGCATCCAGGAAAGTGTCTGGTTTCTCCTTGGTGCTCAATAAATTTTTGCTGATGAGGGAGGGAGTGAGTGAGTGAGTGAGTGAGTGA
>NW_027397114.1:4733515-4733584 GCF_003265705.2 Callorhinus ursinus
GTTGGATGGTTGGATGGATGGATGGATGGTTGGATGGATGGATAGATGGGTATAGTTGGATGGTTGGAT
>NW_027397114.1:4733594-4859347 GCF_003265705.2 Callorhinus ursinus
GATGGATGGATAGATGGGTATAGTTGGATGGTTGGATGGATGGATGGATGGTTGGATGGATGGATGGATGGATGGATGGGTATAGTGGCTAGTGACACTCTGATGGCCTCTTGCTTCCCCCATGGAAGGTGGGGTTCCCCCGGCCTCCACACCTCCCCCTCTCTGTCACTCCGCATTTCCAAAGACCCTTTACTCCTAGGGAATTTTCATATCCAAGACTGAGCCCCTCTCCTGGCTCCCATCCAAGCAACAGCGACCCCATTTACCCACCTGTTTAGCAAAATGTCCGTCCTTTTTTACTCTTGCCTCCCTTTCTGCCAACGCGATCCCGTTGGGTCTGTCTTCCAGGTATATCCTGACACCGACCACCCCCCATGGCGCCCATCACCACCACCAACTCCCCTTGACAACCGCAACAACCTCCCACAGGGCTCCCCGCTTCCCTGATGGAGTGGCCTTCAGGGAGGGTAATTTCGATGGCCTCACCCCCTGCTGGCCACCCTCTGCCAGCCCCCTTCACACCTGGAAGGTGTGTGCTGGCCAGACCCACAAAGCCCCCGGGGCCGGCCCTAGTTGTCTCCATAATCTTCCTTCCTCCCTCTCTGCTTCAGAGGCTCTGCTCAACTGCCTGGGCTTCTGGCTGCTCCACAAGCACGCCAAGCGCATCACGCACATGCAGCCCCCGCGCCTTTGCACCTGCTATTGCCCCGGCTTGGAACCCTCTGCCCCATACATCCCTGCAGCTCACCCTCTCACTTCGTTAAGTCCAAGCCCAAACATCTCATTAGCAAGGGCTTCTCTGGATGCTCTGTCTACAATAGCGCCCAACCCTGCTTCCCGGTTCTTCATAGCACCTCCCGGACTTTGTTTCTCCATTTACTGTGTGTCATAACCTCTAAAGCCTAATCTCCCCAAACGCAGGAACTTTGTGTGTTGCTGTGTCCCCAGCTGCAAATGCCAAATAGACAGTTGTTAGGTGGGAACAAAACAGTGACTGAAGGAGAGATCCTTGAACTCCCTTTGCACCAGAGGGAGGAGTGGGATTCGGAGTTCGGGTCAAGTGCACAACAGCCCGCACCCGCACCTGTCTTCCCTCCTTGCCTCCTCACTGTGGGCCATCTGTGCTCCCAGTGCCCGCCCCCCTCGGACTCAGTCTCAGCCAGCAGACAAGACAGGAGCAGAGAGCCCCACATTTCCTTCTGCTTGTGCCCCCTGCTGGGCTGGGAGAGCACACCTGCGCAAGCCTGCAGGGTATGAGAGGCCCATGGGTGTGTGGAGTAGAACATTCTGGGCCGAGGGAAGAGCCAGTACAAAGGTCCCCAAGATAGGATCTCTCCCGGGGTGTCTGAGAGAGCGAAGGGCCGGCATGGCTGCAGCCCGGTGAGGAGGGGGACAGCTGCAGGGAGGTCACAGGGGCCAGACCACGGAGGGCTTTGTAAGGGACTTTTGGAAGGCGCAGACTATTCCTCTGGGTGAATTGAGAAACCGAGGCGCTGTGATCTGACTTATGGATCTGACCGGATTGCTTTAGTGCTGCTGGGAGGCAGATTCAAGGTGATGCAGAGCAGGGAAACCAGGGGGCCGGGGATGTCACACTGAGACCAGGGTGGCCACTGTGGAGCTGGGGAGAAGAGGCTGGATTCCAGCTATGCTGGAAGCTTCGAGCTTGCAGGGTTTGCAGAGGGGCTGAAGGCGGGGGTGAGTCCATGAGATGCGGCAGGAGTTCTGAGCTGAAGACAGCCCAGAGACCCTGCCTGAACAGCCTTGAGGTCCTGCCCAGAGGTTCTCCACTCTCTCCCTTCCACTGCACTGGCCTTTTTTTCCTTCTTCAAACACATTCAGTTCTCCCCTGCTTCAGGACCTTGGCACTTACTGTTGCATCTTTCCCCTTGGTCTTTGCCTGGCTAAATCGCATCAGGGGTCACGGCTTAAAAGCACTTCATTGCTTCTTGGGAGACTTTCTTGGGACCTCATTCACCCCTCTTTATAGATGGTCTACCCTGTTACTCTTCTTCCTTCCTCCCTGCTCTTTCCCTTTCCGGTACTCGTTGTAATAACACACATAACCCTGTGCTTACTGGTTTGATGTCTGTCTCCACTGGACCACAGAGAGCAGGGCCCCTTCCTAGCCAAGCTCCAGAGACAGGATGCCTGGATTCAAGTCTCTGCTCTTTCCATTTAAACCGGTGTGAATTTGGAAAAGCTACTGAACCATTCAGCCTCAGTTTCCTCCTTGAAAACATGGCAGCAACTTTAAGGGCAAGACCCAGTGAGATCATTGACATAGAGCACTGAGGTTGGTGCTCGGGCCTTTGTTCAATAAACATTAGTTATTCTGCTAGCCCTAGAAAGAAGCCTGGTGTAAGAATTATCTAGAAACACGTAGTCTGTTTACATGATTTAACTATATTTGGCAAGCTCTCTGAGTGGCATAAACAAGCAGCACTCCAGGTATCAGACTGCCTAGATGAGGCAGGTTTGAAACTGCCTCTTGGCAAATGCACATTTGGGGAAATAAGAGAGATGTATGACATTTGTTGTTTTGGTTGCTTAGCATCCAAATACCCATGGGAGGGGCATGAATCCCTAGAAGGGCGGGAGGCGGGGTTCCCCTACAGAAGCCCAGTGGGGCCAGACTCCCTCTCCCAGATCACTGCAGAGAGAGCGTGGGCGCTCAACCTGGGCTCATCCCACCCAGGACTTTGTCACCAATTGAGGGTCACGGAGAAGCTGGGACCATTGAGATGTCACTCCTCTGTTGTCAGGGCACCAAGGGGCAGGGGGTGGCTGTCATTCTCATTAGTCCTTCCTGTGCTTCTGCTTCCCAGCCTTCTGCGTCCCTGCCCAAATGATGAGCCAGGCTCTCCAGCCTATCCTGTGATTCTATGGGCCACCCATCATCCTTCCAGAAAATTCCTTTCAGGCTGTCATTAAGTCGAGTTGTTTTCTGTTGTTGCAAGCAGGAACTCTGACTCGTCCACCCTCCCAAAATGGGCTGAGCACCAACCCTCAGAAAACCTCCACCATCACCCTCGACTCCACCCTACCCATTGCCAGGAGCACAAGACTCCCCTGGAGGGCTCCAGGCCGTGAGTCAGTCTGTATAGTACTCAGAGTCCCAGAACGCAAGGGCAGAGGTGTGGCAGGCTGATATTTGGAAATATCAATCAGACCTCTTTCCTGGTACATCATCCCACCCTGCCCTGCTGCCAACGGTAGGAAGGATGTCTCCAGGGCAGGGCTGTTCCAGGAGATGGGAGAGAAGCGAAAGCAGCTAGGTCTTGAACCTTGAGCTTCCAAGCGAGGTCCTTGCCTCAGGACATTAGTAACCCTGCAAGAGTGTTTTCTCCCCACCCCCACTCCATCCCACTCTCTAGGCCGGAGTGGGGGGCAGGCAGAGGTCAGGCAGGAGAGGGGCCCGCTGCCTGGGTGAGGGCGTGGAGGTGCCACCCTCTCCGAATGCCCAACATGTATCTACAAGTAAAGCAGACGTGGTAGCGTGGCTTGCCTGGGCAGAGAGGGCCTGAGGCGGCCCCGTCCCCTGTTTCCCACAGAAGTGGCTGAGAGAAGGTTCTGGGGCCAGAAGAGGCCAGGAGTCTACAGGATACAATGACAAAGGAGGTGGGATGGAGCACAGGCCCTGGTGAATGCTGGCAGGTGTGGGCACCAACAGGGCTGGACACCAGCACGGACAGAGAGCAGCTAATACCGGCCAACGGGGCCGAAACCCATCGTGACAGAGGCCTCGGAGGGACCTCTCCTACTGACAGCACAAGTTGGAACCCTGGGGAGGAAGGGAAACTTGAGGAAATCCAGAATTCTTTAAGAAAATGTTTCCACGGGGGGCGCCTGGGGGGCGCAGTCAGTTAAACCACCCACTCTTGGCTCAGGTTGTGATCTCAGGGTCCTGGGATCGAGCCTGGCGCGGGGCTCCACCCGGAGTGGGGCGTCTGCTGGAGATTCTCTCCCTTCCTCTGACCCTCGCCCTGCTCATGCGTGTTCTCTCTCTTTCTCTTAGATAAATAAATAAAATCTTTTTTTTTTTTAAAGTCAGTTATGGAAAATAAAAATGTCCACACATCTGACTGCAAAGTTCCCCCCCACACCCGAGGAACCCCACCACAGTCACTACCCAAGAGAACAAAGGGTGGATAGATCTTCCCGTGGCCTATTCAAGGAGAGCTGTGGAGACATTCGATGAGCTTTGAAGTGTTGATATAAAGCCTTGCTTTTATTAAGCCCTTACTGTGTGCCAGGCACCATGCTAAGCACTGTCCATGTTATTTCTGAGCGAGGTGGGAAAGCATTCCCATTCTACAGGTGAGAAAACTGTTGGCACACGGGTCTTGAATGAAAGCCAGGATGCGTCGGGCTGATCTCCCACAGGACGGTTTTCGGCGTGGCAGCTGTGAAAGTGGGCTCCTCGGGGAACCTGGAAAACTGCTCTGGGGCTTTAAAGCCGGAGGTGTTGCTGGGAGAAGGGAGGCCTGGGAGGAACGAGGTAAAGTGCAAGTTCTTGGAAGGAACTCAGGCAGGAGCGGGGCGGCCCCTGGTGGACATAACGGGAACAGCAGCCCGGTGGCTCCGACCGCGCCCGGGGCCCGTGCGGGAGTAGGGGGAGGCTGAGAGGAGTCGCCGAGACAGGCCACATGTTGGTTGCTGCGTGGGGTCTGGACATAGTGGCTACTCCAGGGGGGCCCGGTCTGGGGAGGGGCGTTCTCTGACGACAGACAGGAGGAAGGAAAGCCACCTTTACTGAGCGCTGACCATATGCTTAGATACACACGCACGGGCGAACCGAAAGAAAACCAAGATCATGACCTGAAGATCAAAGTTGAATTCAACTCAGAAAGAATTACAAGGGATAATGCTGAGGGGGACAAGACCCCAGAGGACGCACTGTGCACCAAATAACATAACATAAAAACGTATGTCCATCAAGATAGTGAAAGGCAACCCACAGGATGGGAGAAAATATATGCAAATCATATACCTGATAAGGGACTTGTATTCATGATGCGTACAAAAATCTCTTACGACTCAACCATGAAAGGACAACCCAATTTAAAAATGGGCAGGGCGCCTGGGTGGCTCAGTTGGTTGGGCGACTGCCTTCGGCTCAGGTCATGATCCTGGAGTCCCGGGATCGAGTCCCGCATCGGGCTCCCTGCTCCGCAGGGAGTCTGCCTCTCCCTCTGACCCTCTCCCCTCTCATGTGCTCTCTCTCTCTCTCATTCTCTCTCTCTCAAATAAATAAAAATCTTAAAAAAAAAAAAAGGATACTGCTTTTGGGGCGCCTGGGTGGCTCAGTTGGTTAAGCAACTGCCTTCGGCTCAGGTCATGATCCTGGAGTTCCGGGATCGAGTCCCGCATCGGGCTCCCTGTCAGCAGAGAGTCTGCTTCTCCCTCTGACCTTCCCCTCTCTCATGCTCTCTCTCTCTCTCTCATTCTCTCTCTCAAATAAATAAATAAAATCTTTAAAAAAAATAAAATAAAAATGGGCAAAAGATTTGAATAGCCATGTCTCCAAAGAAGATATACAATGGCCAAGAACAACCGATGCTCAAGGTCATTAGTCATCAGGGAAAAGCAAAATCACAAAGAAGACGACCACTTCACACCCACTAGGATGGCTCCGATCAAAAAGACAGGTATGAACAGGTATGAGCGAGGACGTGGATAAATCGGAAGCCTTTTACTTTGTTAGGAGCACCGTAAGATGGAGTGGCTGCATGGAGAACAAGCTGGCAGTTCCTCAAAATGTTAAACATATAGCGATCTTATGACCGGGCAATTCCACTGCTGTGTATACACTCAAGAGAGATTTAAAGAATATATATATTTTTAGGGGCGCCTGGGTGGCTCAGTTGTTAAGCGTCTGCCTTCGGCTCAGGTCATGATCCCAGGGTCCTGGGATGGAGCCCCACATCGGGCTCCCTGCTCTGCGGGAAGCCTGCTTCTCCCTCTCCCACTCCCCCTGCTTGTGCTCCTGCTCTCACTATCTCTCTCTCTGTCAAATAAATAAATAAAATCTTTTTAAAAAATAAAAATAAAGAATATATATATTTTTTTCTGAGACAGAGCGCCCGCACGTGAATGCACAGACGGAAGAGAGGGACAGGGAGAGAGAGAATCCCAAGCGGGCTCCACGCCCAGCGCGGGGCTCTGTCTCACGACCCTGATCCCCTCTCCCAGCCCTGTTTGCGCACGCACGCACGCACTCTCTAAATAAATGAATAAATAAAACCTTTCTTGAAAATTAAAATAAAATAAACGTCTCCACACAAAAACTTGCACAGGAATATTCACAGCCGCACTATCCATAATAGCTGAGACCTAACAGGCGCTGGTGGTATAGTCGTGAGCATGGCTGCCTTCCAAAATAGCCAGAAAGTGGAAACAACCCAAACGTCCACCAACCGATGAATAAAATGTGTCATCTCCGCCCAGTGCAAAATTATTCAGCAATAAAAAGGAATGAGGTGCTGATTACCTTCTATAATATGGATGAACTCTGAAAATATTACACTAAGGGAAAGAAGCCAGCCACAAAAGGACACATAGCACATGACTTCACTTAAAAGAAATGTCCAGAATAGGGGCAACCACAGAGATAAAAAGTAGATTAGTGGTCGCCAGGGACTGGGAGAGCGAGAAGCACCTGCTAAGGGGTCCCGGGTCTCTTTTTGTAGGATGAAAATGTTCTGAAATAAGACTACGGTGATGCTTGCACAACCTTGGGAATATACAAAAAAAAAAAAAAAAAAAAAACCTGAATCGTACACTTTTAAGTGGGTAAATTTTACAGTATGTGAATTATATTTTAATAAAGCTGTTACTATTTACATATACAAAGAAGAACTATAGAAAATGTATGGGAAATCGACAAGTGGAAACACTTCTCAACCCTTAACAGATCACATATTTGAAAAACAAAGAAAAGAACATGCCTCTCAGAAATTATATGTTGTAAATATGTTGCAAACAATGAATACCTTTACAAGGACCACCCATCCACTCCTTTTTTTTAACTTTATTTATTTATTTTTTAGTCATCTCTACACCCAACGTGGGGCTCGAACTCACAACTCCGAGATCAAGAGTCGCCCACTCTTCCGACTGAGTCGGCCCCCCTCATCCAGTCCTTTATTCAACAAATTTATATTGAGCATCGATCATGTGCCAGGTATCAGTCAAAGCCCTGGGCGGTGTGGGAGCGGGGGTGGGGGGCGGGGGGGTGGGACGGTGGTCCCTGCTCTGGCGTCGCTTAGGTTCCAGAGGTAATGTAATATTTATAAACATTTACAAAAATTGACTTGAGCTGCAAAGGAAATCTCAATCGATTCCAAAAGAAATAGTACAGACAAGCTGCATTGTTTATCACCACAATTGAATACATGAGGAATAAATAATCAGAGTAGAAATAAAATCCTCCAACTGCTTAGAAACGTTAATGCTCTCTCGTAAACAACCTTATGTTTGAAGAGAACATTAAGACCCCATTGCAGAGCGCTTGAGAAATGAGTTTATACATAAAACATGCACATACATATCTGCGGGATAACAGTTTTTCCAAGGACACTGCTAACGTCGGAGCCAAAAGGGGGCTCCTCGTGATCACTGCTGTTACTTAACATTTTCCTGGAAGGAACGACCAATATGATTCTACAAGAGAACGAAACCACAAACAGCATCAGACTGGCGAAGACTGGAAAGCTGAACTCTCACTGCTGCCGAGCACGGAGTGAAGCCCTCTCCACCTCTGGTGCCTTATCTGGCAAGGGCACAGTTTAGTGCAGGCGTGCCCTGGCTTCAGTTCAGCAATCCCACTTCTGAAAAGTTTCCTGCAGAAACACACAAGTGTTCAGGTGGGCCTCTTGCAAGGGACTGACAACCACTCAGCACTGTTGACAAATGAGCTAAAAAATTGCACAACCACACTCTGGAATACTCTGAGACACAGCCAAGAAAAGAAGTAGGTGTCTACATCTGTTGTTCTCCAGTGGAGGCAATTTTGCCCCCCAGGGGACATGTGATAACACCTGGAAGCCTTTATTATTATGGTATGGTAGAAGGTGTACCTGCGTCTGGTGGGCGGACACCAGGGATGCTCCTCGTCCTGCGGAGCACGGGACTGCTTCCAACAAGGACTGATCTGACTCTGAATATCCATAGTGCCAAAGCTGAGAAGGCCTGGTATAAAGTAACAGAGAGAAATACCCACAAGGAATTGTGTTCAATTTTTTTTAAAGTTCAGAACCACACTTATATCATGATCCCATGTTTTTTCTAAGTATATTTATGCAAGTATGCACATAGAAAAAACATTGGAAAATTCATCCCAAACTGCTCATTCATTCATAATTCTGCCATTCACTCAGCAAAGACTGGGCACCGGGGGGTTCCAGGCACCGGTCTGTCCTATGGCCTGGGCACGCATCAGGGAATAAGGCAGGGGAAATGTCTGTGCGAGCCCCGGGGTTCCTGGGAAGTGCCTGGGAGGACTGAATTTTCTACTCTCCAGGCTTTCGAGGTTTTGGCTTTTTTTTTTTTTTTTTAAAACCAGGAGCGTTATATACTTTGTCAAAAAAACCAACAAATACCATAGCAACCAGCACACACACAGATGCCGAGGGAGGGCAGGACCGGGCAGGGCGAGTCCCACAATTCAGAGCAGCAGGTGGGCTGGGCAGGTGTGGGCACGCTCACCCCCAGCTTTTCCAGCTGCTTATCCAAACCTCCTGGGGTGAGGGAGACACCCACCACCCAAGAGAAATGCAACATGTGCCACAGCATGGGGAGAAGCCTGCAGAGGGCCTAGAGTTCTCTTCCGACCCGCTTAAGTGTTGTCCTGTGATGGCTTTGTGATGGACAATCCTGCCTCCCCAACGAGCTAAGCTCTTGGACAGGTTCTTGTTCACTGCATCCTAAATTCAAATCCCCATGTCCTGCAACCACTCCAGGGACTCTGCTCTTCCACCCACCCTCGGGGTTCAAGCACCACAAGGTAGCCAAACAGCCCGCATGTCTGTCCCATACAAAGTCAGCATCTTTTGAGCCTTCTTGCTGATTCCAAGACCAAAGGAAAAACCTGTATCCACAATCATGCCCCTTCTCCTCAAGAAGAAGACACAACAAAACAGCTGAGGGGGAGGTGGGGCCTGCAGGTAAAAGGTCTTTGGAAACAAACCGGTCCCCGGACAAATGAAGGGCCCTGTGCCCTCCTGCCCCCTGGCAGGTACCCAAGGCCTTCATTGGAATTGGCTTAGGGCCACTAGGACGCCAGCCAGCGGTAACGATAGCCAACAACAGATATGGAAGGTATTTGTGCATATTCTATCCCTGAATTGTCCCTACAACAGCGGGAATCATGATTAACGCCCATTGTATAAATGAAGAAACTGAGGCTCAGGGAGAAGTTAATCATCTATGCCCCGCCCCCGCCATAACTAACAATGACTCCTCCTCCCATCCCCTCCTCGGCCCTCCCTTCCCAGCGCCCACACCCTTTTTAGAGAGCCAAAATGAATTTTTAGCTGGGTCTCCAATCCTAGAAGCCAGCATGGATTTTTCCTCATTGATTTGACAGATACTTACGAGGGCCTACTAAGGGCCAAGTACTACTTAGTGGGGGCCACAGTGTTGTTCCCCAGGAGCGGGCGTGTCCTGCAGGGAGCAGCCGACCTCCGGCCCTGGATTAGTGGGCTTGGTTTCAGCCTCCCGCTCCCTGGCAGCCTCAGGTCTGTTCAGCTCCAGTGGAGGCACAACAGCCCTGGGTCTTCTGGGGTTCCCGGGAGCCCCCCACTGTCTTTTCTCCATGGCACACAGGTGTGGCGGTGGGGGGAGAAGCTCCATGAGGAGCCTCTACTTTGATACCTTCCTCTGCCATTAAAAGTGTTTCTTCTTTTTTTTCAAAGTAATATACACAAATAATTAAAATAATAATAATAATAATAATAAAACAGCTTGCAAAGGAGGATCCCCAACCTCAGGGAACCAGAATCTTTTAGAGTGGTCAGCAGGCCGGCCTGACCTTTGTCCCCAAGGAGTCATTATCTTTATTATACTGGGCAGCAAACCCGCCCTTTGCTTTGGAGAGAGACACTATCTCTACCTTCCAAGATCCGTCCCTCTACAAACGTCCTTGAAAAAGTCCCGACAAAGACAGCCAACGCCCATGCTCTATCCACCGCAAGCAAGAGACCTGTGAAGACTTCCCCAACGCTGAGAAAAGCCTAGTGAATGATAAAGCCCAGACAATCGAAGAATGCAGACCTGGCGAGGTATCAAGCTCCCACACTCGGGGCCCCTCTCCACCTGCCCTAATCAACCCCAGGCTGGGGCGCAGACAATTAGGCCACCCCTCCCTCCACCCCGGAGCCCAGGGAAATGTGCAGTCCTTCACCTGCTTAGCCAGGCTTGCCATGAAATAAAGGCTCCGTCTCTGCCTCCTGACCCTGGTGCTTCTCCGTGCCGGTCCCGTGCAGCACGCCTTGCTACTCGCCTTCCTCTTGGGAGCTCTCAGTAACTCTGTCTCCTCATCTCTGGGCCTCACCTCAATAATCATAAAACCTACATTCCAGCATTCATCTCTTCCTGTCTGATTGGCAGAAATAGCAAAGCTTGACAGCCCTCTGTTTGGGAGGCCATGGGGAAGCAAGTGCTTATACAGGTGGCTGGTGGGAATGCGAAAGGATTACGTGTTCATGGAGGAAAATGCGGTCGTGTCTAACAAAACTCCGTACGCATTTACTTTTTGACCCACCAACCCTACTTCTAGGGATCTACCCAGAATATACACCTTCGCCAATAAAACATACATAGGCAGATTACTAATTACGGCATTGGTGGTAATTACAAAATATTGGAAATATGCTGAATCCCTGTATGAAGGCAGTTCGTGGACTAGGACTATCGAATGCCCACCTGGAGAGAGGGGGATCTCTACGAACTGATATAAAATGATTTCCAGGGGCGCCAGCCCAGCTCAGTCGGAAGAGCACGTGACGCCTGGTCTTGGGGTCATGTGTTCGAGCCCCATGCTCGGTATAGAGACTACTTGAGAATGAAATCTTTTAAAAATAAACAGATAAATAAAATAATTTCCAGATGGATTGTTTAGTGAATAAAAAGCAAAGTAGAAAAGAATATATGTGCTACCTTTTCTGTAAGAAAAAGAAAGAGTGGGCGCCTGGGTGGCTCAGTCAGTTGAGCGTCTGCCTTCGGCTCAGGGCATGGTCCCAGGGTCCTGGGATCGAGCCCCGCATCGGGCTCCCTGCTCAGCAGGAAGCCTGCCTCTCCCTCTCCCACTCCCCCTGCTTGTGTTCCCTCTCTGTCTGTGTCTCTCTCTGTCAAATAAGTAAATGAAATCTTAAAAAAAAATTTAAAAAGAAAAAGAAATAGAAATAGTAAGAAAATAGACATCTATCTGGTTAATTCTGCAAAAAGAAACCTAGAAAGGATAGCTCAGAAACCAAGGAGATTAGTTTCCTACAGGAAATAGATGAGAGCAAAATGGAAGGGGCAGAAATGTTGGATGACACTTCTATGAATATAAACTTCTGCATAATTCTAACTTAGAACCATGTCCGTGTTGTTTTTTTTTTAAGATTTTATTTATTTTATTTTAAAGAGAGAGAGAGAGTAGGGAGTAGGGGCAGAGGGAGAGGGAGACTCTCAAGCAAACTCCCCACTAAGCACAGAGCCCAACATGGGGCTTGATCTCACGACCCTGAGATCACGACCTGAGCTGAAACCAAGAGTCAGATGCTTAACCGACTGAGCCACCCAGGTGCCCCACCCAGAAATGCTTGTATCTTGATATGGAAGAGAATATTCTTGATACTAGAAAATACAGCCTGAAGTCCTTAGGGATAAAGGAACATGATGCCTACAACTTACTCTCAAATGGTTGAGGGGGAAAATGTGTGTGTGTATATTATATATGCACATATATATGTCTGTACTATTTAGAATATTAAAGCAAATGTGGCAAAATGTGAACCATTGGTAAAGCATATAAATTCTTTCTCGCAACTTTTATGTCAGTTTGAAAGCGTGTAAAACTAAAAAGCTACCCCTCCACACAAAAAAGCTAATACATAAATAAAAGGGCCCACTAGGTGCCCAGCCTGATAAATGAAAAAGACCCCCACCAAGGCCTGTGTGGCTGCCTCCCCAACAAGCATGTTGCCTTCTTCCTAGCTAACAGGCCCTGATTTTGAGCACCATTAGACAGTTTAAACTGGAGCATGTAGGGGCGCCTGGGTGGCTCAGTCGTTAAGCGTCTGCCTTCGGCTCAGGGCATGGTCCCAGGGTCCTGGGATAGAGCCCCGCATCGGGCTCCTTGCTCGGCAGGGAGTCTTGCTTCTCCCTCTGCCCCTCCCGCTGCTTGTGGTCTCTCTGTCTCTCTCTCTATATTTGACAAATAAATAAAATCAACGAGAGCATGTAGTACTTTGCTTGAAAAAAGTTAAAAAATAAGAGGGGGGCGCTGGCTGGCTCAGCCAGTAGATCATGGGACTCTCAGTTTCGAGGTTGTAGATTTGAGTCCCACATTGGATGCAGAGATAACTTAAAAAATTAAAATCTTTAAAAATAAATTAATTAAAAGGAAAAAAAAGAGGGAAAGAGACCACCAAATGAGAAGAAAACTTGAGTATCGTTGAGGGACTCCACAAATGAATGAACCCGTGAATGGGGAGTGAGTGAATGAATGGGCAGAGCAGTGAGTGAGTGGAAACGGCCAGAGCCCTCTGTCCATGCCTTTTCACCTCGGCCCGATGCATCTCTAGGCCCCATGCATTCAGGTGAGGAGGTGCCAGGCTGGCTCTTTTTATGTCTGACCACACCCTGGGGGCCCCACTGGCCAAAGGGCATTTCCTTCTCAGGAGCTGAGGCCAGGCAGGTCCGACTGCTTCCTCCTCCGCTGGAGGCCTACCTTCCTCCATTCCTGGCAGGAAGGGCACCGCCGCACGCCGGGGAGGCAGCGTCAGGCTGGCAACCAGGGGGCCCGGAGCCAGCCCCAGGCCTGCGGCCGGCCGCTCAGGTGCCCATCAGTGAGCATTTGCCTTCCTTGGGTCTCCACTCTGTTCCCCGCTCTGCCCCTGATGCAGTTTGATCAAATCAGTGGTTCTCAACTTGGGTCACACATTCAGATTAGCTGGGGACCTTTCAAAAATTCCAGGGCCCAGATGGCGCCCCAAACCAAGTATGTGGGACCCAGGCACCCACGGTTTTTAGGGTTTTCCGGGTGATTCCAATGCACAGTTAAGTTTGAGAACCTGTGAGCTGTGACCTCCTTGGCCCCCTCCAGCTTTCTGATGTCCTGTCTGTCCTGTGTTCTGTCACTGGAGGGTTAAATGAAATGTGAGAACCATCCCCGGATCTGTGGGCTCCTATCCTCAGCACCCCCTGCGCACTCTTCACCAAACCTCCTGTTCCAGCCCCCGCCCGCCGTCTCCATTCTTAGGTTTGAAATCAAGGGATGTGGGATCATGGCCAAGGCAGAGTCTCCCAGGTATGGGTTGGGGTCTTCCTGCCTCCTTGGCACTCGCAGCTGCTGAAGAAGGGGTTGGGAGAAAAAGGAGATAGAACTGGGGAGGACAGAGAGCCTGTTCGATCCAAGAACCTAAGTGTTTGGCTTTTCCTCTCCCTGATGTAGGAGCTGCTAACCTTTTCCAAGGAAAGATCTAGCTGGGTGCCAGTGGCTGAGCCTCCTGGGGGCGCGTTCCCTTGGGTAAGCCCTATTAGCGGCCCGTGTCACCTGCTGGACACAGCCTGAGAAGGGAGGAAGGAGCCTTGGGCGAACTTCCCTTGCATCATTTGCTGAACACCCTGCGGCACCCCCGGGAGTCTTACTCTGCCCATCTGTACAATAGGCACCCCCGGCCTCATCTCACGGGGCCAGTGACAGTCCGACCACATTGCTGTTCCACGGCACCCAGATGCACTGAGCTTTTGGAGGTGTTTCCTATGTAGTTGGGAGCTTGTGCATCCATGCAAGAGGGGTACCGATCTGACGAACAACAGAGCTGACCCATGGCCGAACCCCAACAGGACATGAGGGAGAAGCCGGCAGGTGAGTCTGGAAGACCTGTTTCCGATGTGGTCTTCAAGGATTTGGGTGGGGCCTGAGGAAGGTGTGGGGAGGGGGGGGGGATGCTGCCGCCGGTAGGGCCAGGGGCCCTCCCCAGCTCGGCCACTGGTGGTCAGGAACAGAGCGAGCACCGAGTGTCCCGTAGGGGAGAAAGTATCCGCAGCTGTGATCAACAGGAGCAGCCCACGATTCCGGGCGCTCACTTCTTTGCTTCTTATAAACTTGCGAGGTAGAGATTATTAATCTCATTTCCCAGATCAGAAAACGGAAGCACAGAGAGGTTAAGTAACTTGTCTGAGGAGTCACTGCTACAGCGGTAGAGGAAAACCTCAAACCCAAATCTGCCTGACTTCAAAGAGCATGCTTTCTGACCTCTAACGAGACCCGGTCTGGACACAGGGGATCTTAATCCGACAGGTTCAGCAGAGGAAAGTGCTATTATCCGCGGTGGGCAGCAGGCCAAGCTGCGGAGGGTCCTGTGCTCTGTCTGCCTGCGGTGAGTGGTGGAGGGGTGCAGAAGGCATCATTTCAGGTTGGGTACCGGAGGCTCTGAGGGGCTTCCGGGGACAGGGGCTCGCTCCGTGGCCCAGAGCGCAGGGCAAAGACGGGACTGCAAGTCCTGCTGCCTTGGGAGGGACTGGGGAGGGACTGGGCAGTGTGGCGAGAGTACTTTCTGAGCCAGAAGCAAGGCTGGCTTCTTGGGCCTGTGATCACAGCAGCTGTGCAGAGCCCCTCATTCAGAAAGGGTCCCACACTTGGGATTAAATGCTCTGTGGTCGCTGGCTTCACATTTTAAATAATTTTTTTTAAAGATTTTATTTATGGGGCACCTGGGTGGCTCAGTCATTAAGCGTCTGTCTTCGGCTCAGGTCATGGTCCCAGGGTCCTGGGATCGGGGCTCCCTGCTCAGCGGGAAGCCTGCTTCTCGTCTCCCACTCCCCCTGCTTGTGTTCCCTCTCTCGCTGTGTCTCTCTCTGTCAAATAAATAAACAAAATATTAAAAAAATAATAAAATATTTTATTTATGAGAGAGAGGGCACGAGCAGGGGAGAGGAGTAAGGGGAGAGGGAGAAGCTGACTCCCTGCTGAGCAGGGAGCACAATGTGGGACTTGATCCCCAGGACCCTGGGATCATGACCTGAGCTGAAGGCAGATGCTTAACCCACTGAGCCACCCAGGCGCCCCATTTTAAATAATTTTATCTTGAAGTCTATTTTGTAAGTGAAGTCAGCTGGGCCAATGGAGCGTGTGCTGGGGGGTTGGGAGCTGGGAGCCTTGACCCTGTGTGCGCGAGGCCCCACTCCCAGCCCACTGCCCCTTCCCCACCAGAGTTCCTCTGTCCCCTTCTGCCCCTGGCAGGGACTCAAGCAAGAGTTGGAGTTGAGGCAGGCAAGGCAGGGCATGTTCCGAGGGTGGTAGGCAGGGAAGAGGCAGGAAGCTCTCCCCCACCCCAAACCAGGTACAGATGGGTGCAGCTGGGAGGTTGTGGTACCTGGGGGGTCGCCCTTCTGCCCTGGGTTAGGAGTGCAGCTTTGGGGAAGCTGTTTTGCACACCTTCCTTTTGCTCCAGGCTCCACTGATGTAGCTGGCTCTGGTCACATCCCGGTCCTGCCATTTACTCATGGAGCAAGCTCAAGCAAGTTACTTCACCTTTCAGCCTCAATTTTCTTGTCTGAAAATGGGAATGTCAACACCCTATAGGATTTTTTTTTTTTTTGAGGATAGTGAGGTTTTGTTTTGTTTTTTTCCGAAATGCAAGTCTGATTATGACAGCCTTGGGCTGAGAACAGTCTAACGGCTTGGTGTTGTTCTAGAATAAAAACCAAAACCTTTCACCTGGGCCAGTGCTTTCCAATAAAAATATAATGCGAAAAAAAATAATGTAAACCACATATTTATTTTTTTAAAGATTTTATTTATTTATTTGACAGAGAGAGATGCAGCGAGAGAGGGAACACAAGCAGAGGGAGTGGGAGAGGGAGAAGCAGGCTTCCCGCAGAGCAGGGAGCCCGATGCGGGGCTCTATCCCAGGACCCTGGGACCGTGACCCGAGCCGAAGGCAGACGCTTAACGACTGAGCCACCCAGGCGCCCCTGTAAACCACATATTTAAAAATTTCCTTGTAGCCACATTTAAAAAAGACAGGTGAAGGTTGTCTGGGTGGCTCAGTCGTTAAGCGTCTGCCTTCGGCTCGGGTCACGGTCCCAGGGTCCTGGGATAGAGCCCCGCATCGGGCTCCCTGCTCTGCGGGAAGCCTGCTTCTCCCTCTCCCACTCCCTCTGCTTGTGTTCCCTCTCTCGCTGCATCTCTCTCTGTCAAATAAATAAATAAAATCTTTAAAAAAAGAAAAAGACAGGTGAAAATAATTTTAATATATTTACTTCACTCAATATATCAAGATTATCATTTCAACATACAACCAATATTTAAAAAGGAAATATTTTACATTTTTTCCTGTCTTAGAAATTGTATTTTATGTATTTTTATGAAATGAGTGTATCTCATTTAAAGAACTACAGTTAAGGCCCTCCATGCTCGCGGCCCTGCAGCCATGTTGGATTGCCTTTCCTTCCTCCAAATCTCCACTCCATCCACACACAGTTTCCTTTTGCTGTTTCTAGCCCTGGGAAGCTCATCTGCCTCTTTTCCCTCTGGATCTAGTTAAGCCTACTCATCCTTCAGATGTCAGCTCAAATGCCCAGCCTTCAGGGCGCCCTCCCAACCCTTTCCACGCTTCATGCTCTTGTGTCTCCGGCCCTCGCCAGCCCCACGATTGTAACTTCACATTCACTTGAGGCCACTTGATCAGGATCTCTCTCCTCTAGTTCCCCAGCTCTAGGACACAGACCACTCTGGGTTTTTGCGGTGGCGGCTCGAATCCTGCCCCCAGGGCTTAGCCTGGTGCAGAGCGGGGTCTCAGGGAGCAAGGCAGATCCTGTGAGACTGGGAAAGGCCTGGCCCCTGGAAAGCACTCTAATGCTTACTCTCCTCTCACTTCCCTCTGGTGGAGAAAATGCCTTTGTAAAGGGACTCTGCTAGAGAACTGGGGACACGAATCACAGTGCCCAAAATATTTAAGTAGAAACTTGAGTTAAACACACAGATTATAAATATTTCTTCCCCAGATTACAGACCACTTAAAAATAGCGTCCCGGCTCCTTTTCATGATTTGGGCCGTGATGACGGAAAATGACTCTTCGAGTCTGAACATAATTACTGCCCTTTTCGTGACTTGGCTTTTCCCTTGAGGAGGAGGCGGAACTGGGGAGCAGGAAGTGAAGAGGGGGCATCATTTTCCCTGTTTAACTGGCAGATCTGGCAGAGAGGCAGACGCCGAAGGGCTGCCTGCCATTTCTCAATGCTTTCTTTTTCTTTTAAGATTTGAGAGAGAGAAAGAGAGAGAGAGCACGCGCAAGAGAGCACAACCAGTGGGGCGGGGGCAGAGGAAGAGGGAGAAGCACACTCCCAGCTGAGCAGGGAGGCCCGATTTGGGACTCGATCCCAGGACCCTGGGGTCATGACCTGAGCCGAAGGCAGACGCTTAACCGACTGAGCCACCCAGGGGCCCCTACACTTTCTTGTTCTAATTCTTCACCAGGTGAATATAAACAAGGCTCCAATCCACAGCTGCCAGCTGACCCAGGGGATGCCAAACCTGAGGACACCTGTGTAGGTGAGGACTCAGTCCCGAGGCCGTGTGGGGTAAAGCCAAACACACCGCTCAGGTTCTTCTACCTTCAGTCCCTAACCCTCCTCCTTAGGACAGTGACTGGGAAGAACTCATTTGATACCACTGTCCCCCCCGCAAAAGATGGTACAATTATGCTGTTTCTCAGGGCCTACCTGTCACCTTGAAGTCCCAGGGAGCAGTGCAGTAGGAATCACACAGAATCACCTGCACGTCTACACAACAGCTTCTCAAGGATACAGAGCCCCAGGGCTCAAGATTTCCTTGAAGCTTTTCAAATAAACAAGTTCAAACACCATGTACTGCTCAAGGGTGATACATTTAAATATTAATTTTTTCAATCCTAGCCCGGCTTCTAACTGCAAGCTTTTTGGTGAGTATAATGGGGCATACATCCCAGAGCACCCCAAGAAAAGCCCATACACCAATAAAAGCCACATGTCTACCTATTATGCAGTTCTTGAGATGCCCTGTGCTGTGAGAATGGATGATGTCAATTGAAAGGCTTTAAATCCAGTATTTTCTTTTACAATTGAATTTGCAGGTGATCTAGAGCTGGTGCTTAAAGTCAGAATTCAGAGTCCCAGAGAAAATGACTTCATTGAAGTTGAACTGAACAGAGGAGAGCTGAGTTATCAGAATCTACTAAAAGTCAGTTGCTGTGAACTGGGGATTGAACCAGAGCGAGTGAAGATGATCAGAAAGCTACCAAACACACTGCTCAGAAAGGTAGGGTTTGCAAAGTGTCTAAATGCAGACGGGGTTCTAAGTGGGCAAAACTGATGTTCTGTGAAGCTCATCACTTAGCTTTTGCATTTCTAATGTGAAAACAAATTTAAGACACTGGGAAATTCCGGCTGCAGGACAGCATGGTAGCTAGGTAATTTTCAATCTGGTGCTTTTACCGATTTGCACACCTAAATTCATAAACCCTTTAAAATGGTCTGAATTAATTAATGCCCAAATGGAAGACTCAGTTCAATGGATATGGCCCCTTCCACCTCTGCAAACCTGGGTTAACAATAGGCAGCATGGTCCCCGGGAAGGAAAAGACTAACCCTTTGTTTGCTTACAACAGTTCAGCGTTTGTAATTTCATGAAACAAAATTGTTTTGCATTTTTATAGATTTTCCAGATTCAAAATACAGTTCTCTAATTTCAGAAGAAAAATCTCATTTCTTTGGGCATATTATTATTTTTTAAAAGCTTTCAAAATGCCTTAACAATTCTCATTGGTGCCATGGCTAATAATAGTATATTCTTTGTAAAGGACTGGCAGGATGATCGTATTTTCTAGATTATGTTTTTTTAAGATTTTATTTATTTATTTGACAGAGAGAGACATAGCGAGAGAGGGAACACAAGCAGGGGGAGTAGGAGAGGGAGAAGCAGGCTTCCCCGAGGAGCAGGGAGCCCGATGTGGGGCTCGATCCCAGGACCTTGGGATCACGACCCAAGCCGAAGGCAGACGCTTAACAACTGAGCCACCCAAGACGCCCCGAATTTTCTAGATTTTTTTTAATGCCCTTTTCTGGATTTGAAATAATGTACATACAATTACTGGTACATGATAATTTCTTAATAAATAAGCGCTATAATTATTACTTGAAAAAAAAAGAGCCCTTTCTTCAGCAGTATCAGTTTGGGACTATAGTCGTCCCCTTAGGGACCTACAAGAGACCAAAAAAAGAAAAAAACTTCTCAACTGCTACCTTAGTTTACCAGGACAGAGAAACCAATAGAGAAATATCCTGAGTTTACGGAAGAACCCAAGATGCTGGTCATTAAGACTTTTTAATCTTAATAATTGCACAGGCTATCTATAAACCACCCTGTAATTTCTTTTACATATTAAGGACAAAGACATTCTAAGACTACGGGACTTTCAGGAAATAGAACTCATCCTAATGAAAAACAGAAGCTCTGAATTGGTAGAATACACACCATCCCTGACAGAGAAGCCCTGCTACAACAGCAATGCTGCAAAACTGACCTATTAGAAAATCCCAGAAATGAAATACCGGAATCATTGTTTTGTAAATAACCAAGTCGGAATGCATGTACCGGTTTGCTGACTTCATGTGTGTACTTTGGAAAATTGTTCCCTCATCTCAAACTTCTCTGGGCAGGGAGAAATTTAAAAGTGCTTTGACAAAGAGCTATTTTTTAAAAATTGTACAGGGGCACCTGGGTGGCCTGGTCAGTGAAGTGTCTGCCTTCGGCTCAGGCATGGTCGCAGGGTCCTGGGATCGAGCCCCGCATCGGGCTCCCTGCTCGGCGGAGAGCCTGCTTCTCCCTCTCCCTCTGCCCCTTCCCACCACTCGTGCTCTCTCGCTTGCTCTCTCAAGTAAATAAAATATTTTTTAAAAAATTGTACAGGATACTTACCATGGCAAGTTTATTTTGTAGCACTGTACCTCAATCCTGATTAGGCATAGGTACGCACTGAGGTTCAGTCAGGATGAATAGCTGAGGTCTGTTCGTGTAACTTCCAAAAAGGGCAGGGTAAGCTGAGCGAACTGGGAAAGCGAGGACCCCCTTGGCACACTGGTTCAAGCAGTGCTCCATTTGATTTTTAAGATTTTAAGTAATCTCTACACCCAATGTGGGACTCAAACTCATAACCCCGAAATCAAGAGTCACACGATCCACTGCCAGAGCCAGCCAGGTGCCCCAACCCCAGTGCTCCATTTTAAGGTAAAAGTATGTCACACCATAAGAGCACCTGGGTGGTGCAGTCGGTTAAGCATCTTGGTTTCAGCTCAGGTCATGACATTAGGGTCCTGGGATTGAGCCCTGCATCAGGCTCCCTGCTTAGCGTGGAGTCTGCTTAACATTCTCTTCTCCCGGGGCGCCTGGGTGGCTCAGTTGGTTGGGCGACTGCCTTCGGCTCAGGTCATGATCCTGGCGTCCCAGGACCGAGTCCCACATCGGGCTCCCTGCTCGGCGGGGAGTCTCCTTCTCCCTCTGACCCTGTTCCCTCTCGTGCTCTCTATCTCTCATTCTCTCTCTCTCAAATAAATAAAATCTTAAAAAAAAAAAAAAAGATTCTCTTCTCCCAGGGCACCTGGGTGGCTCAGTCGTTAAGCGCCTACCTTCGGCTCAGGTCATGATCCCAGGGTCCTGGGATCGAGCCCCCTGCTTCTCTTCTCCCTCTCTTGCTCCCCCTGCTTGGATTCCCTCTCTCGCTGTCTCTGTCAAATAAATAAAATCTTTAAAAAAATAATAAAATCTTCAAAAAAATAAAAGCACGTCACACCATCATTTCCTATTTACACTTTTAAACTTGCCTATAAACTGGCATGCCTTAATATGACTTGAGTTACTTTTGAGGTAACTTTTTTTACTTTTTAACTTTTTTTTTTTTTTTTTTTTGACGGAGAGAGACACAGCGAGAGAGGGAACACAAGCAGGGGGAGTGGGAGAGGGAGAAGCAGCCCTCCCATGGTGCAGGGAGCCCGGTGTGGGGCTTGATCCCAGGACCCTGGGATCATGACCTGAGCCGAAGGCAGGCACTTAACGACTGAGCCACCCAGGCGCCCCTGCCTTTGAGGCCATTTTTAACACTACTTGTAAAACAGCAAAGGCACAGCCCACAGCACTCAACTCTGCTAATCAGATGAAAAAAAACAAAGTCAGGGGCGCCTGGGTGGCTCAGGTCATGATCCTGGAGTCCCAGGATCGAGTCCCGCATCGGGCTCCCGGCTCGGCAGGGAGTCTGCTTCTCCCTCGCACCCTCCCCCCTCTCACGCTATCATTCTCTCTCAATAAATAAATAAAAATAAAAAAAAAAAAAAGTAGGCACCCTTCCCAACAACTAGCTCAAAGCTAGCCTCCTCCTATCACACTACCTAGAATCCTTCTGGGTCAACTCACCCAAACTTAGTTAAGAACTACTCGTACTTTGGAAGCACTCGGTAGGTTGACCTCATTTACCCACCTAACCCCACACACTGTCACTTTCCCCAGCCATTACTCCTGGACTCAAATTCATGGAACTGAGCTGTAGAACACCAGAGCTCCTTCCACCAAGCAGTGTCTTGTCTCCCCCAGCACAATAGGCCACCATGACGCCTCTGAAAATTCTATCTCGGCTTTGATGAAGGGTGGGGGACAAACACTACACTACACTACATTTCACTCATAAAAATGTGAAGGGCGCCTGGGTGGCTCAGGCGATTGAGCATCCAACTCTTGGTTTGGGCTCAGGTCATCTCAGGGTCAAGATCAAGGCCTGCGTCTGCTAGTCCCTCTCCCTCCGCTCCCTGCCCCCCCCCCCCCCGGCCCCGGGCGGGCACTCTCAAATATATATCTTTAAATTAAAAAAAAAAATGTGATGAGTACATGAGACTTGAACCTGCAATTTGCTTAGTAACCATGGACCTCTTTGGGTGGGAGCATGTCTGCTCGAAATTGTAAGCTCAGCATCCACATCACAGGTCTTTAAGAGCCAGCACAGCCCCTATCGCAAGCCAATTCCATGCAGCACCGTTCCAGTGCCACAGGACTGGGGAGATGACAGGGGATCAATCCCCAAGGGCCAGTTCCCCTGAGGTAGTCTCAATTTTGTTTTGAATAAGGAAAATTTGGGCAGGAGCTCAGGATTGGCTGTTAATGGCCCCAAATCACCCTTTGTGGGGAAGTGAGGTTTTAGGTGGTATTTTTTGGTGCATATGGTAGAATAAATTTGGAAAAAAATGTTGGGAGGAAAGCTTACACTATAACAGAACCTACAGTACGGCCTCATGATTACTTACAGTAATTCAACAAGGGCAGCAATTTATCATGAGACTGTTGAGCAAATTCAATATCCATTCCATTACAGTTTGCCCGAAAAAATTGTAAAAACTTAATTTCCTATAACATGAATAGTCTTAAGGACGAAGATTAATAAAAACTGAAGCCTCAAGAGTAATTTTCATTGTAATTTATACTTCATGCAGAGATTGTGGAAACTAATTTCTGAGGAAGGTACAATTCCACTGACTTTTATGCGAACTTAATGTCATCTTAAGATTTTTAAGTGGTTGAAACGAATCAGGTACCAGGATGCCTATCCTGAAATGTTCCAGAACACATGTAGTAGGTTAAAACAAAAAGATGGAATGATCTAGAGAATTCTTAGTCGTTCACAACCTAACGTTCATTTATAATGAGGTGACTGGTCACATAGCAGCGCCCCCTTCCATCCCTCAGAGCAGAAATTCTTCCTGTACAGCTCACAGGCCTGACAGACTCCACTAGAAGGTGCTGTTCCTACTTTGCTCACTGATCTATCTGAAGTTATCACAACAGCACCTGGCACACCAGCACTGTGGATATAGGTGAATTTTATGCAACCGCAGGTATATTTCTTTCAGTCACTTCCCTTTTATTTTTATTTTTATTTTTTTTTTAAGATTTTATTTATTTATTTGAGAGAGAGAGAATGAGAGATAGAGAGCACAAGAGGGAAGAGGGTCAGAGGGAGAAGCAGACTCCCTGCCGAGCAGGGAGCCCGATGCGGGACTCGATCCCGGGACTCCAGGATCATGACCTGAGCCGAAGGCAGTTGCTTAACCAACTGAGCCACCCAGGCGCCCCAGTCACTTCCCTTTTAAAGAGTGAAAATCTAACGCTTCATGGTGCCCCTCATAAAAGTATTACAGGCCAAAATGGAACAGTCCCTCTGATTTGACAATCTAGTTTGAACAGGGGAAGCATGTGCTGACCACCAGCCAGCATTGCTCTTCTCACCCAGCAGTTCCCTTTCTGGAAGGGCATGAATTTGCAAGAAATGTACAGCAGAACAGCAGCAGCAGCTCCCTGGCTGACACCCAAATCCCAAATGAAAAGTATGTAAAGATAAAAGTAAGCGATCACAAAGAAAACATCCACTTAGGCCCTGCTTCTAAAGAGCTACAATTAAGGCCCTAAATTTGGCGCTCAAGAAACCATACCTTTTATACCTGTCACTACAAGAAGGTAAATTTCATTAAATAACGGTATACTTATGTATCTATTAGTGACTACCTACACCAAGACCTTTTCCCATTTTTTAAATTTAAATTTTATTAAGAAATACCATACATACAAAAGCACATAAACATACAGTTTAAAAAAGAAACCGCCCACCCAGCTTTAGCAACAAAGCATTGTCAGCAGTTCCTCCGAAGGCTGTTCCTTGCCCTCCACGGTCTCCTCTCCCTCCGTCCGTCCGTCCCTCTGATGCAAGAGGTAACACTGAATTTCATGTTAATCATTTCCTTGCTTTTCTTTCATTTACCATAGATTTAACAGCTTGATTTTGACCTTCACAGAAATGGAACCATAGTGGATGTATTCTTCTGCAACTTGCTTTTCCAACCACCAAGATCCATCTGTGTTCACATGTGTAGCTGTAGCTCAGTCTAACTTCTGTGCAATTCCACTGTAGGAACAGGCCACGGAATCTATCCAGTGGACTGCTGAAGGACAGGTGGGGTCTTTCCAGTTTTTTGTTTTCCTTTTCTTCCTATTACAAACAACGCTGTTATGACATTTTCACATCCGCGTCCTGACACACATGTGTAAGAGTTTCTCTAGGGTATGTATCTAGGAGTGCAATAGCCACATGAGAAGTTAGGGCACGGCCATTTATGCCAAACTACTTCCCAAAGCCGCTGCTTCTAAACATTCTTAAATCTGCTGACAACTGAGCTACTTGGGAGGGCTGGGGAGAAGAAACAGATCAACTGTGACTCTCAAACTGCATTTTCAAAGTAGGAAATTTAAAAATCTGATACAACAATGAAAAACACATCGACTTCTCTGCTTTGGTTTACTTGAAATGTATTTTTAAAAAACTACATGTTAAAACTTAAAAGGGCAGTCTCCTAGATCTCAAATGTTTCTAAATATACGGAGTGAAAACAGCAAGATTCAAAACATATGGTGTACTTCATATATAAAAAAACGTCTATACATATATGCTTACATCCCCCACCACCCACCTCCCTCCAGAAAGAGTAACTGTTAACAGTAGCTCCTGGAGAGGAAGAACAGAGGGACAGGAAAAGGGAGAGAGAGATCACTTAACACTTCTGTTGTTTTTTGAACCATGTACAAGCATTACAATTATAACATAAAATTCTTTAAAAGTAGTCACCTGTGGTTCTTTCATAAACAACTAAAAATCAGTCTGAACTCACACGTGAAAATAGGCCCTGAACGAAGTCCCATCCCACAGAAAATATACACAATTCTCAAGTGTTTTCCTTTTGTTTCATGCACTTTAGAATAATCCTTAAAAATATTCACACAGCCCATCTAAAAGGTATTTTTAAAAGCACAGAATGGATGCAAGCTCAAAACTCCCACCCTACACTGTTCCGTTGTAACATCTCTAGAAACTAATCAGAAGGTGGCTAACAACCTGTATGTAGTCAGTTTTCTCAGGCCTTGGAAATAGGGTGGTTTGTCCTCTGTGACACTAACTATATACTGAAGAAACCAGACAGATTGCCTGCACGTGTAATGTATAAGGAGAGAAGATAAATATCGAAGCTGAAATATGACTAGTTTATTATAACCTAAAGAAGGCAAGAAATGGGTTTTAATCCAAACTGAAAAATACAGCTGACTCTTGAACATGAATTTGAACTGCATGGGCCCACTTATACAGGGATTTTCTACAGCCAAGTACTATAAATGTATTCTTAGGATTTTAACACTTTTTCTCTAGCTTACTCTATTGTAAGCAAGCATGCAGTATGTAATACATATGCAAAATACGTATTAATTGACTATGTTATAGGTAAGGCTTCTGGTCAACAGTAGGCTTATTAGTTTTGGGGAAGTCAAATATAGGTGGATTTGGCTCAATGGGGGTTGGTGGGGGGAGGCTGGCACCCCTAACCTCCCTGTTTCAGGGTCAACTGTAAATATACTGTGATCTGTCTGAAGGAAAAATGTGTTAACAAAACAGGAGGTGATGCTACGCAGAAGGGAGGATGCCAGAGCAGCAGACTCATTACCTGGTCCCCTTGAGACATACAATGGAAAGTAAGCTACCAGACCAATACTACAGTTGAGGACTCCAGCCAATTAAAAGTTCATCCCATCTATTTTCATTAATGAACTTGCTTAATTTTTTTACTTTTAGAAATACATGCTGAAATATTTACAGATTAAACAGTATGTCTGAGACTTGCTTGAAAATGATAGGCAGGGGATACATACACACATGCACATACACATATAAGACTGGCCATTGAATCTTACTAGTGGTGAGTTTATTTAATAGACTAATTATACTGTTGTTCTACATTTATGTAGGTCTTAAGTTTTCCAAAATAAAAAGTTAAAAAAAACCTGATTGCTCTGATCCCATTCCAATCTTACCAAGTAATCTTCTGAGTAATAAAATCTTATGCCCCTCAAAGGCTTTTCACAGAGAAAATACACCTGACCCTCTGACAACTGTTTGTTTGGCCCTCAAGGCAGAAACGTGTATCTCTCATAGTAAATTCAATTAGCACACAGCCTCTATATTGGGTTCTTATGAGCTTGGTAAGAATCATTTCCTCTTGAACCTGGTTAAATTTGGGGTGTTGAGGGCAACCCAACTTGGATCTCCAACTAAAACCAGACCTTAGTCATGGCGACCCTAAGATGCCAGGCCTCTCCCTCAAATCCTACAGAACTTCAATCATGATCAACCCACCGAGGTGTCTGCACAATCATGAAGATGACAACTTTTCCTGAACTCATGTACTGTACCTCACTGACATAAGTTAGCTACTGACTCTAGATGAGGCAGAACAAATCTGGCATTTTAATTCCTTAACAATTCAGTGCCTTAATACTTCAGCAAATTGTTTTCTGTTCTTCTTGATACTGAATAATAGAATATGGTAAACTAGCACTTTAAGTCCCTTTACTCTTACAACCACAATCTTGTCAAACTACACAAAGCCATGCTAGGCTGACCTTGTGTTGGATTGTTTCACATCTCAACTTAATCCTGACAAAGTCAGAGATAACCCATTCACCTCCTGCTGCAATCTCCAGGATCAACTGGTAAGCCAGGAGTGCTCTATGCTCCTAGCATGATCTCACACAAAGCACCTCTGAGGTGGTAGTTTTCATTACTTTCCAAAGCTTGGTGGAGGGTATTTTAGTAAATTCTGTGACAGTTCATCATGTCCATTAGAATGAATACAGTGGCATAATAGTGAGGCACTGGACCAAGAGGCAGAGACCCAGGTTCCACGGCCTAGCTCTCTTATCAACATGGAGCATTGTGACCTTGTATAAGTCATTTAACCCAATTACCTGGTTTCACTACCTATAAATGGACAGCAAGATTTGAAAACTATAATTCACAAAGAATTGCTATGATACATGTAACTGGAGATACTTTTATACAGCCGCTAAAGCTGACTATAGATAGAAACATGCTGCCAAATTAGCTGTGTGTGGAAAAAAAAATTACCTGCTTAAGCATTAGTTTTTAAGATAAATCCTTATTATGTGTATTACACACCCCACACACAGAAATGAATACATCTGTAATCTGACAAGACCAGGTTAAAAGAAATCTTGATACAGGATTTAAAACAAAGACCAAAAGCTAGTTAAAAATTCCTGAATGCTCTTCTACATCATTATTTCACTGCTAGAGGATAGTGTTCATCAGAAGGATATTTTGAATTTTCTACTACTAAAGGAATCTCTCAGGGATGTAAAAATATATTCTAGTTCACTGTACACCTTTGCTATTAAAAGCAGAATTCAAATTTATTCATAACCACCCAAAATTGAAGCACCATTATTTAAAACATTTAAACTGCGAAAATTCTATAAAAGTTAGTCTTAAACAGAACAATCAGATAAAACTGTACACCAACACCTCTAGTAACAGTGCACCTCATATTTAAAACAAGGGACTAGTTCAGAGTCAATAACTTTATTAGAAAAAGATTAATACTAAAACTTTTCAATGACAGAGACAATCAAATTTGTAACAGAAAGTCAGAGATACTTTATTTTCACTTCTAAATCCAAAGGCTAGGTATAGCAGAGTTGTAAAAATGGAATCCCACTTAGTCTGATTCACACAAATACTAACGTTTAATCCTGTTTTCAAAGTCCAAGAATGAAAACTTGCAATTAAACACTGAGCAAGCCACATGTTTAGGTGATATTTCTTAAAAAGTCTTAAAGGAAAAAAAATATGATACAGGACCTAAGTATTCAGTGGCATATATATACTATCAACACATGTTCTGAAATCTGGTAAGGTCACATCAGTCCTGAATTAATTTTTAATAAAAAAAAAAACAAAAAACAAAAAACAAAAAACAACTAACTGAGCATTATACTTTTTCTATGCCACTATAGTTTTCTTTCACCTCATTTTAATGTCGATCTTCACTTTATGCCGTTTTTCAGTTTTCTTCCAAAAATCTTCGAACAGTAGTCCTACAATGCAAAATTTGGGGAAAAATGATAATTAGACAACATGTAAAAGGCAAATTTTTATGACTAAGTGTTGGCCCAGTCACTAACTGCTAATTAATATATGTATATGGAATGTTTGTATTCTTCTTAATTCTCAAGGCATCAGTGTGGACTTAAAGCCTTGTGCCTGTGTATGCTTGCCTATGTGTGAATGGCTCACACACGGAACACTATATTGCTGTCCTAGGAGAAGAAAGACATTGACAAACCAACTAATTGGTACTCCCTTTCATTTATTTATTTTATCCCAAGCCACTAGCCCAAAGAATGAATAGTTTATAGGTTTTAAGAACTCTTATAAAACCTAACTTTTAATAGTTCTTTAAAAACCCAAATTCATTCTATCCGATTCATCAGTTCTTGGTGTTTCAGAGATTGAAGGTATCTGTCCCTGCTACTCACTGCTGCTTTAAACGTTATCAGCCAGTGACTATGCCTACGTACCTATGGCTGACTGCAAATGCTCCTACACCGTAGGAAATATTAAACACATACCTCTTAAAGACTTGAGAATTGCATTGAATGTAACAAGGCGAATAATATGAAGTGTTTATTGTATTTAAAATTCTTTAAAGATATCTAATTCTGGGCACCACTGCATCCCTACATACAGTTGAAAAAAAATTCCATTCTGTTAACATATGATTTATTAAGTTTTCACGCAATACACAAAAAACCCCTCTGTGCTTCTTGTAAAGAACAAAAAAGATACACAACAGTTAAGCGTAAAGATCACAGGCAATAGCATTCAAACATGGATGTGGGTAGAGAAAGGAGTACCTGGCATGAGTACCTGCTTAGTTTGACTGAATCCTTGATTTTTAATTTGGCTTTTCATGGGCCGCTCACAACACCAACGCTGTGTGAGGTATGGTAGTCAGCTGCAATAATTCATAAACCCTACACTTCCATCAATCCAATGCTACTGGCTCTCGAGTTACAGAACAAACTGCATTAGAATGCAAGGCAATAAAGCAAAAAACTAGAAACATCCTTGACAAATAAATACTAGCAGTTTAATTAAAACAAAGTAGTCCAACATGTGCCTCAGAAATATTTAAGTTTTTAAAGCATATGTCTCTGCCAATGTACCAACACAAGATGGACTTAATACCAAAAAGAAAAAAAAAAACAGTTCAACCTTTTTATTAAAAAAAAGAAAAAAAAAGAAATGACAGCAAAATCCCTAAAAAAAAGGATAATTAACTTTCAATGGCGACTATATTACAAACGTGGGCAATAATTTCCAAAGAGGCACACTAATGGGGGCACGAGTCTGCTACAAAATAGCTGAGACAAAACAATGTACCTCAAAATGTTTTGCAGGACTACACTGTCTTTTCCTTCAGAAGATGCTTTTGTATGTCTTCTTACTCGGCTTAGCTCCATCTTCATCTGTGCATACTTACGCTGCACTGTCAAACAGTAACAAAAAGCCCTAATCAAAGTGAGAAACAATACACTTACCTCTGTCTGATCTGAGGTCTTATCAGATCAGTTTTAATTGGACTGAGTGTCACCTTCAGATTTAATGTCTTCACTGGTCCCATTGACCTCATTCTTAGTATCACTTTCCTTTGATTCAGTGTTTGTGTCTTCACTCTGTTTTTCTCGACTACTGGACTTCACACTACTTTTTTTATCATCAGATCCCCTCTTTTCTGCCATAAAAGAAGACATTGATCGTGGATTTTAAAGTAAAATACAATACATACATGACATTTTGAAAAGTGAAACAACTGAGAGATGAAAAGACAATTATTTCCCACAGACTGCAAGTAACACAGTTTGATGAATTAGAGGGATAAAATTTATAATTTATGAAGGAGGGAGAGGACCGTACAAGGAATTACGAGAAAGCAAAAGGGGAAAACAGTAGGCATATTCTCTCCAACTAGTGAGAAGCTACTAAGTACGGGCCACTCCAAATCACCACAGGATCTAAGATTTAAGTAAGTTTCATTCTGGGTAAGGAACATCAAAAAGCAATGGGAAAGGTACGAAGATAGTACACAAAAACTGTGTTCACATGAAGTAAATTATGAAGATAAAAAGTAAAAACAGTAACTGCAAAGGGTGAAAAAAGCTGAACACTTAATAGGCATGTTTCTCCAACTATAGATTTTTTTAATGCAAAAGATTACTTACATATGTACATATTTGAATACCTAAGAGGAACAAGCCCAATGAAAGAAAGTAGATCTCAGATCTCAATCCAAGTACTGAACTTTGGTGCTTTGCTAAGAAAAGTAATATATATGCCATCTCAGAGTTGTTTTTCCAAAAGGAGAAAATTAAAATTCAACTCAACTGCGAATTAAGAATGGAAAAAGTAAATCTCAACTTTTTCTCCTGTTTTCCTTAGAAGGGTAAACCTCAGACTAGGGGCAAAAAGTGGTACATGGGTCAAGTATATTCCAGCTTTTTTAATTCCAAGTATTGCCTAACAAAAGATTTCTACAGAAAATGTTAATGCAAACTACAAGCTTTGTGGAAAAATTATTTTTCCCCATAAAACTATGTTAAGAATAGCTGGTCTAGCAGAGTAGTTCATAAGACAGAAAAACATTTTAAGAGAAGCACAACCCTCTACAGATTCTGGACAAAGTTAAGACACAACAGCAAGTAACTGGGAGAGGGATGGTAATGAAAACAAAATATGGCGGTGACAGGGGCACTCATTCAAAGAATGGAACAACTGAAGATCGATCATATGTGAGCATATTCAGTCCATAAGACTTGCAAAATGCACACGAAGCAACGTCCGAGTAGCTGACTGCAGGACTTGCGCCATGTCTGTCCGTCGACTTATGAGAACTGTGCCAGTACAGTGTGCTCTAACTGACCTTGCGGGAAAGTCCTCCCTTTGTGCCTTATGGGCTTCTCCGGTGCACAGGTAGCTTCAATGAAGAAGAGTCGTCTTGTTGCCCCGTAGAGGACTAGTAGTCAGTCCAATAATCTTATCTTCTGCCCTATGTAGATATGGTAGATCTTAATAGTCCTAAGGACATCCACAAAGTGTGGTGGATTTCAGGGCTACGGATTAAAAAAGGAAACTCTCTTGACAAAGAGAGAACCCTAAATCGGTTGTGTTAAGAACTATAGGTCTGTGGAAGAAACCACTTTCCACCGTGGAACTGAAGTGTTTCCACTGCAGCACGCTGAGTAGTGAACTCTGCTTACTCGTGCCATTAAATGCTGTTCCTACTCACAGTTCAGGCCTTCAGTCATCTATATACCTAGGAGTGCCTGAATGGCTACATGGCATTTTCAAAAGCCAATAAATCGTATCACTTCTAGAAGAGATCCCCAAGTTTAAAACAAATCTGTAATGCATTCCCAATCTTTCAAGGTGGACCTGATGCAGAGCTTTCTCTGAATCAAATCTTCTCTCCTTCCTCCATACCTCACCAGAAAAATCCTGTTTGTCCATAATCCAAATACAATGCAGCTTATTTACTTAAGCAAAAGTTTTATTAAATTCTCTGATGTCATTATCACAATTAGGATTTTTTATATAGCTAAACAATTCAGGACATCTTTTTGCTCTACCCAGAAATTACACAAACATGTCCTGTTTTTAGTCAGGCCATTGCTCATTGTTGATCCCAGACAGTTATGAAGGCTAGCTAGCTTTTGTCCCAAGAACCAATCCAACTATTTTAAGTGACACGAAGTATGATACAGCAAAGAGCTTTAATTCTCAAAGAGAAGTGACTAATTTGATCTCTGACATCCATTATCTGGCTCTCGAGATTGGACTTGTCCCCCGAAAGAGACACTACACAAAAAAAGTCTTGCAAAAAAGGTTGGGTGAAATTTTAAAACTAATATAAAATCAGGCAACGATCCTTTGTAACAACTGCCAGTTGAATCACAGAAGTAATTTCTGAACTTAAAGCTCATGACAGATTTAAAAAATTGTCCTTGTTTCCTACTTTTTAACATTTGCTCCATGTTGTAGGAAAAAACCCAATATATGTAAATATTTTTTAAAAGGTACACCTTTTAAAATGAAAAATGAAAGCCTAAGACCAGAAAATATGTCCATTGTTTGCAGTGCTAGTTCTCTAACTCAGTCTAACAAAACCTGAGTCTGGCCCCCAAAAAACCCACAAAAAACAAACACTACAAAATAGTTCCAAAAAAGAAAAGAAATGAGTGTCAGATAAAAGTCCAGTTTAATAAACTCAAAACACAGCAGCACATATGTTGGGTGATCAAACATGGACACAGACAGGCAGAACAGGATGGAACAAGCAGAGCCAAGAAAATTAGAAATTGGCCCTTGCTCTCATTCCTAAACACCATGCAAAGCAGAACAGCCCAGTCAATACAAAATGAGAGATGCTTGAAGAATCTAAAGAAAATACAGAAAGGAGACCCTGATGATTTAAAAGAATTATCTTTCACTAAAGAATAAGCTAAAAGATGAGAATATCCAGGTGAAAACATGCCAAAGACAAAATGAAAAAGTCCATTAACAGTGCAGTGAATAGTGCATTTCAGCCACTGGAATGCCACTGAAAACCAACGGGAAAAGTACAGAGGAAAAGAGCATGTTGTTTCAATAGAAAACATGGTTAAGACATAGGTAAGGTATTCAACTTCCGTAAACTTAGAAGTTAATTACGCAGGTAAATGAAGGCTGCACATGAGGACCAATGCAACACAGCACACTTACTCTGCAAGACATACTATGGAACACGCAGCAGATAAAAAAAAGTATTGCCAATAAACAAGCTAATAAATTCTACAGCCTAATAACCCTGAGAGGTAATGCAATACTTGGAAGAATCGAGACGATAAACCTTTAGGTGAATAACTGAAGGATGTGGTTTTAACATGTTCTAAGAAAACACCAGGTCAACTGTCATTCTCACAAATCAGAGGAAGAAAGGGGAAAATACTGCTGGTCTACTGAATGGTATTCGCAGTAAGTAAAAAAGAATAGAAACTGAAATGGAACTCTGCCTATGTCCAAAGAAATGTGAGTGGGGAGAAAAGAGTGTGAAAATACTCTCCTATTAATGAATTAAATTCTCACATAAACTAACCTTTCTCCTTGGATTTTCTATCTTGTTCTCTGTCCCGACTTTTGCTCCTGTGCTTATAGGACTTTCGATCCCGGCTTTTTGATCTTCTTCGATCCCGGCTACGAGATCTATGCTTTCTTTCTGATCTATCATGGCTTCGGCTTCTTCGTCGATCTCTACTTCTTCACAATTGAAAACAAAAGGAAAGTAACTTCAGCTGACATTACAATGAGAAAAAAACTTGAAAAATTATACACTGTTCGGGGCGCCTGAGTGGCTCAGTCGTTAAGCCATCTGCCTCTGGCTCAGGTCATGATCCCAGGATCCTGGGATCGAGCCCCGCATCGGGCTCCCTACTCTGTGGGAAGCCTGCTTCTCCCTCTCCCACTCGCCCTGCTTGTGTTCCCTCTCTTGCTGTGTCTGTCAAATAAATAAATAAAATCTTTAAAAAAAAAAAATTATACACTGTTCAACAATTAACAAGATACAAAAGGCAAATGAGTAGAATCCACTAATACTATCTACAGTAGAAATCTTAAGAACTGGAAATTATTGAAAATCTAACTTCCATTTTTCAAATAGTGCTAAGACAATCAACATGCTTTTTTTTTTTTTTTTGAGAGAGAGAGAGGATGAGCGAGCACACACGGGATGGGGGGTGGGGGTTTAAGCAGGCTCCATGCCCAGCACAGAACCCAATGCGGGGCTCGATCTCATGACCCTGAGATCATGACCTGAGCTGAAATCAAGATTCGGACACTTAACCAACTGAGCCAACCAGGTGCCCCTATCATCATGCTCTTTAAGACTCCTCTTCGGGGCACCTGGGTGGCTCAGTCATTAGGCGTCTGCCTTCGGCTCAGGTCCTGATCCCAGGGTTCTGGGATCGAGCCCCATATCAGGCTCCCTGCTCAGCGGGCAGCCTGCTTCTCTCTCCCACTCCCCCTGCTTGTGTCCCTCTCTTGCTGTGTCTCTATCAAAATAAAAAAATAAAATATTAAAAAAAAAAGACTCCTCTTAAACAGTAAAACTGTTATCTTTTTTTGTATTTTTAAAGAATTAGTTATGAAACACTTTATATTCTGCATGATGTCATCCAAAGCAAAAGTAAGTAATTCTACCAAAATAACTTATAATTTAAATGTCTTCTTAAAATCAATGAGAAGAGATGCACTAAAGAGACCATGAAATAACACGGACTTCCTAGGAAGAGTGCCTCAAACCTCCTTAGACTGGTGGGAAGTAGCAAAGAAGTTGCCTTTAAGATGGACTGGCTCACTGATTCCACTCTCATAATCCATCTTAGTGCTTGATGATACTTAAGAGCTTCCCAAGGACCAAGGAAATAACACTAGCAATTGCTACTGCATACTGCACGCTGCCTCATGCTATATACCTGCTTCGCCTCCTTTCTCTACTTCGTGATCTTTTGTGGTCCCGAGACCTGCTGCATCTTCGGTCTGAGGTTCGGCTTGAATGCCGACTTCGAGAACGACTTCTCTTTCTTCTTTCTCTGTCTCTAGCCCTTTCTTTCTCTCTTTCTTCCTCTTCTCTCCGTCTTTTCCTTTCTCTTTCTTCTCTTTCTCTCTCCCGTTCTTTTTCTCTTTCTTCCCGTTCTTGCTTCTCCTTTTTTAAACGCTCATCACGATCAGGTTCTTCGGTTCTTTTTCTTAACTTTTCCTAAAAGAAATCAAGTTTGATTTTTATAGAACTATACCCTTAAAGACACTATCAAACAAACCTAATATAAAGCATGTGTAGATCAACATATGGAATTTGATGCCCTAAAAGAAAAATGCAGAAATTCCAACACCATGTCTGTATGCAAGGTAGTTACTTGACTAAGTCCTCAGGGATAGTCTTTCTCCCAAATTCCTGGCACAGAAGAGTGAAGAAAATAAAGCCCTTTGACAATTGATGAATAGAAAAATTTTATAGGGATTGTTATAGTTTCAAATAACAAACTATCAACAAGAAGCTAAATGTGATCAATTTTTACCCATACTAAAATAGAGTATTAGCTGTGGCTAAAGTGCATGCTTGAAAGAAGCTTACTTTTAACTCCTCTACAGTAGCTTTAATTTTGGCATAGCCCATGTGCTGCTTTCCCATCAAATGGTCATCTACCCGGGACTGGGCATCTCCTACTATCAAAAAGGCTCCACACACTTCACAAACTTCCATTTGTTTTTCTTGGGCAGCAAAACTTTCAATTGTCTGAAATGATAAATCAGTTATTATAAGAGTATTTGAGGAAGAGAGAAGAAACAAAATCCAAAAAAAAGTACTTACAATCTAGAATAGTTTTCGAATTTTGTGAATTTCTCCAAAGCCCTAATACTGAACAGCAACTGGTTAACTTTTAGAGTAGGGAAGCAAGGCAACAGCAACCAACTTTCCATATCACAAGGAAGTGACGAGACCCCATCACTCAACTATAACCAAAGAATTGTCCACATTACCTTGAAAAATGTTAACTACCTTCAGAAAGCTACCTATTCTAGTCTGAAATCATTTCTTAGTTTCAACAGGCTAAAGGTGTGGCCTCCATATTAAAAATATTTTTCAAGGGGCGTCTGCCTTCGGCTTAGGTCATGATCCCAGGGCCCTGGGATCGAGCCCTGCATTGGGCTCCCTGCTCTGTGGGAGGCCTACTTCTCCCTCTCCCACTCCCCCTGCTTGTGTTCCCTCTCTCACTGTGTCTCTGTCAAATAAATAAAATCTTAAAAAAATATATATGTTTTTTTTTTCCCCCAAGAGGTGCCTGGCTAGCAAAGTCAGTAGAGCATGTGACTCTTGATCTCAGGTTGAGTTCAAGTCTACAATGAGCATAGAGCACACTGAAAAAAAAATTTTTTTTTAACCCTAAAATGCTTAGGGAACTATCTTACTGAGTATAATCTGTACATATCTTATTCAGTATTTGGGAACCAAAGGCCAATTATATTCTACCATCAATATCTAAAACATGGGGGCGCCTGGGTGGCTCAGTTGGTTAAGCAACTGCCTTCAGCTCAGGTCATGATCCTGGAGTCCCAGGATCGAGTCCCACATCAGGTTCCCCACTCAGTGGGGAGTCTGCTTCTCCCTCTGACCCTCTCCCCTCTCATGCTCTCTCTCACTCTTTCTCTCAAATAAATAAAATAAAATCTTAAGAAAAAAATTCAAAACATGTATGTCACATTCTCTAATTAATACAAAAAAATAAAGAGCATACCAATTTTGAGCTAAGGTAAGTATATATGGGGTACTTTATCATAACAAGAAAGTTAAGGGGTGCCTGGGTGGCTCAGTCAGTCATGTCCCAACTTTTGATTTATATGATCTCAGGGTCACAGGATTAAGCCCTACATCGGGCTACCCACTCACTGGGGAATCTGCTTCTTTCCCTCTTTCCCCACTTGCACGCATGTTCTCTTTCTAAAAATAAAAAAATCTATGGGCACCTGGGTGGCTCAGTTAAGCGTCTGCCTTCGGCTCAGGTCATGATCCCAGGGTCCTGGAACTGAGCCCCACTTTGAGCTCCCTGCTCAACAGGAGTCTGCTTCTCCCTCTCCCTCTGCTCCCTCCCTGTCTCAAATAAACAAATACAATTTTTTAAAAAAATAAATAGTAAGTAAATCTTAAAAAAAAAAAAAAAAAGGGTAAGTAAAACCCAGGCCCCAATGAATAATCATGATCTAAGGCATGGGCTGACATGCAGAAGCCAGAAGCTTGTTTTTGTAAATAAAGTTTTATTGGAACACAGCCACATCCATTTGTTTATGCATTATCCAAAGCTGCTTTCATAATATAAAGAGAGCTTGGTAGCTGCCAGGGACCTTGTGGCCTGCAAACCTTAAGTATTTACTGTGTACCCTTTAAGATACAGTTTGCAGACTCTTGATTTAGGACATTAGGAAACTGTTTATTAAGATTCTCAAATAGGAATAGGTCCTAGTAATTCACAGTGAACAGCCTGGATAAGTCAAAACGAGGTTGCTACTCACCGAGGTTGTGGACCTAAGCAATTCTCTCTCTTCTTTTAACTGTTCAACTAATTTCATCATCCCCTGGGCTTCTTCTACTTTTCCTTCAGATCCTAATTCTTCAATCTAAGGGGGATTTAAAACAAACAAACAAACAAACAAACAAACAGCCAAGCAGTCAAGACTCCTTTCTAACCAAACTATCCAAGTATTCTTCTGTTCTTCCCTAAGCTTCATTATCATTTCATGGTTGTTTTGGGTCTTTTGTTTGGTTTCATTTACTGAAGCCTCTTTGGGTTAAATTTACCCTATCAATTTTTTTTACAGCATTAATAAAGTATATTTTATTGCATATTTTTAAGGTGCACAATCTGAAAGTTTTGACAACCATGAAACTAACACCTTCACCTAGGTAACGAACACATCCATCACCCCAAATTTCCTTTGTAGTACCTCCTCCCCGAACAACCACTGATCTGCTGTCACTACAGATCAGTTTAAATTTTCTAGAATTGTATATAAATGGACTTATGTACTTTTTCTTTTTTTAATCTGGCTTCTTTCACTCAGCCTAATCTTAAGATTCACCTACAGTGTTTTTTTTTTTTTTTTTCACCTACAGTGTTAAATGCAGTTGATTTGTTTTATTACTGAGCAGTACTCTACTGCATGGATACATCACAGCATTTATCCGTTCACCTACTGACAGACGTCTAAGCTAGTTCCAGTTTAGGGATTTTGCCAATTACAAACAAAGCTGCTATGAACACTGGTAATACAACTCTGTAAACATATGCTTTTGTTTCTCTTGGGTCAATATCTAGGACTGGAATGACTCACAGTGGATCTTTAACTTTTTAAGAAACCTACGATTTTCCAAAGTGGTTATAATTTTACATCCCACCAGCAGTGTAGGATAGTTCCAGTTTTCCCACATCTTCATTAATACTTGGTATGGTCTTTTTAATTTTAGCCATTCTGACAGATGTACAATAAATATCTCATTGTGGTTTTAATTTATAGTTCCCTAATGATTAACAACTTTGAGCACCTTTACATATATGTATTTGCCACCCTTTTATCTTCTTTGGTTAAGTGTCTATTCCAAGTATTTCGTTATTAATGTACACAATTCTTACCTGCTGTAGGAGTACATCAATTTTATCTGTTAGAACCTGAATTTTTTCTTCATTTTTGCCTGTTGGGCCAGCTGCCTATTGAAGAGATAATAAAATGTATTATCAGTAAGTAAAAAACAAATATTCAAGCACTCACATACATAATATTTGTATTTAACAGTTAAATGTTGAGTTACAAGGATAGTAACTCAATTACCTTCAATTCTTGCTACCTAATTACATATTTGGTCAGTTACTGATAACTAGGAGAAAAATCTTAATGAGGAGCAAAATGAGTATTACTGATAAAGACTGAAAAAAATTAATGCCTTTTAAGTTTATGTCATTCTAAGAGAACACAATGAACTTGACCACAAACTTTAATACTAGGGAGATCTCTGGGTCTCCAGAGAACAAGGACACACTTTACAAAGACTACAAATTAATTTCATACTCACCCCAGAGGACTGCTGGTTTTGAGATAATGCCAAACGAGCATGGCCTCGTCTAATTCTACGTTCTACTTCTGCAAGTAAGCTCTGTAGGTATCGCAGAAAATCTCTCTCATAGCCAACCTTCATAAAACGAGAACTCTTTTCATACCTGGTTAAGAATAAAAATTAATAAGCATTACTTTCTTTCCAAATCTTTATCCATTACAACTCACATATTCTACCTTAACTAATCTTATAGATTGTTGCATTTACTCTGAAGAGTAAACTGGGTATGTAAGAAGTCAATTTCTAGTCTCTCATCCGGGTAAAGGGAAGACAAGTACTTAACATTATGTTTGCTTAAGAGAACCACCCAGGCGCCCAAAAGCATGGACTTTACAATAGGGCAAAGCTAGGTGCTTGAACGCCGGCTCTACCACAATATTGGATCTGTGACCCTGGCCCCAGGACAAGTCTCATTTATAAAATCAGGACTGTTAAAAAACAAACGATACAGAAAAAAAGCTAAGGATTCAATAGTATTTACGCATAGATACACACTCCTATATGGTGGCCGATCGTATCATTTTTGTGGCTATGACTTTCTACCATCCCACCTAATGAACAGAACCCCAACAAGACATTCATTTTATACTAATTCTAATTTTCTTCAATCTTTGTCCCCTTTAAACCAAAGAATGACTGAGCAGGTAGAAATGACTGATAAAGGTAACTTACTGCTTTCGAAGGTTTTCATCATGAATTTTTTCACATGGACCTGAAAAAAAAATGAGAAATATGTATAAATTGATAACCACCTTTTCTCTTGCCAAATCTAAAAGTAGCTCTTAAAAAAAAAAAGGGAAAACAAAACCCATTTTATCACAGAATAGTCTGTACACACCTAAATTGAGCCTAATGAATTACAAAGTAATGTGCCCAAGTAAACACATGAAAATTGTTCTCCTTAATCTTCAAGATCAGTATAATGGAGAGCAACTATATGCTAAGAAAAGAGAAGAAAAAAGAAGAGGGAGTTGGAGGAAAGAGAAACTGTACCCAGTGCCACCCAAGAAAACCATAATGAAGGCGAACCACTGGTCTACCCCTCATCTTTTACTAATTTGGGGGACCTGCAGATGAAGCCAGAGTGTAAGAACGCTCAAGTCCTACTCCTTCCTACCTCCAGAAGGCAGCCAATTCAACCGTGTCACCTATGCCTTCTGGAATTTATTTCCGTATTTCTAAACTATTTTGCTTTTTCTTAGTTTACCTTAGACATCAAAATTTTAGATCAAAAGAATTTTAAGTTAAATAAACACTTTATATTTTGACTATGCAAGTACTGTTACCTGCTGAGCCTAACAAAAGGGGCATTATGACGACTTAGGATATACTTCACATTTCTGTTGGAATTCTTTTCATTTGTTTAGATTTCTGTATTTCTGAACTCTTCTCAAACACTTTAAGTCAGCTACAGAAATTCTTTCAAGATTCCAAATCTATCAGATAATCAGCTTCAGTTTTGCCCCCGAGCTTTCTGTTCTGCTTCAATCTGGGCTGCTTATTTTCTAAGCTCACTAATAAGAGTTGTCATCCTGAGAGGTTCCTTTTCTGGTCTGGATTGGATGCAGTTTACTGGATCTCTTGTTTTTCACCTTGATTTTATACCCATGTGTTGGTGGAGTTTCCAAAGAATCGTGGAGATCAATTTGTTGAGATCTTGCATGTCTGAAAATGTCTTTTTTTCACTCTCATACTTTGAAGTTTGGCTATATAGCTAACCTAGGAAAAATATTTTTTCACTCAGAATCCTGAGGGTGTTTCTCCAAAGTCTTCAAGCTTCTGGTGTTGTTACTGACAAATCTGGGGCCATTCTGATTCATGATCCTGTGTGCCCCTGCCCCACTCCCACCATTCTGAAATTTCAGTGGTGTGCCTCTGAACGGATCTTTTCTCATCCAGTGTGCTGAGCATTTGAAGGATGCACTCAATCTGTAAGACGACCGCCCTTCAGTAGTGCAAAAATCTTTGATTTCCGCCCTTCTGCTTTCTCTAGAACTCCTTAGTACTGTATTGATACCATTTTTTCAAATTTTATTAATCTTTTCTGTCCAATCACCCAACATTCCAGCAAATTTCCTTGGTTTTATTCTCAAACCTTAACCCTGATTTTATTTCAGATTTCTTCAGTCCTAATTTCCAAGAGCTCTTTTTTGGTTTTTCAAAAGTCCCCTTTTTATATAGTACCCTATCCCTGATATCCTCTCTCATTTCTCTGAGGATACTAAATTTAGTTAAGACTTTTAGTATTTTAGGGCACCTGGATGATTCAGTGGATATAACATGCAACTCCTGATCTCAGGGTTGGGAGTTCCCCCATTGGGTATACAGCTTCCTACTTCAAACAACAACAAAGTATCTTTTCTTGGGCTTTCGCCATTATCTCTAATTCCACTAAACTCCCCCCCACCCCCCGCCCTGCTGGTTTTGGTTAATCTATCATGTTGAAGGTTCTCCTCATGTGTCTAACTGGTATTCCTTGGCTGGCAAAACACTTCCAAAATCTAACTGGAAGTTGGTATGCACAGGCAGGGTTTGTCAACGAATGGGCTTTACCACAGGAAAACCAGGCAGCAAAATTCTTTTAGGAGATTCCCCAAGGGTCAGTACCTGTAGATCACTTCTCTGGAACTGTTCACTTTCTCTAAAGAATCCTCTTCTCTTCTGCCTGGGGAAAAACATCTGGCTGTATCCTTCTAGGAACAGGGCAGAGGAAGGGAATGGGAAAACCCCACTATTAAGAATATAGACTTAACTCTATTAATAAGTCTCATTTTTACTCATTACTGCCCTGTGCTGTGTCTGGAATCCCAGTATCTAGATTCATTCAGCCCTAATGTGCTTCTAAAGCTCTAGGGCAAGCATCATGCTTAAATAATTAACTTCTTTTTTATGTTTCTAGAATGATACTAATTATGTACCATCCTGAAGAAAAGTCACTCGATTTTTTTTTTTTTTGGCATTATGTGGTTCAGATGGAACTACAGTCTCGTAGGTCCAATTTCTCCAGAAAAGAACCCCCTACTGTCTCCTAGGATACAGGGGTGGGAGACAGAGAATCACCAGATGCACAGGTTTTAAGAGTCCCTCCAGGGACATTTGGCAATGCCTTTTTAGTTGGAGATGTTTCTGGTTTTCACAGTTGAGGGGTGCTACTGGCATCCAGTGGGTAGAGGCCAGGAATGCTACTAAACATCCTACAGTGCACAGGACAGCCCCCCAAAACAAAATTATCCAGCTCAAAATATCAAATGTCACAGTTGAGAGACCCTTAACTAGACTAATCTTTCATTTTCAGCCCCATGACTCAACTCTGCCTTCTATGGTACCTGGTGCCTCCAAATGCTCAGCCTGTCCAGGGTTCTGCTGATCAAAACTTCCTTTTAATATCCCCTTCTGCAGGCTTTTAGGGTACAGGTTTCTCTGCCCTGTTGAGTTTGCTGCTACTCTTCCATCCACTTGTCATCTTCCAAAAATTTGTTGGTATCTATAATTGTTATCTCCTCTTCTGTTTATACCTTTTTTTGTTTTTAAATTTTCATTTTAGTGGAGGGTTTTGGGAGGGAGTGGAAACAGACATGTATGTTTACTTAAGCCACCATGTTTTAACTAGACTGGCATTTATTAATATGCTAAAAAATCTAAGCCAGGAAAGAAATTATCTTATCAACAAACTTTAAGAGAAAACTTTTTGGAATTTATGAAGTACCAGTTTTTATTTTAAATCATAATTTGATAAAAGCTACATAGAAAATTCACTTACCAAGATCAGAACGAGTATTGGTGAACAATTCCGCAGGACAAAAACCACAGAGATAATATTTACAAACCTAGTGAAGAAAAACAAAGGTACTTTAAAAAATTGTTCAGCTTTAAAACTATACTGGAAAAGAGTGCCAAATTACTATTTTTCTCATTTCTTAACCTTCATCTTTCAACCAAATGAGAACAATTTTATTTGTTAAACCCACATCAGTTACAGTAGTGACTTTCCAACTCCCAGATTTCAGTAAAAAATGGGCAGGAGAGAGTTACCAGTACTTCCTACTATCTACTTTTAATCACCGCTCTCCCCCACATAGCAACAATATGGGAAAGATTTCTAGAAGAACAAATTTTAATTTTAATAAAGTAAAAACAAAAAACTTAAAACTGTTATTATCATTCTAACTTTGTTAAAAAGACCAGAACCAATTTACAGATTAGGATTTGGAAATCACTGTCTAAATTACAAATAACATTCATTTAAAGCGATCTGGATCGGTAGCTTCCCTTAAGAAATCCTTTAACTCTAAATGCACTGGATATTTTCACATACACCAGCACTTTACTGAGCAACTGCTGATGGGGTCCTATGGTATGAACAAAGACTATTACAGGAAACACTTTTAATTCTCTCCATCAGTACTTTTGTAACTCCTTCAGATATATTTCAAGACTGCTCTAGCTGATAGTTATTCTATACACTGCAAACCAAAACCTGTTGAGCAATATTCCAAAGTGTCTTTCTTACTTCATTGTTATTGTATAATCAATGTAAAACTAAGACATATGAGAAGAAAACATGTTAAATTTAAGATTGAATGAGAGTTCTTTGTAGATACTTAGGACTGGATGTTAAATCTGCAATCAATTATTTTCTTCCTTAAAAGTCTTTTTTTTTTAAGATTTTATTTATTTATTTGTCAGAGAGTGAGAGACAGCACAGGTAGGGGAATCAGCAGGCAGAGCAGGCAGAGAGATAAGCAGGCTCCCCGCTGAGCAAGGAGGCCGGGCGGGACTCTGGGGTTGATCCCAGGATCCTGGGATCATGACCTGAGCCAAAAGCAGACACTAAACCAACTAAGCTCCCCAGGCGTCCCTCAACTTTTAAAAAAGCAGTACCTATGGGGCACCTGGCTGGCTTGGTAGAGCATGCAACTCTTAATCTTGAGGTTTTGAGTCTGAGCCCCACGTTGGGAGTAAAGGTTACAAATAATCTGTACACCCATTGTGGAGCTCAAACTCACAACCCTGAGATCAAGAGTCACATGCTCTTACCGAATGAGCCAGCCAGGTACCCCAAAGATCAACTGTTTCACACTTGAAGTAATATAGTTCCATAAACATTGTCCAGAAGAATTAAGGTCATAAAGAAAAATTAAGATTCAAAAATCATAAAGATTTAGTTTTATATCAATATTAACCTAGAGTATCTCTGTATCATTTTCTTTAGAAGTACTGCTAAATACTGGATTTTTAAAATTATTCTTTGCAATTTAAACATTCTTACAAATAAAGTATTAAGAAAACTCCTATATGCTCACAGTTAGTGTTTTTTCAAATTATTTTCCAAATTCTCAGTGCTCATGTGGTATTTTAAAATGCTATATACTTTTCTAATTATCAAAAAGTCTGATTTGTTTCACTTGGCATCCACAGTAAGTGTATCACAATAAAATACCAATGCCAACACTCAATCTTAAAAATAACTAGGAATCTTTTATTTGAGGGAAGGAGAAGAGAGACAGAGAGTATGCCATTTATCTTTCAGACCATTAACCCTGGTTCCCAAGGCTCAAAATTTATTTAACAAATTTCTAATAACTGTAATAATTACATATAATAGCTTAGTAAGTTATTGGCAGCATTTACATCTAAAAATTGTACAGTTATATAATTTAAAAATAAATTTAGTACGTGGCGCTCATAGATCTGAAACTTTACTATTGTGCATCTTACTTTGATTTTATTATTTTTAATATAATTTCTATTTATCATCTTAACTAATAAAACATAAGACTGGGGTGTCTGGGTGGCTCAGTCGTTAAGTGTCTGCCTTCAGCTCAGGTCATGATCCCAGACTCCTGGGATGGAGCCCCGCCATCGGGCTCCCTGCTTGGCAGGAAGCCTGCTTCTCCGTCTCCCACTCCCCATGCTGTGTTCCCTCTCTCGCTGTGTCTCTCTCTGTCAAATAAATAAATAAAATCTTAAAAAAATAAAAAAACCCCATAACACTACTGTTCCTTTGTTTAAACTGGGTCAATCTCTATGATCCTCAAAAAAGGCTCATCATTAAAACAAAATAGGGGTGGCTGGCTGGCTCTGCCAGTAGAACATGTGACTCCTGATCTCGGTTGTGAGTTTGAGTCCCACATTGGCTGTAGAGGTTACTTAAAAAAAAAAAAAAAAAAATCTTTAAAAGAACAAAAGGAATAAACATTTCCATGGTCCCTCTCCTGACTCTAAAACATAAGCCAATACAAACTTTCTCTAAGAAGGAAATCATGTAATTCTTTTTGGTAATGAAATATCAATATAGTACTTATTGAATCTTAGTTTTAATAGTATTTTTCACTGAAATCAAACTCACCCAGATCTGAGTTTGGGCTTTACCATATATCGCACGGCTTTCTGTAAGACTGGTGATTACTACTAGCTTCAAGGTTTGTCATAAACTGTTTTATTTTATTTTAAAACTAAAATACTTGTGATTTTCCACAGCTATGTAGTTTTACTCTAAAACCTAAGCCTTATTCATATAAATTAGACTTTCTAAAAAACAGATTCTTGGAGCACCTGGCTGACTCGGTGGAGCATGGGACTCTCTATCTCAGGACCATGAGGAGTTCAAGTCCCACGTTAAAAAAAAAAAAAATAAATAGACAAACATAGATTTTAAGTGGTCAAAACTTTAAATGTACTATGTCAGTTTTTAAATAAAATACAATTTCAAAACAGTATTGTCAATTAAAAATAAAATGAACACACTCTCAAATCTAGTATGTACTGCATGGGATTTTAATATAAACTGGCACTTAGGGGATGCCTGGGTGGCTCACTCGGTTAAGCATCTGCCTTAGGCTCACCTCATGATCTCAGGGTCCTGGGATGGAGCCCAGCATCGGGCCCCCTACTGAACAGTGAGTCTGCTTCTCCCTCGCCCTCTGCCTCCCACCCCGGCTCATTATCTCTCTCAAATAAAAAATATTTTAAATCAATCAATCAATCAAAAAAATAGAGTGGCACTTAGGGGCACCTGGCTGGCTCAGTCAGTGGAGAGTCTGCAACTCTTTCTTGACCTTGGGGTGGTGAATTTAAGCCCCACGCTGGGTGTAGATTACTTAAATGAGTTTTTAAAAGAACCTTAAAAATTAAAGTGGCATTTAATTTTAAGTGACATTTTAATTTTAAAAGGTAGAAAATGGCACTTCAACAATCACTTAACACTTAACATGTGCTAAAACAGTGCAGGAAATCCAAGAATGAGTAAGACCCACTCCTCAAGAAGATCACAGTCTAGTAGAAGACAGTCAAAAGCAAAAAACAAAGTTACTAGAATATACATGCAACACTAGATACAGAAGTGATTTTAGTCAGGAATGTCAGGTCATCACAGGTGATGAAGCTTGAACTGGTTCTTAAATTCAGAAGTAGAAAGCCTGCAAGACGTTCTAGGCATAAGGAAAACAACATGTGAAAAAGACCTAACAATATGAAATGGGCTAGTGTAAACAGGTATGCTTGGAGAGAGAATACAGTGCAGTCTGAATCTTGGCTGACACCCACTGTGAACTACAGACTTTAACTCTGCCTTGATTTCCGCATATAAAAAAAGGAGACACTATTTCACAGTGAGATTTTTTTTTTAAGATTTTATTTCTTTATTTGACAGAGACACAGCGAGAGAGGGAACACAAGCAGGGGGAGTTGGAAGGGGAGGGGGAGAAGCAGGCTTCCCGCCAAGCAGGGAGCCGGATATGGGGCTCAATCCCGGGACCCTGGGACCATGACCTGGGCCAAAGGTAGAAGGTAGACCCGCAGTGACTGAGCCACCCAGGCGCACCCACAGTGAGATTTTAACACTTAAATTATATGTTTGTTACATTGGGAGAGAGGGGCGAATTTGTCTGACTTTTACAATACTAGTTATTTTTTTTTTAAATGGTTTTAGGCACTATGTATACCAAGTAAGACATGCCTGCCAGTGGGCTAACCAGGTGCTTCTTACAATTCAGTCCAATCATCCCATGTGAGACAAGGGAGAGCAACCACATGACCTGCCCTAAAGGTATCTAGTTATTTACAGAATCCAGATTAGAACCCCCTTTCTTAATCTGGTTCTGTATGTTCTTTCCACTCTTCAATTCTCCTTAAGATACACTGTAACACAATGGCACATCAAAATGTTACTCTACCCATTAATCCCCAGGGACTAAGGATCTTTAAAAATACTATCACAGTCTGATAACCAAAGGTGGGAGGGGTAGGTACCAAGACAGTAGGGTGGCCAGAATTCTTGTGATTTATCCTCTTGATAAAACTAAGGCAACACGACTGGCCAGAAGAGTTCAATCTCAATATCATCCTTTACTGAAGTCACTACCAGTGAAGAGAAAGCAGAAATACAATCAATCTTGGAAATCTGACTCAAATATTTTAATTGCAAGTTTCTATCATATTAAACAGTGTCAAATTGTCAAAAATTAAAACAATTATCTGACCTGTGATATAGTGCTGGGAAAATGACACTCCAAACAATCCTAGAGGGCTGTGAGACAATTTGGCAGCATCATCAAAATGTAAAACGTGCATTCACCTTAGCCATTATCCTTCTAGGAACCCATCCTACAAGTGACCCAGCTTTGTGTACTAGAATGTTCACTGCAGCTTGGCTGGTAATGGGAAAAGAATTAGATATAATCTATGTACCCACTAGAGAACAAAAAGTTAAAAAAAATTTAGATTTATTATCTTTTATTTTTTATTTTTTTTTAAAGATTTTATTTATTTATTTGAGAGAGAGAATGAGAGAGAGAGAGCACATGAGAGGGGGGAAGGTCAGAGGGAGAAGCAGACTCCCCGCTGAGCAGGGAGCCCGATGCGGGACTCGATCCTGGGACTCCAGGATCATGACCTGAGCCGAAGGCAGTCGCTTAACCAACTGAGCCATCCAGGCGCCCCTATCTTTTATTTTTTAAAAGATTTATTTGAGAGAATGTGAGGGCACAAGTGGGGGGTGGGGGCAAAGGAGGAGAGAGAAGCAGGCTCCCTGCTGATCAGGGAGCTCGACGTGGAGCAGGACCCTGGGATCATGACCCACACTGAAGGCAGATGCTTAACTGTCTGAGCCACCCAAACGCCCCTTTATTTTTTTTTTTAAGATTTTTTATTTAAAAAAATTTTTTTTAAGATTTTATTTATTTGAGAGAGCCAGCACGTGAGAGAGCACAAGGAGGGAGAGGGGCAGAGGGAGCAGCAGACTCCCCACTGAGCAGGGAGCCTGATGTGGGGCTTGATTCCAGGACCCTGGGATCATGACCTGAGTTGAAGGCAGATGCTTAACTGGCTGAGCAATCCAGGCGCCCTTACATTTTTTTTTTTATTTTAAAGTAATCTCTATACCCAACGTGGGGCTCGAACTCACAACCCGAGATCAAGAGTCACATGCTCTACCAACTGAGCCAGCCAGGCACCCCAACTAAGGTAGATTTACATGTACCCAAGGAAAGATGCCACAACAGAAATGAAAGTTGTTAAATATATATTTACACATTATGTAATATTACATTAAGCTATCTATAACTTTCACTTGTGTATGTGTATATGTCTGTAAGATATTAGGAAAAAGGCTCAGAAACATACCAATTTTTAAATTTTCTAGAGGGATTTGGCAATGGGGAGGGGAGGCAAGCACAGACTTTCATTATTTCTAAGTTAAATTTTAATTTTTTATAGCAAGCATGTCTCTTTTGGTAAAAAAAAAATAATTTTAATGGTGCTAAACTCAGAGGGAAAACATAAAATAGTAAAATCAATCCCAATATATTAATGGAATCAATCTTTAAGGGAAAGAAATATTTAATGCAAAGAAGACAACACACACTGGGAGACTTTAGCAAGCATGTAACTCAAAATATGCTGAGACTTCCACCTTAACAAAAACAGTCCTATTTTTTTTTTTTTTTTTTTTTTAGCATTAGTATTCGCTCCTTCAAGGCACAGTCAATTCTGGTCATTGATTTAGATCATTTCTGATCACAAAAGTACATTAAGAATACCTTACTGATTTTTGTCTTTCTACACCCACTCGAATCAGTTAAGAGAATTCCCCCTTGAGCTAATCAAATATTTTCAAAGCCATCTGCATTATTTGTTAAACTGCTTTCCCTAAGTCAGTGTATTCCTAGTTGTTTCTCACCCCAACAGTCAGGCCAGCTAGTTATTATTTACAGATAGTAAAGCCTTCAAATCATTAAAGGACATATAAACGTCTTTACAGACAACTATGAGTTTCTTTGGTTTTCTAAGTTACTAACAACCTTGGATACATTTTTGGTTCCATGAGATAACATGTTCCATTTTATAAACAAATCATAAAAAGAATGTATTTATTCAATTTCTATTTCTGGTCATCTAAATACTGGCATTTAAAATTCATCATGTTGGCAACAATCTGATATTCGATCTGCTTAGAATTGTTTCCCAATGTAATTTTAGTCCCAACTTTTCTTTCTTTTTTTAAGATTTTGTCTGTCAGACCGAGAGAGCGAGAAAGCACAAGCAGAGGGAGTGGTAGGCAAGGGGGAGAAGGAGGCCTCCCGCTGAGCAAGGCGCCCGACCTGGGACTTGATCCCAGGACTCTGGGATCATGACCTGAGCCAAAGGCAGGTGCTTAATGGACTGAGCCACCCAGGCATCCCTAGTCCCAACTTTTAACAAGGCTTATAAAAACCATTCAAAACCAGATTCCTGCCCACCTATCCACATGTCCCCTTCCCCAACAAAAACAAACAAGGGCTCCAGCTCTAACATTATTCACAATTTTTCAGGCCTAAGATTTTCTCCAACCCCTAGTAACATGTCTTCTCTCCCATTCCCTCAGGCCAATTCCTACTAATCCTTCAGGTCCCAGTATTTAAGGGCCACTTTAAGAGGCCTTTCCCAAGTACCCCAGTCTAGGTTATTAGATGCTCCTCTCACGTGTGCTTTTCTAGACCCTATACATTTCCTACTGTGGCACGTACCAAATTGTGTTACAAAAGCACGTTTACTCCTTTACATCTGCCACCAGACTGATGGTTCTCTCAGGCCACGTGCCATATCCACACTATTACGGTGCTACATTTTTGTTGAATAAATGAATACAGGAAATTTCCCCAAGTTACAACTAAGAAATGATGAGAAAATTGGGGCACCTGGATGGTGTAGTCCGTTAAGCAGCCGACTCTTGGCTCCCACTCAGGTGGTGATCTCAGGGTCGTGAGATGGAGCCCCGCGACAGGCTCAGCACGGAGTCTGATTAAGACTCTCTCTCCCTCCCCCCAAAATAAATAAATAAATCTTAAAAAAAAAGAGAGAAATGATGAGAAAATTAAGCATATTTCATAAAACAATGAAGCACTATTACTAAAAGTTTCTCCCTCTGTGAAGAAATCAACTCTAATGATACACATTTTTCCTAAAGCAAACAAATACTAAAGAAATACCTTAGTATTTTCAATGTGATGGTAATATTGTGGTTATGCCTTCTTGAAGTCCTTATATTTTAAAAATATATAATGATGTCTTTAAAGCTTAAATGATAGAATTACTTCAAAATAACAGAAAGGATAGGAAACATAGAAGCAGTAATACTGGCAATGTGTTGGTAATGTTGCATTACCTCTTATGTAGAGAATTCACTCTATTTCTGTATATGTTTTGAGAAGAAGCAAACAGCAGTTATGTGCACATACAACACACAGACTGCTGCCAATTTGGAGAAGCCCAACATTTAGCACGTACTACAGAGTAGGACCGGAAATGCCTACATTTCTGACAGAAAAAACATTTTGGTGACACTGAATTAAAACTATCCAGTAAAATACTTAGATATCATGCACTATAAGTACTAATTTTTGTTTCCAAAGTTCACAAATAAAAATGTGGAGTTTTAACTTTTCTTTTCCAAACAGCTTTCAGTGTCAATGAAAATATTTGTTAACATTCTGAAGATTTTAGAAAAGAGCATTTAGTTCAATTCCCTCCATAAATTATTAAACCTTCACTGAACAGGGGGCATACCTGAACTTGATAAATGATCAAAGAAATCCCATTTTGGGTATTATTAGAATCAGAGTTAGGCCAACAGTTAAGTAATTTCACTTCTGGGTTCAGATCTACAACGTAAAAATCTCAATTTGGAAATATAAAGTTCCTGTTATAGTATACAAAAGATAATGAAAACTCTAGACCAAAGCTTAAAATCCCCTACCAAAAAAATTTAAAAAATAGGGGGCGGCTGGGTGGCTCAGTCAGTTAAGGGTCCGACTCTTGATTTTAGCTCAGGCCATGATCTTAGGGTTCTGAGATGGAGCTCTGTGCTGTGCTCCATGCTGGGAGTTCTAGAACCTGCTTAAGATTTTCTTCTCTCCCCCTCTGCCCCTCCCCCTTCTCTTAAATAATTAATCAATGGGGAGGGGAGATCCCCTACAATCTTTTCAGATAATTAGAAAGCTATTCATGCCATCTCTAGCAAAGACTGAAATCTCCCCATGTGCACACTAAATGAAAGGTGCTCATGCTAGGCAGTTGCAAATCGTATGCTTTCCTCATCTCTGGTAGTTGTTTAGAATTAACAGAGCAGAGCAAACAAACTGCTTAATGCAAAAATACTAACCTCAAGGAAATGTAAAATATTAATAAATGAGGCAGTAGGATATATGAATGAATGCTTGGAATGGTATTAAAACTAATTTGACTTTAGCTGAAAACTACTTTCTCTCAGATTGAGATAGCAATCTACAAAGAAGTTGGAAATGCTGTAAAACCTCAGTAAGGCACTTTCCAAGATTCAACCGGGATAGTGGTTACACATACACCACTAAAAACAAAGGAAAGGTCGATAATTTACATCACCAATGCATCCTTCACTTAAAAAGGAGCTTCAAGTGCTACTGGTTCACAATTAAAAACCCGACTAATCAGGTGGGTCAAGAAGCTATAGTTCACAAGCTTTACAATTTGTAAGAGGCCATTTAAAGAAAACCCAGATTTCTGGAGCTTTCCCTCAGACCTACAGATCAGAATCTCTTCGGGGGAAGTACAGAAATCTGCATTTAAAACAAATTCCACAGGTGTGTCAGATACAGACATCCAAAAACTACCTTTACCATTAAGGTAAAGTTTCCATTTCAATTGTTAAACAAAAGAACCCCACCCGGCTGAAACAGCTTTTCCCATCTAGTGCAAAGGTAGCAAAGAAAATTTTCCAGATAGAATGGGAATGTAAAAATATTTTGAAATATCAGGTTGCAGTGATCCTGGAACCCTCAGAGTACATGCTGGGGCTGTCCATTTTTTCCAGGATTTTACCACTAACAACCAACAGCATAAGAATATGCAAATAACCCGGAAGTGATGCCGTGAGCTTCCACAGCTTTATTTTACCCCAGAGTAATTCACTCTTATTTAGTAGAAGAGGCCATGTGCTTTGTTCCAGGTCAACACCAACCTTCCCCCCCCATATGAATCTGAAATACCAGTAACTGACTTTTTCAAATCCCTGGATTCCGAATGAAGTGCAATCTGTCATTAAAGGCATAAAGAATCCTGGTGACAAGCACCGAGAGTTTAAATCAATGAGAAACACTGTAAGTGAAAGATTATAGCTGAGATGACATAAAACCTAAGTTGCAATTCCCAGAGCCCCATTGCTAACTATAAGCCCATGGTATAGAAAGCAATGTGGCAATATACCAGCACCAGGAAAACAAAGTTTCTTCACAACACGTGTTCAAAAACAAGGAGGCAGTAGACTGCTCCAGTTGATAAGCAGGCAATGAAAAGCAATTTTCTCTTTAATCCAAAATACATTATGTCCAAAATGTCCTATTTGCACATCAACTAAATCGTAATGTTTTTTGTGGTTTTTTTGCAAGGCAAGACGGAAAGATTCTTAAGTAGTTTAAGAAAAACTGACTTCACTATGACAAATGCCTAGAAAGAAAGAGGGTCAAAACAAGCGACCAAGTTACTCAGCTTCCTATTTAACAAGCAGGGGGAAAACCGCAATGTCTAGAAGAGAAGAGAAAGAAGAGACAAGGCTTTCAAAAAGCTTCCCCTCTCTTGAGGTCAATGACAAATGTGTGAATCTGACCCCACACAATAAATTCTACCATAACCCTTCATACTATTTTGGAATAAAGCAACACCCCAATACAGCTTTCCACTTACTTGTTAAGATACCGAAAGGACTCATCTAGAACATGCTTATTTTCCTGCATTGCAAAAAAGAAATTTTACTCTGACCAAAGACTACCTTAAAAAAAAAAAAAAAAGCGCAACTAACTTTTTTAGTATTTGTTCAACTATACCTATTTTGATTAGTAACTGCCTTTAAATTATCATGTTGTTTGGTTATAACTGCAAGCTAAGTAAAATTAAAATCTACATCTGTTCTTCAGGTTAAGACCTAACATAACACTGCATGTTCAAAACACGTGAATTACACTAGTATCTGCAGAGTCAGTTTGATAGGATTGTGGAAAGTGACCAGGACTACAAAGATTAGGTTTAGTTTCGCCACTTAACTTGCCAAGAGACCTTGGGTAGCCTCTCAAGTCTCATCTGTGAAACTGGGGTTGTATTTACCCTTACTCATAAGGTAAAAAGGACCAAATGAGTTTTGTTTTATTCAAGTATAAATAATCAACAGTGTTTTATTATTAGTTTCAGGTGTACAATATGATTCAACAATTCTATATGTTTCTCAGTGCTCATCAAGGTACCTGTACTCTTATCAAAGTCTTTTGTGAAAGAAAAAAACCCTGACAACCATCTACATGAAGGGCTTACTAAAACGTACTGCTATCAAACATATCTGTAAATCATCACGGGAAATCCTACCAAGTTATGACCTCTTAAAATTTTATTTCCTCATATAAGCGTCGAAATTGAACCATTCTTGAAGTAATACTGTGCCACGATTTTTACCACTAACCCTGGCCAGAAATTTCAGTCTAAATACGACGCTCAACCCAAATAACGGAAAAATTTGCCTTTTTCCCTATCTCATAATGAGGTGAAAACTCCAAAGCCTCTAGATGTAATAAAATCCTTTCCCGCGTTTCCCTGCCTTATTAAGGTGCTTTTCAATTCGGCCAAGGGCCCTCTCAGACTTACTCGATACTACAACAACAAAAACAAATCCCTCATCCCCGGACCCGGGCGGGCTCCTCCCTCCCGCCACAGAATCAGACACTCGACCCTGACGCGGCCCGCGCCCCAAATCGCGCCGCGGGCCGGATGGGCCCCAGTCCGCGCCGCTCCCCTCCCCCACGGCACCCGGGCACAGACCCAAGGCCCGCGGGACTTACGCTCTCGTGGTCCCACCGCACGTTGCTGCGCTTCTCGTCCGGGGCGAGGTTTCGGTCCCGGCCCATTAACTCATCCAACAATTGCGCGGCCGAAATCATGGTGCTTTTCTCGGGCTGCTGCTGCCACCAGCCCTGGCACCCGCCAAAGAAAACGCCGGCGACACAGTCGCCAACCCCTTCGGCCCACTCGCAGGCCGAAAAGCCTCCTCTAAAGAGGAGCCGACAAGACAAAATGGCCGCCGCGCGGGCGCCTTCCCATCATGCCGTGCGCGCGCGTGCGCCCGGGGGGACACGCCCAGGTCTGGGAGGTGAGGAAGAGCCGGCTTCCGCCGGCCCGGGGGCGGAGCCTGCCGAGGCTGGGCTCGGATCCAGCCAGGGTCGGGCGGCCCCGCCCTACTCTGAGCTTGACGGAACCGATGGGCACGCGGGTCGGTAACGCTGCACGCTTTCCTGCCCAGGCACCGGTCTTCCCCGAGCTCTTTCACTGGGAGCCTTCGTGTTGAAGCTTGGACTCCGCTCCGAAATGAAGAAGGGGGTAGTGTAACTCTTCGCACCACGCGGTGCAGTCGGTACCATCTTCCAGTGGAGGAAGCTGAAGATCTGCACTCCCAATTTTGTGTTCCGACCCCCTCCCTGTTCCTAGTCATTTGCGCTCGCCTCCTTTTCTACCCGCCGGTCCTCCCACCCCAATTCCCCTGATTCACTGGGTGGGAAGTCAAGCAGGGAGAGAGAACATGGTTTCTACAAGGTCAGGCAGAGTGAGGAGATTTTTTTTTTTAATTATTCGAATTAGTCGAATTTTTTAAAAATTATTCATCTATTCAACAACTGAGTATTTACCGTGTGCCTGGTAAGCCCTTGAAGTTTGAAGCTAAGTCTTTGCTCCCCCAGACCCTGAGGATTATTGAGGGAGACAGTCACTAAAGAAATGAAATGTATCAATATAAATTGTGGTAAAGTTCTCCATCACAATTAAGGGTATGGACTCTAAAGCCAGATCAACCTGGTTTGGTAATCCCCGGTTCTGCCGCTCGGTGCCTTCTTTTTTATTTTTTTAAGATTTTATTTATTTATTTGAGAGAGAGAATGAGAGAGAGAGAGAGAGAGAGCATGAGAGGGGAGAAGGTCAGAGGGAGAAGCAGACTCCCTGCCAAGCAGGGAGCCCGATGCGGGACTCGATCCCGGGACTCCAGGATCATGACCTGATCCGAAGGCGGTCGCTTAACCAACTGAGCCACCCAGGCGCCCCAGCTCGGTGCCTTCTTTACCCCATCCGAAAAATGGGATTCATGATAACGGTCCTGTTAAAAAGAAATAATAGGCCCCACATTGGAGTCACTGTTGATAAATTAACCTAAGACTTAATATGTAACCTAATTGCAGTTTTAGCCTATCCCAGGAGTAGAATTTAAACCAATAAATCTGGAATTTCCTGATCAGCTCTAGTGAGCTGCATGTTAAGACCCCTGTCTTACCCTGTGGGAAGGTAACCTTGCTTGAAACAGTGCACGCTTACCTTCCTTGTCCCAAGGGCCTTCTACCTATAAAATCCTTCCATTTTGTACAGCTCCTCAGAGCTCCTGTCTACTTGCTGGATGGGATGCTGCCCCATTCATGAATTCTTGTCATACAGCCAATTAGATCTTTAAATTTACTAGTTGAATTTTTTTTTCACGGTCCCCTACACACAGGATGTTATTGTGAAGGTTAAATGGATTGGTACAATGCAAGACATGTAGAACAGACCCAATACATTTTAAGTTCCATTAATCATTAGCTATTATCATGATAAGGGGGAAAAGGAGGTATGGGTCAAGGGAGGCTTTTTTAAAATGGGAAATTAGGATATGTTTAACATCCGAGGAAGAGGTGGAAGATAAAAGTTGTAAGTTCTTTTTTTTTTTAAGTTTTATTTTTATTTAAATAATCTCTACACCCGGTGTGGGGCTTGAACTCGCAACCCTGAGATCGAGAGTCACATGCTTTGCCAACTGAGGCAGCCAGGGGCCCCCAAATTTGTAAGTTCTTAAGAAGGTGGTAGTAGATGGGGCTCCTGGGTGGCTCAATCATTAAGTGTCTGCCTTCGGCTCAGGTCATGATCCCAGGGTCCTGGGATCGAGCCCTACATCAGGCTCCCTGCTCGTCGGGAAGCCTGCTTCTCCCTCTCCCACTGCCCCCTGCTTGTGTTCTCTCTCTGTCAAATAAATAAATAAAATCGTTAAAAAAATAAAAAGGTGGTAGTAGATCCTCTCTGTCTGCTAGATGGGATGCTGCCCAATTCACGAATCATTTAATAAAGCTGATGAGATCTTCAAATTTAAAAAAGAAGAAGGATGTGAGGGTGCTCTGTCTGTGACATCTGTCACCCCATTGATCGCCAGGGTTGATTTAGTTGATCTGGCTGGCTAGGCGAGTGTCCCCTACCCCCCTCACCCTCACCACTCCATGTGCATCCTTCTCCCCACCCAAGTTATGCACTTGGTCAAAGAGGACGACCTTCCCTGATAGAGGAGGACCTTGCTTCGGTCAAGGTTATACGAGTAGCTGTGTTCCCCCGCTAGAACCTCCAAACAAGCTCTCAAGGTCCGTTTGTAGGAGAATGTAGGGTAGGTAGTCAAACTTTATTATTATTATTATTTAAGATTTATTTGAGAGAGAGAGTAAGAGCAGGCGATCAGGGGAAGGGGCAGAGGGAGAAGGAGAAACAGATTCCTGGCAGAGCAGGGAACCCGACTTGGGGCTCAATCCCAGGACCCCGAGATCATGAGCTGAGCCGAAGGCAGACACTTAACCGACTGAGCCATCCAGGTGCCCCAAGCTTTATTACTTTTTTATTTTATTTATTTTTTTAATTACTTTTTTAAAAAGAAAAAGGAGAAGAAGATGGTAATGGTGGTATAGGCTTCAGGGCATATTTGTAGCTATTGGCCTTTGCTACAAGAAAGGACCTTTCTCTACTGAAACAAGAAAGAAAAAAAGACATCAGTTTGTAGATGTAGCAGTGAGATGAAAGAGTTCTCAGCTGATGACTACTCTGCTCAATGAAGCACTTTTTGAAGGTTCACCAGTGCCACTATCACCAAAAAGGGAGAAAACTTATACATCTTGAACTGCAAAGAGTTCTTATAAAACCTGAATGCAAAGTTACAGCTTCTACTCGCTAAAACTTTTAAATCTAATTCCCTCATTCATTCCACAAACGGGTATATGTGCTCCATGCCAGGATCTGTGCTCTGTGCCAAGAACTGGATTAGTGGCTGGGAATGCTAAGACAGTTGTAGAAGACCCTTTTCCCAGGGAGCTCCTGATCAATAGAAGACCAAAAAAAAAAAAAAAGGAACAATAACTTGAAATGAAAATACTAAATGCCTTTGGATCTTACCCAGTCACACCCTCAGTAAGTCTTATGCTACAACTCTCCTTTCCCTAGACTCTAAGGGCAGACAAAATTCCATGTGCATTACAAGTACAGATAATGGATTCATTCATCTCTCCTACATTAATTCAACAAGCACCAGTATCATCTGCTTCAGACTCTGCTGGACGTCAGAGACTCAGAAATAAAAGTAGTCTTTATTAACATCACAATGTCCAGTTTACCGTTACCTTCTACAGATTATATGAATTGGTTGTTTCCTAATGATGAGAAGGGAAGCGACTTAATCTTAGCAGCCAGCAGTCTCCAGACCCTGTTCCATACATGTCACTAATGGAAAGTATTAATGGACTGAATTGTGTCCCCTCCCCTGTCAAATTCATATGTTGAAATTCTAATCCCCAGTATCTCAGAATGTGCCTATATTTGGAGATAGGGTCTTTAAAGAGGTGATTAATTACCCAGGTGGCTCAGTTGGTTAAGCATCCAACTCTTTGATCTCAGCTCAGATCTTGATCTCTCAAGTCTTAAACTGGGTGTAGAGCCTACTTGAAAAAAAAAGTGATGATTAAGTTGGAATGAGGCTGTTGGGGGATGGAGGGGTGGGCAATCTGATATAACTGGTGTCCTTATAAGAAAAGGAGATTGGACACACAGACAGTAGGGAGGCACACACACACACAGGGAAGACAGCCATCTGCAAGCCAAAGAGAGAGGCCTCAGGAGAAGCCAAACCTGCTGATACCTTGATCTTGGACTTTTCACTTCCAGAACTATAAGAAAATAAATTTCTGTTGTTTAAACCACCTAATCTGTGGTATTTCGTTATGGCAGCTCTACCGAGCTAATATAGAAAAGAAACCATAGTTATTATGGATCTCCTAACTGCTTCCCAGTTTCCAGCGTGGTCCCCATGACTCCGTCCTCCATCTGCATGCTGCCTCAGTCATCTTGATAAATGTAAATACCGTCGTGTCTCTTTCCTGTTTGAAATCCTTCAATGGCTCCCCATCACCCCCACCCTAAAATTCAAAAGCCACAAAGTCACCCATGATCTGACCTGCCTAACTTCGTCTGCTACTGGTCCCCCACACCCTCTAAGCCCGTTTCCCACCACATTACACTATGTTCCACTACTCCAGGCTTGGGATGCTCTTCAGGAACGACCAGCAACTACCACCCCCATCTTTCTCAGCTCACGGCCCAAGCATCATCAGCTCTATGAAGCCAGCCTGGACCCTCACCGTCCACCTGCCACACACAACTGATCACCCTCTTTCTGTGCCACGATTTTACCTTAAACAAACTTGCATATTTTGGGAGTGGTCACACAATATTGCAAATATGAATCTTTACCTTTAAAATGAAAGTTCTTGGGGCGCCTGGGTGGCTCACTTGATTGAGCATCTGCCTTCGGCTCAGGTCATGATCCCTGGGTCCTGGGATCAAGCCCTGTGCCCGGCTCCTTGCTCAGCGGAGAGTCTGCTTCTCCCTTTCCCTCTGCAACACCCCCCCCTGCAACCGCTCTTGTTCTCTCTCTTGCGCTTTCTTTCTCACGTGTGCTCTCTCTCAATAAATACAATCTTTAAAAATAAATAAATAAATAAACAAATAAATAAATAAAATGAAAGTTCTTTTCGGTCATATGCCATCTCTTATTCATCCCTGTATTCCCAGATTCCCACACAGTATATAATATGTAGGAGGTAGTTTCTCTTCACTCCTAACCCCATGACAGCTTGGCTACCATCCCTATGGGTCCACTGCCACTTCCTTCTCCAAGGTCACCAGCACCACCACCTGTGGCTAAATCCATTCCACACTTTTCAGTCCTTTCTTGCCCTTTCTACAGCATTTGACCCTGTGGGTCATGCTCTTTTCTCCAAATTTTCCCATTCCTTGCTTTTCCTTCTACTGTTCCAGCTGCTTCTCTTCAGTCTCATTTGCGGATTTCTCTTCTGTCCATCGTTAAAACGTTGGGTGTTCTTTAGGGTTCTGTATCTGGCTGGCTTCTCTCAGCACTCAACACTCTGTCGGGGCTTTCCCTGCTATTCCCATGACTGCAGCTGGCACCTCTTACTGACGACTACCAAATCCCAATCACCAGCCCAGAACTCCTTTCTAAATGCCACACCCACTGACACAACTCTTTATGGGCATCTCTACTTACATGAAAATCAGAAAAGAAAGCACGGGCTCTGTAGTAAAACTGCTCTAGTTCAAAGCCTTGCTCTATCACTAATTAAGCGGTATGGTGTTGGGCAAGTTACCTCTCTGTGCCTCAGATAGTAATGATGGTTCTACCTTATGGGGTTGTCGTGAGAATTAAATGAGATAATCCGGGTATGGCCCTTAGGGTAGTGCCTGGCAGTGAATAAATGTTGGTAGAAACAGTAATTAAAGATCTTCAGAAGACTCAACTCAGCAGATTCAAAAGTCAATTCATCGCCATACCTGCAATCTTTTCTTCCTTCTTTGACTTAAACCCCAGTAAATGGCACCGTTATCTCCCCAGCCAGAAACCTGGGTGTTTTCCTTTCCTGACCACCGCTGCCTTCCCATTCTATCAGGGGCTCTTCCTTTTTTTTTTTTTTTTTAAGATTTTATTTATTTATTTGAGAGCGAGAGGAAGAGCAAGCGTGAGAGAGCGGGAGGGTCAGAGGGAGAAGCAAACGCCCTGCTGAGCAGGGAGCCCGCTGCGATGCGGCACTTGATCCTTGGACTCCAGGATCATGACCTGAGCCGAGAAAGCAGTCGCTTAACCAACTGAGCCACCCAGGTGCCCTCAGGGGCTCTTTCTTGACTCGACTTTGCCATCACATACCTAGGATCTCTTGAGCCTTTCCAATGTCCAGACTTTACACATTCATCCAATCGGTAGAACAATCCTGCAGAGTAGGTGCTATTATTATCACCTCCATTTTGCGGATGCAGAATTTGAGAATTTGAGGCACAGAAAGGTTAAGTAACTCATCTAAGATTATATGAGTGGCAAAAGCTGGGATGCAAATCCATGCAGTCTGCTTTTAATCTTCATGATCACAAACACTGTGCCATGTGCCCTACTGCTTCTATTGTAATACTTAGCACATTCTATTGTTTGTCTCCTCTCCCCTGCCAGACTGTGTTCTTTGAAATCGGGGACTCTTGATTTGTTTGCAGCAACACCTTCAGTGACTAGAATAGTGCCTGGCAAACAATGCACGCTTAATACACTCAGTGAGTTAGAGACAAAACAAAGTATAAACAAATAGAGGTAAAAGAATAGCCATCAGGTCGCATTCAGTTATGGCCAGGGTTAGAGGTTTTGTTTGTGGAGAAAGCTTTTTCTTTTTTCTTTTCTTTTCTCTTTCTTTCTTTCCTTCTTTTTAATGTGAGGATAACAAGGAGAAGATTGGAGTCAAAGATGAGCAGAGGTTGAGTTTAAGAAGATAATAAGATCCACTGATTTAAGAGTTATTGCAGGGCACATGCTATAATCCTTTTAAGGAAGGATTCACAGACACTACCAATTGTTTTAAAAATGCTTTTTTATTTATTTTTATTTTTTAAAAAAGATTTTATTTACTTATTTGAGCGAGAGAGTGAGAGAGAGAATGAGCAGGAAGAGTGGCAGAGGGAGGAGAAGCACACTCCCCGCTGAGCAGGGAGCCTGAAACGGGGCTGATCCCAGGACACTGGGATCATGACCCGAGCAGAAGGCAGATGCTTAACCAACTGGGCCACCCAGGCGCCCCTAAAACTGCTTTTTAAAAAAAGAGGCCACTACCTACTCCCATGTCACTCAAAGTATGTTAAAGGACCCAATTCCAGTGCTGTGCAAGTCAGCTTCGGATGGAGTATCATGCTGGATCTGAGAATTAAAATTTAAATCGGGGACACATAAAAATGTAAGCTCAAGCTGAGTTCCAATTTGCCTTGGGGTCAATTGAAGTGAGCAGTTTATATTCAGCACCACCCGGTGTGCACTGAGTACTGTGTGAATTACTGCGTCATAATAAACTAACAGACATGGGTATTTCTTAAACAGTAGCAAGAAAAATGCTTGCTGTGCAGACCCTGGGCAAGCCCCCAGAGAGGGAAATGAAAACCCCATGCCTACATTTGTCCCTTCCTATTTCATCTCCTCTCTTTGTTCAGGCCTTCCTCCTTTCCACCCCAGGGTTATTTCCTTAATCCTCTTGACCCCATCTGCAAGGTTCCATCCTGTGCCACTTTGGAAGATCTCTCGGAGACACCTGGGCTCAGCAAAACAGTATTCTGTTTTTCTCCCCCTGGGTAGTAAACCAGTGCCAACCCAGGCTCTGAGCCTGGTTAGGTTGATCAGGCAGGAGTCAGGCAAAATGCTGTGCACATACACACCATAGCTCTCCCCAGAGATCCTGGCATCAGGGCCAGGATAACGCCACAGCCTCTGTGGTGTTCTTCCTTGCTCTCTTTTATCCTTGCATGGCCTTCATGAAGAGTAATCATGATTTATAAGCAGTAATAAATTACAGTTTAGAGACTCCAGGCACAATATAAATATTTTCCCTGAAAGCCAAGAAATCTCTAAAATGAGATGTAAAACAACAGCGATTGAAATAAATATGCGAACCGGATGGTCCCAAGCACTGTCGAAAGAAGAAAGAACAGCGCAATCTACCTCTGCAATTATGGGCATATAATAGTAGGATCGTTTTCAGCCCGTCTCCCCCACCCTGCTGGGCAAGCGTTGGCTCAGATAAGGAAAAAGAGCCAAACAGACTTGGGTGGTGGTGGTGAAGAAACACCAATTATTTTTGATGCCTGGTAAACAGCCTGCGCCAGAGGATAAGGCTTTTCTGGCTCTCAGCTATGCTTTCTTCTCTTTCCATGTGTCTGCCCTCCTCCCCTGAAGCCGCCGGGCGGGGAGGTCTAAAAATAGTCCGTGAATCACCGCGGATCACGTCGTGCGGCAGTTACATAAACAGCCAGCCGGGCGCCCGGGCCGAGGGTAGGAACGGAAAATATCTGGGTCAGGGTTGTCACTCCGAATAGGGTCCCCCGGAGTCGGCCCGCGGGAGGCGCGGCCGGGGCGGAGGCTGGGGCCTGCGGCCGGGCGCAGCCGGGGAGCGGCGGGCGGCGGCGGGCGGAAGCAGCAGCCCCGGGCCGGGCGCGAGCAGGGCGGGCGAGCCCCGCGCTCTCCCCATGGCGGGGAGCGGGCCGCGGCGGCGGCGGCGCTGACGGGCCCGGGGCGGGGCGGGCGGGGCAGGCCGGGCGGGGGCCTGGGCCCGAGGGGAAGATGAGCGCTCTCCTAGAGCAGAAGGAGCAGCAGGAGAGGCTGCGGGAGGCCGCGGCCTTGGGGGACATTCGGGAGGTGCAGAAACTGGTGGAGAGCGGGGTGGATGTGAACTCCCAAAATGAGGTCAACGGCTGGTAAGTGGGGAGCGGGGGAGGCCTAGGTCAGAGCAGCCGGCCGGGGCCCGGGGCGCGGGGCGGGCGCCCGCGACCGAGGCCCGGCGCTGCCCGCGGACGCCCGCCAAGGCGTGGCCCGGCGCCGGGGCCTCGGAGGCCTAGCGCTCGCCAGGCCAGCCCGGGCCCCCCCCACCCCCCTCTGCGCCGTGCAGTCGGGAGCGCGGCCTGCCCCAATCCCCGCCCACGTGGGCCTCCCGGGGCAGCGCCCACCCGAGCCCTGGCCCCCCTCCCGCCCCGCCGAGCCCCGCACCCCCCACCCTGGCTCCGCTGGGGCCGGAACCCTGGCGGCTACGAATTGATCACGCAAGCTCGTATGGAGCTCACCCCAGTTCGAGTGTTGAATTATTTTGCCCTAGGAGCTTTTGGAGAACACACCTGTGCAGAGCGAAAAGCATAAGCAACCGAGCAAATACGAATCTTATAAATTAGCAATTTCCCAAGACCGGGGGAAGAAAAAAATCACTCGCATCACTATTCTGTCTCTCTGTTGTCTCACTGCCCCAGTGATTTGCTGCTGCCTACGGCTGCCTGTTGAGGGAAGACTTACTCGTTTATCCCATGGAGTGTTTTTGCTTTATTCATTTACTTTTTTAAAAAGATTTTATTTATTTATTTGACAGAGAGACACAGCGAGAGAGGGAACACAAGCAGGGGGAGTGGGAGAGGGAGAAGCAGGCTTCCTGCCAAGCGGGGCTCGATCCCAGGACCCTGGGATCATGACCGGAGCCAAAGGCAGACGCTTGACGACTGAGCCACGCAGGCGCCCCATGTTTTTTTATTACAATCTTAAATACAGAATTTGAATCAAGACTCTAGATGCCTGCCTGCAGACTGAGCCCTTCCCAATTAAATAGGGAGTCTCATTTTAGCATGTGCTGGTCAAATCTTTAGTGTCAAGTTCCCGAATGTGGTGTTATTCTGTCCTCTTCACACTTACATTTAAATTTTTATTTGATCCAAGGAATGCTTAACCCGCCTGTTTTGCTAGCTTAGACTTAAAGTGAGCTTGGAAAGATTTTATTTTTTAAAATGGAATCATACATTTTGGAACTGAGAGGGACATTGGAGATGGATGGGTCCAACCACAGAGACTAACCCTAGGTCACACAGCTATTAATATGATAGCTGGGACCACAACCCCAGTGGTTTTCTGACTCCCCCGCGAAGTTATCTGTCTCCTAAAGGAAACAGCCTGGATAGCTGTCCAGAAGGCCAGGAAACAGTAGCTACTGCCTTTCTGTTTTGTTTTTCCTTTAAAAGTGTTTGCAAACAAGCTTCCTGTTCTGTGTGTACCTTCTCTGTGGTTCACAAGCTGGGACTCACTGTTTTGGCAGTGGGAGGCAGTGTTGTGTAGAAGAAGGAGCCTGGTCTTTCCCGCAGGTTCTTCTCCCTTCCTGCTTTAGCTAATACCACCTTGCCTGAGTCACTTCATTTTCCAGTTGTTTAAAAAGAGTGTTGTGACCACTGAAGGATATGAAGCATAGTATGAATCGCTAACATTTACTGAGTTCGTGACATAAACAAGGCTCTAAGAGCTTTGCCTCATTATCTCCTTCACAACTACTCCAGAACATCGATGTTCCTCTCTCTGTTTTACAGATGAGGAAACTGAGGCCCAGCCAGATTAAGTAATTTTCCCCAAGGTCATAGAATTTACTAGAAAGGAAGCCAGCATCTGACTCCAGACCCTACTTTCCTAACTATGATGCCTGCCCCAAAGTAGGCTCGGGCTATAGTAGTTGAATCTGAAGCAACATGAAGAGGCTGCTCATCAATCAGGGAGGCTGTCTATTAGGCACCTCATGTTGGAGGTTCAAGGTTGCATTCCTGATCTCCCCTCACCCCCCAGGCCTGCTCCTCTGAGTCCTACTCAGCTTGGCGTCTGAGGTGCTCAGGCCAGAACTCTTGGTGCCCTCCTTGCCTCCTGTCTTTCCCTCATATTCCACATCCGGCCAGTCGGCCAATTCTGCCGACTTCACCTACAGCTGTGGTCAGAATCGGACCACTTCTCAGTAGCTCTACCTCTACACCTCTGGTACCCAGCCACCATCATCCTGTTGCCCGGATTCTCGCTGCAGCCCCCCAGCTCGTCTCCTTGCTTCCATCCTTAATACCCTGCAGTCTTTTCTCGGCGCAGCAGCCAAAGGGATCCTGTTGTAAAAAGTAAGTCGTAAGTCGGATCGTTTCACTCTGCTCAGAACACTCTGATGGCCACCATCCCACTCTGAGTAAAAGCCTGTGGTCCTAGAGTTTCTACTTCCTGTCTGCACCGTCCTCTCTCCTTACCTCTATGCCTCATCTCTGGATTTGCCCCCTTGCTCCCCTGGCCTGCTGGCTTTTCCTGAAACACCAGGCACAGCCCTGATGCAAGGCCTTTGTGTTTTTTCTTCCAAGTCTACTCCAGAACATCGATGTTCTTCTCTCCGTTTTACAGATGAGGAAACTGAGGCCCAGTAAGATTAAGTAATTTGTGCTTTTGCTCCCTCGCCTCCTTCAGGTATTAGCGTAGATGCCACCTCGGTGAGCCTCTCCTCGGCCCTCGATTTAAAATGGCACCTTGCCCCTCCCCTGCCTCTGGCACTCCCTAGTCCCTTCCCTTGTTTTATCATCCCTGTAACGCTTCACCACCACCTAGGGTACTGTTTGGCTCATTTATTTGCTGACTGCCTCTATTTCCTTTTCTGGAAAATGGGGGGAATGTTGATAACAGCACTTAACTCATGGGTTGTTCAGAGATCGAATGAGTTAATACATGAGAAGACTTTAGAACAGTGTCCCCCCATGTAAAAAGCATTATATCTGTGTTAACTATTGTTTTCTTCTTATTAAGCAGTGTGCTGGGTAATGGATATAAATCTTACCCTCAAAAAACGTAGTCTCTAGCATAGAAAAGCAGAATGATTACTGCTTTCAATTTGTAGTTGCTCAATAACTACAATTTCAGCACCGATGAATGATGGCCAGTGCTTCTGGTCTGAAATACTTCCCCGGACTAACCAGATATTCTCACTGCAAATTTAAAGCCTAAAGAGTTGAAGTTCAGAGATAGAGTTCCCACATCAATTGTAATTCAAGCATGTGCATACCCCTTGGCTTTAAGGAACAAGTATAATGGCTTGTGAAGAAGTTGAAAATACTCCCTGGCTGAGTTATGGCTGTCCAGAGCCACACAGGTCTGGGCTGTAAATGATTATCACTCAGGGCACGGGGTGGTGGGGACCATGCCATGTTGACTTAACCCCACATTACATGGTGATGCTTTAGCTAGTTGGTTTTCCCGGAGTGTCTCAGACCCACTGGCAGTAAATTAGCTTCTTCAGTCTCAAGCTTGTCATGAACAAGTGATTTACTACCAGCAAGTGAGTACTTTATTTCCAAAAGGGAACATATTTTTCTCATCATGCTCCATTCATTTTTGAATGCTTGCTTATCATTATAATTATTCACTTTTCAAGCCTGTGCCATAGATACACACACACACACACACACACACACTCAGCTGCAATTTGCCCACAATCAAGGATGTGTTGGATCCTTCCACTCTGAGCAATGTCCACCTTGTTCTTGGTTCATTTGTTTGGTGATTAAGTACCTGTATGTCCAAGCAGACACTTCCTTATCTTCATGAGCTTATATTTCAGGAGCCGAGATCGAGCCTCTTCCTTATTTCTCCCAAATTGACAATCTTTTCTTCATAGAGAATATCTTAAAAGTACCCAGATAATCTAATTCTAATGAATAATAGTGCAGGATATCACTCTGAAATATCAGTGGAGTGGCTCCCAGCCAGCCAGACAAGCTCGCTTTCTGTAAGTCAGAAATATTTAGGAGGCCAGGGCAAAGCAACGTCTCCCTTGAACCAAAGGAACTTTCTGGATAGTTACACTTCCAGGTTAGTGACCTACCCCTCAGTACTGAACATATTGTTCTGTTCTTTACCATACTGTATTTGGCTATAAGCTCTGAAGATATTTACCTCTGTTCCATTAGAGAATTGGTGATTGAGGACATTTCAGAATGGAGAGGAAAAAATATTTTCCTTCTTTAATATCAGTCAGCTTTGGCAACTGGGGATGAATTTAGTTATTCTGAATCCTTTCATTTCTGTTAAGATGGAGTTTTTAACCAGCATGCTAATTATATTTCTATGCAATGTTAAAATAATAACCCTTCAGAGTATGCATAATCCTCTCCTATATGTACAATGGTAAATAATCAGTTTTACTTAAATGAGTCTAATATGTTAGAAGAGTTTGTTCTTGAAAATTTTGGTCGTTGGTGTACATTTTTAAAGTGCCTTAGGAATTAAAGTGTGCAGCGCTGTACGTTTAAGCAGATGAGCCTTATGGAGAGAACTAGAGAAGCCAACTTTTTAAAAAATGGAAATTCAAAACCGTGTGTGTGTGTGTGTGTGTGTGTGTGTGTGTGTGTGTGTGTGTGTGTGAAGGAAGGAAAAGGAAAAGAGGGAGCAGCTGAGATTCAGCTGGGAATATCTATAGCAATAATAATTTTAGCAGCAGAGCTGTAGATGATTATTAGCCTGATAATATTTAATCTTCATGTGTCATTTAGTGCATATGAAGCAAGTTGCCATTACCCCTAAAAAGGAATGTGGCACTATAAAAACATTTTAAAGAGACTGGGACAATCTAATGAGCATTACTGATGGAAGACCACTCAGCAGTACCATTAGAGTTAGCCAGCCAGCCAGCTTCGTGGAAGACATTGAAATGAAAGCCCCTAGAATAAATTGGTTTTTCCCAAGGGCCCATAATGAAATTTAGAAATAAATTTCAAGCATAACTAAACATTTTGATCACCTGCTTTCTGACAAGGAAAGTTGAGGTTGCCAGCCTGGCTTCCTTATTCTAGGCTGAACTTTTTTTTTTTTTTAAAGATTTTATTTATTTATTTGACAGAGACACAGCGAGAGAGGGAACACAAGCAGGGGGAGTGGGAGAGGGAGAAGCAGGCTTCGCGCTGAGCAGGGAGCCTGATGCGGGGCTCGGTCCCAGGACCCCGGGATCATGACCTGAGCCGAAGGCAGACGCTTAACGCCTGAGCCACCCAGGCGCCCCATCTAGCTGAACTCTTAATGGGCTTGCATATATTTCTTGATTAGCATGTGGAATTTGAAATCCCAAACTACCTCTCCTCTTTTAACTCACTCTTTTTTCCTTTTCTTGGGACAGGACCTGTTTACACTGGGCATGTAAGCGCAATCATGGTCAGGTGGTCTCTTACTTATTACAATCAGGAGCTGACAAAGAAATTCTTACGACAAAAGGAGAAATGCCAGTGCAATTGACATCAAGGAGGGAAATCAGGAAGATCATGGGAGGTGAGTCTGTGCTTGGGGGCAACCTTTGATTTTGTCAAACTAAATTGAGACTTGTGGGGTTATTGGCCACATTCTTGATGTCAGTCAAACCACAAATCTGTTTTTAAAAGCAAAGGTAATATTACTGTGCCAAGATAGTAATTCCACGTGGTTTCCAGACAAGTCGGCATTATCAGGTTTTATTTTTTAAAATTTATTATTTATTTATTTTTATTATTTTTTTAAGATTTTATTTGTTCATTTGAGACAAAGAGATAGAGAGAGCATGAGCAGGAGAGAGGCAGAGGGAGAGGGAGAAGCAGGCTCCCCGCTGAGCCAGGAGCCAGACATGGGGCTCGATCCCAGGACCCTGGGATCATGACCTGAGCTGAAGGCAGACTCTTAACCACCTGAGCCACCCAGGCGCCCCCAGGTTTTATTTTTTTAATCTGTAAAATTTCAGGTGATAAAAATGGTGATCATAAACCTAATGAAACGCTCTTTGCTCTTCTGATTGGAAGAGGCAGTGAACACTGAACAAAATATGTCACATACCAAAGGAGACTAGCTTTCACAAGACACTCTCTTCCTGGTGATTTTTAAAGGGCTGTGTAAATGTTATTCGTTTTCTTCTTTGTAAGTGGAAGAAGATGATGGTGCCGACAGCCTCCCCCAGCTGAAGAAGGAGTCAGAACTGCCCTTTGTTCCCAACTATTTGGCCAACCCAGCCTTCCCTTTCATCTACACCCCTGCGGCAGAGGATCCAGGCCAGCTACAGAACGGGGGCCCCTCCACACCTCCGGCATCGCCCCCTGCGGATGGCTCTCCTCCCTTGCTCCCTACGGGGGAGCCTCCCCTGGCCGGGGCCTTTCCACGGGACCACACCTCTCTGGCATTGGTTCAGAACCGGGACGTGTCTGCCCCCTCTGCCATTCTCCGAACACCAGAAAGCACAAAACCAGGTCCTGTCTGTCAGCCGCCAGTGAGTCAGAGCCGCTCACTGCTCTCTTCTGTCCCGCCCAAGCCACCAGTGTCTCTGGAGCCTCAAAATGGGACATATGCAGGACCAACGCCAGCATTCCAGCCGTTCTTCTTCACGGGGGCATTTCCATTTAATATGCAAGGTAAGCCTGCGGTGGGAAGCAGCTGCCACTGCAGGGCAACCTGTGTCCAGGGGTCAAGTGATGCCCTTCCTGGTTGTGGGGGCGTGGAGGGGTGCGATGCGGGGGTGTGGAGAGGGGTAGGGTGGGCGCGCAGGCTTTATGTGTGTATTGAGACTCTAATCACAGACTTAGGGAAATTTTGCCAGACTAGTATAAGGAGCTGTCTTTACTCAGATTCACGAATTTTTACCTTCTGCCCTTTTGAAATAGTTAAGTGTGTATTTTCCAAGAACAAGGATGGTCTCTTACATAACCACAGTCCAGTGATCACGTTTAGGAAATGGAACCTTACTATAATACCATTTTCTAATCCGGGCCATATTTAGATGTTGTCAGTTATCTCCCTGGTACCCTCTGCAGCTCTGTGCGCTCCTTCTACCCTGCTCCCATGCCCCCCCCGCCCCCCCGCCCCGGGTCACCCGTCGCGTTTGGTTATCCTATGTTTCCGTTTTCCTTTCACCCGGAAGGTTCCTCAGCCTTTCTCTTATCATTTTGGACCTCAATAGTTTTGAAGAGTCCAGGCCAGGTATCGTGTAGAATGTGATCCCCCACCTTTCTCTACATACTTAGTTGCTATTCTGCTGTAAAGAAGGACCTTCCCTTCTCCTCCATACTTTGTATCAGTATGAATTCGTAGATTCTTTACATTAGGTTATAATTCATTACTGTCATCATCTTGATGTTCAAATTACACCAGTCCAGAGGAGCCCCTTCAAGCCAGTTCTCGTGTCACTTGGACATGTCCCATCATTCTTGGAGCGTGTCCTTACTTTCTGGGGCTGCAAGAAGGTCCAGGCTCCCAGTGTAATGTTCCCGGCCCCAGCCCCGGAGGCAGCCGTTTCTCCAAGTTCTCCTGGTTCTTTCTGGCGGAGAGTGGTGGTCAGACACAGGGCTGTGGACACTGCGTACACTTAAGACTCCAGCTGTGTCATACCTTCTAGGTCTGCATGGAGGACAGAGCCAGGAAAGAAATATATTTAGGTGCTGATAACCTTGGCCTTGGAGTGCCATGAAGGATTCATATGTAAGGAGCAAAGCAGAGCCCCCAAACCCACATCGGTGCTTGGCGTGGGCCATCTTGGCAGCCAGGCTCAGAATTTAGGGGCAGACGGCTCAGATCCCAGACCCTTGAATAATAGCGGTTATTTACGCCCAAAGCCCAGACTCCTCCCGTGCTGAGGTATACTGCGTTCAGATCACAGTTAGACTGTCTTTTTTTCTTAGTAGCTTATCTTTCTGCTGTCTCACTGTGTTTATTACAAGGAATTTCATCATTCACAGATACCTTTCCATTCACAGATTCACAGTTACTAAGTCCTTTTGGAGTCACACCCATCCCATACCTTGCCTGTGCCTTCCTTTCGTCTCTCTTCCCCTGTCCTGCTCGTGTGTGGTTTGATACTCAAACCCGCTCATATGCCTTGACCTCCTCAGCTCCAGCAGCAGAAGTAAATCGTCCTTCTGCACACTGGATGGTTGTCTCCCCCGACACACCTCCCTTTTACTTTGTGAACCCCCGTCTTCGATGTAGGGAAGACAGTGCAGGAAAGTGTCAGCAGAGCCAGCAGTGGGGCTGAGCTAACGCTGCTGACAGGGCGGGTTTTCTTGGGGGCGGGGGGACCGTGCAAGGCCTTTGGCACAGGGCATGATTATGTAGACCGGTCTTCTGGAAAAGATCTTAAATTACATCGGCTGCCGGTGCAGGCCCCATCCATTAACGTTTCTCCCTCTTTATTTCTAGAGCTGGTACTCAAGGTGAGGATTCAGAACCCATCTCTTCGAGAAAATGATTTCATCGAGATTGAACTGGACCGACAGGAGCTCACCTATCAAGAATTGCTCAGAGTGAGTTGCTGTGAGCTGGGTGTGGATCCAGATCAAGTGGAGAAGATCAGAAAGTTACCCAATACTCTGGTGAGAAAGGTAAGAAAGGTCGGCTAAGCATGAGTGGTTGGCGGCTTTTTGCATTTGGAAAATACGCAGCTTCCTCCTTGGCTGTATGAGTCATAGTAGAGAACCGAAAAGAGACTAGAAAAAGGAGCCAAGGGTGGTTTTCCAGACATTGTCATTGAGCTTTCTTCCCTCTACTGCGTCTACAGGGACATGACATTTTTGAAATTTGTAGGATACCAGAGAGCATGTTCTGAATTACCAGTCACATGTACCTATTTTTGGTTGTTTGTGTAGTGATATGTAAGGATCACGTCAGTGTACTATCAGATACGGCCTGTGTTAAGAACCAGGTTAAATGATAGGGCAAATCCGCATGGATACGTGTGTGGTCCTCCCAGCATCCGTGGCTTCTCAGGGCACCTGGGGAGAATGGATCTGAGTAGCCTCTCGCTTCAGGGGGTGCTCATCCTGGAGCAGCTGCTGTTAAGGGCTTCCTTCTGCCTCTGTGCCAACCCCGCTCACGCCCCGGGGGACTGCCCTGCACTGTCACTCCCGACAGCCTGCCACCGGGGTCTTCCTCCTCTCTTCCTCCTCCTCCTGCTTCTCCTCCTCCGTTTTCTTCCTTGCCTTAAAATGAGCTGAGATTCTGGTATGGACACAGCACACCAAACATATAGAGACAAGTTACTCCCCTTAATGCGTTCAGTCTGTTTTGTTTTAGGACAAAGACGTTGCTCGACTCCAAGACTTCCAGGAGCTGGAACTGGTTCTAATGATAAGTGAGAACAATTTTCTGTTCAGAAATGCTGCATCCACACTGACTGAAAGACCTTGCTACAACAGGAGAGCTTCCAAACTGACTTACTAATGCAGCAGGGACTTTTATTGCTGAGTGTTGTGACAGTGCGCATCCCCTCTGGGCCAAGGACAAGCCATGGATCGAAATGCCTTGGGCGCCACCGTGTAGTATACACTAACATCGTTCTGCCAAGGTAGGAAGCCCCTGACCCCCCCCCCCCAGCAGCGGTGCCACTCTTCCAAGCCTCTTGGTGCACAATAAACCTATTGCTTGAAGCTGTGAACAGCTGAGAAGTGGTCTGGAGAGGCAGAAGCCGGCCGTTCTGTTTTCGTGTGCCCCATGTCAGTGAGCTGTCCAAGCAGACGCGGAGAGTGCGGAGCCTGTTTGCAGCCACTCCTGCGGGTGGTGCACCTGCAGGGCGGACATGCTCTCTTGGTGTCGCCTGCTCCCGCCTCCCCCCCCACCTCTCCTGAAGCAGGAGCTGGTGACAGAGGAAATTGGGGAAAGCACAGGTACTGGGCAAAAGAATTTTAGTGTGACTAGTGGCTGTGAGGTTTCACATACCATATTTATAAATGTTACTCAGGTTCAAAGTATTTAAGAATACAGTTACCTAGTTGTAAGTATGCTGTTAACCAAAAGAGCTGCCCCTCCTCCCCCCTTTGTCTTTTGTGAGCCCCCAAGCCTGCTTCTGTCTCTAGTCCGCCATTGCCTGGACAGTCATTGCTGCATTAACTCTGTGGCCACTAGAGGGCTCTCTGACGCCTTCCAAAAGAGCAACGCTTTTTTTTTGTTTTCTTGCTTTTTTTTTTTTTCCACACTTTTTAAATCTCCGAAGCGATTCCTGTCCTCTCCATGTTTAATTGCACCGTCTGAGAAGAGCACAAACATTGCCGGCCCGTGTTCTCCACTTTCATTTCCCACTAGAAATGAAAAGCAATTTTTGAAACCGAATCTGTTGCTATTTTAAAGGTTATCGTGGGAAACTGAGCTAAAGGAGTTAGCATCTTTATTTTTGTATCAAAGATAAGGGTTATTTTGAAATTATTAGGATTTTTACACAACTCTGAAATCTGTTGCTTTTTGTATAAACAAATTGTTTGATCCTAGGGCTCCCCGACTACCACCACCAGTCCACTTGACAAAGCCAGTTGTGAGTTTCCCAGGCTTTGTTCTGGAAGACACTGATTAAACTCTTGAGCATGGCATACGAATGTTTTTAAAGAGCGCATTCAAGAATTCTTTTCCTTTCCTTCCGTGTCATTACTGTTCAAAGAGCCACTGTCTTGTTGAGACAAACAGCGTAACTTTAGAAATAAGAACGAGCACACTTAGACAAACAGGAGGGCAGGGGTTTGAAGCTGGCTGTTGAAGAGCGTCCCTGCTGTCTTAAGAAGCTTTTTCCCCATAGTGCCTATAGTTTCCAAAGAAACTGGACTTCCTAACTGTGTTAATTTTATTGGAACACTGCGACGACTGAGCGAGAACATGCAGAAGCTGTCAGTGGAAGAGAGTGTTGTGCTGAGCTAATGGTCTCCTGCTGCTGCTCGGTGCTGAGCTGAGGTTGAGGTGTTTTCAAGGCCAGCTTCATGGGGTCACTCCGTTTGGTGACTTAACCGTCTCCCACCAGTTACTGATGGTGACTTACTCATCCTTGTACAGTGTTTGCATCACTGAGTAAAGGTTACTTATTATCCCTTCTCTGAAGTGCTTGAAAGGAAACCTCCCTGTGTTTCAACCAATCAGAAGCTAGTTTACCTAGACCTACTAACCTTTTTTCCTTCCCTTTGGGAAAAGTTACAATTTACTGATAACACGAAGGCTAGTTGTATCCCGGAGGAAATAAGTCCAGTATTAATTTTTGTCTAAATCACTGGGGTAAAAACTCTTCTAGCCATCTAGATCAATTAGAGACTCAGAGGCAGTGGAGGTCCCCAGCCCAGAGGTGGCCTATGGAGGAGTCGCTCCAGGGCATTCCCCTGCCCCCGCCCCCGGCTTAGAGACGGAAGTTAGAGATGGAGGTTGGAGCCGACGCAGGGGCGAGGGAGGGGCTGGGCATCTCAGGGGAGGGCTTAGCCCTCCATGGGCCTCTCTTCTCCTTTCTCAAGTCTTCTGTAGTCAACTGACTCCTGCATCTGGCGGTGGGATGAGCCCGCACAGTTGATGGTAGGTGAGTTTAAAGTCTTAATCTATGCATTCAGAGAAATATTTTTATATGCTTTGTGTAATTTATAACAAGGACTTTTTTTTTTAGCTTTGTTAACTGTGAATTCACCCCTCCTCCACTGCATATTTAAAGCATGTGTTCACACGGTGTGTAAACATTCACTGAAGACTTTTTTTCTTTGTGCATTGCCGACTGTTCAGACATAACGAGTATTATTAAAATCAAATATTAACGGACTGAGCCCATCTTCTTTCGTTTTGGCCCCCTAAGCAGCACGGCACTTCTAATCCCAGGGGGTTCAAGTTCCTGGATGGTCCTAGGGACACAATGCTCCGGAGGAAAAATAGCAGGGAATGTCCTCCCGACCTGAGCCGCCTCCCTCCTGCAGCTGCTGCCCATGGCCTGTCAGTGGCACCTGGAGACATATTTTGTGCAGTGCCTTTCCTCCCGGTTCACAGCAGTGAGCTTCATCTCCTTGGAGCTGCTGAGCCAGCTAGATGGAGGTCATCCTCTATTAACCGCAGCTTTTGATTATCCTATTTACTTTACACAACTGAGCCTCTCCTTTGGGCTGTCAGCACCTGTCAGGGCCTCAGTGAGCTCAGAAGCAAACTCCCAAGGCAGGAGAGGAAATACAGTCTCACACCGTCAGATCTTTAGCTGAGCACGCTGCTGAGTGAATCTGCGTTTCTGTTAGTTTAGGGTGGCTGCAGCCTCACAGAGCAGACGTCATGCCAAATTGGCCTAATAAATCAGGGAGCACAGTAGAGACCTTTTCTTAGCACCAAGGAGAGGCAGAATAATGTGGGCATTTGTGCCTTCATACTCGCTTTATCACAAGAATGGAAGTCGTCTTCCATACACTCATAAACATCCTGGGCAGAAACAGGCTGCCAAAAAAAAAAATGTGATTAACCTTTAACAAATGGCCCTGCGGCACAGGCCGACCTGATACACAGAGGAGAACCAGATCAAAGGAGCCATCTCCGCACCTACCACAGACCGTTTAGGGAAGAAAGGCACACCATCACCTCCAACCAGTCCCATCAGAGTAGAAAGGTCAAGGAAGTGAGAGAGTCAGAGACCAAAAAACTCTGTAAGGTAACAAAGAAGAGAGCCATTCCAAATAGAAGGCCTTATGCCAGATGGACTCTGACCTGTAGAAAATGAACGCTCTGTTGGTTTGCTTGGGACCAAATTTAATTTATCACCTCAAGATGTGTTTACCAGCCCAGGACTGGCGGGGGAGGGGGTGCAGACCCCGGGCTGCTCTTTGCTCCCACTTTCAGCTTTGGCCAGACGGAGGAAGAGGAATGGCTCAGAGGCCTCGCTGGTTATGGGGACCTGTCTGGAACATTGTAAAGGAGCAAGGAAATGAAGCACCATGCCTGTCTCAGCCCCTAGAGGAACAGGCCTGGAGGTCTGAGGGATGACATAAACGTGAAGGTGTTCACGGCAGCCTTCCCAGGAGGCGTCGGGTCAAATTTCAGGGGCTTTATTTCTCGCCTTTTTACAGTATCTGCACAGCAGAGCAGGAACTCCCCAGTGAATTTTGGCTGTGAAGATGACATTTCTAGCCAAAAGCTCTCAAGTCTGAAGTTTTCAGATAATTCCAGCCATGTGGATATGTATAAAGTCTACCTCCACCCCTCCCCTTGCCTCCCCCAAAGGTCCTAACCCCCAAACCTTGTGAACAGGCAGAGAAAGGCTACATTGAGGCATACCTATTGTTGACCATGTAGCTTTATTTCATCAGTGCCCCGTTTTTAATGGATTCAGGCCAGCACCCCAGAGTACAGGACTCCGTTCCTGAGGACGGCCTGACCCGGCAGTCAGCTGTTTCAGGAGGAAAAAGCTTTACTTTAAAAAAAAATACTTCACAGTAGAAAATATGAAAAATCTAGAGTAGAGAGGTCATTCCATGAGATGATTGAAAACAGCACAGTGTGGAAATAACACTAGGTTGGGAATCAGGAGACCCGGGCACCAGTCTGGGCTCTGCCTTAAACCAGCTGTGACCTCAGGCACGTCAGTCACCTCTCGGGCCTGCTTCCTCATATAAAGCATTTAGCACAATTATTCCGGAGGCACCTGACAGGGCATAAGGCCCAACAAACGCCCCCGGCATCTGCCATCAAGTCCATCCTGCAGACGAACATGGTGTCTTTTTCTTTCCCAATGAAAACCAGGAAGGGCCAGGAGGAAGTCCCAGGAATCTATTCTAGGCAAGTCCGGCGTCTCTGGCCATCCCGTAGAAGATGCCCCTGGCTGCAATGAGGTTGGCCGGAGAATCAAATTCAGCTACCGTCCCTTTATCCAGGACAAGGACCCTAGCCAAAGAGAAGAAGTGGTCAGGGCTCCATCAGCCTCGACCTGGCCTTTGAGTCCACCCCTCCCCTTCCAGGGACCGCTCTGGTCCTGTGGTGACATGCAAGCCTCCTGCTTCAGGTGACCCACCCAACACAGCCCTAAGCCACACGTGCGTGCGTGCTTACAAGGCTGCCTATTTTAGCCGTTCCCTTTGCTCTCCTGGCAGATGAGGCAGTTTCGGGGATCAAACACAAGGTTGCTATTCATCTCTGCTAGTCGGGGCCCCGAGAACCTTCCCTAATGAGCCCTTCCCTCGCCAGGGTCGCAGGACCGTGCCCAGGGAGCCATGGGCCTGTGCGCTGGGCCCTGTGCGCTTCCATCTGCTTTGTGCCAACTCACAAAGGCACACGGCAGGAAACCAGGCTGCGCTGAGGCCTGACACTGGAATCTGGGACTTTCGCTGTAAGTCTGGTTGCTGCTGATGGGTGGATCTCACACACACACACACACACACACACACACACACACACACACACACACTCAGGCCTGGGCTGGGGCGGAGCAGCCTGGCTTCCAGGGGGCGGCAGGAGCGGAAAGGGCTCTCCTGAGCCCTGGGGAGATGCCCTTCGATGGGACCACGTGGCCATACTCTGTTTCCTTACCTACAGGGCTCCTGGAAACGTGTCCTGGGGAGGAGTGTGTCTGTGCACATCTTTGCCTAGCCAGTGCCCGAACTGGAGCCCAGGAGACTGCCCCTTCTCCTTTCAGTGGTTTCTCACTGTTCTTAGGGTAAGGATGGACTGCTTTACCACTGTCCTCGAAGCACAACATAGTGGGGCCTGTCCCTCTCTCCTTCTCATCTTGGTTCTACTGCCCCTTTCACCCTGTGCACTCCAGCCTCTTGTGCCCTCCTACCTCAGGGCCTTTGCATGTGTTGCATCCATTGCCTAAAATGTGTGTCCGTACCCCATCTCCTCACTCACTCCCCAACTCTTACTCATCCTTTAGGGCCTGGCTGATACTTTCTCTTCTTAGGGGAGATAGTGTCCTGGCTGCCCTGTGTGGATTGGCTTCCTCCAGTCGACACACATGGACCCCTGCTTCCTCCCTCCAGTCTCTGATTACATGTTCAATACATGATTATCTGATTCATTTCCACTGGTCCCACTAGAATGAATGAACTCCCAACCTCCAAGGCTGGTTTGAGCCTTCTACTCTCAAGGCTGCTGTGAATACCATTTCCAGTTAGGCCTGGGAATAGATCCTCTCAGCCATCCTGACCCTTGTCTGGACCCAGGGCCTAGCACCTCCTGTCCACCCGCTCTTCTCTCAGTGGGGTGCTGGATGGGAGTGGGGGAGAGATGGAACAGACAGATGGTGGCATCGGGCACTCTCAGCTTGGTTCTCAAGCCCCTGGGGGCCAGGTGGGGTCGCTTCTGAGACAGGGCCAAGGTCTGCCCCATCGTCCCGTCTGTCCGTGGTGTCCTCCCCACGCCCCCCTGATGTGGGTGTTTATGTTGTGAATGAAGGCCTGTTGATGAGCTCCCCCCACACTCCTTCAGCAGAGATTGGCTGCAGCTTCCTCCCCGTCATCCCTCTGAGCTTCTACGTCTCCGAGGGGGCCAGTCTGCGAGGCCAGCGCTGGGTCACTTCCATGAGGCTTCTGACCCCCCAGCCCCTCACCCTGTCCTCCAGCACCTCACCTTAACACTGGACACAATGAGGGAATAGGTCCCAGGTTTTCCTTTTGGCTGAGTGGCTGCCTCCCTAGGGAAGGCATAAGATCTCGAGGGCAAGGCCCCTTCCCTAATCCTTAGAGGGTTACAGAAAGGGGCTGGGGAGGAAACACTTCCCAGGCTCACCTGCACTTGAAACGCTTCATTTTATAGACTCGTTACAACAACCCCAAGAGAGAGGTTTGGCCCACGGGCCAAGGTCACAGGGCCGCCAGTGGCTGCGGGGGCTGGGACTCAGTCCTCTGCTCTCTCACCACAGAGCATCTGCCTCTCACGGTGCTATCAGGGCCCGGCCCCCCACGGGAGGGACCCGAGCATCATGCACTTCTCTCAGCGGCTTCCTTGTCTGTACGCCCGGCTCAGACTGCGGGAGCGAGGTACGAAGGGCTGGCCTCTAAACTCCGGGGCTCTGGGACTGAGCATGTTCACGAAGGACCCAGCTCCACCTCCTAGCATTCACAGAAGGCTGGAGGAAGGTGGCCTGGGCACAGTTCGCAATGCCTAGGGAGCCCCAGTGTGCCCCTTCCCTGCACGTTGGTAACCTGAAAGTGTCCCCTGTCTCAGAAAACGTCGCTGGGCCCCCCGAGTGCAGATGACTCCCTTAACTTGGGAAGCCCTTCCCCTCCCCGGGCCCTAGACAATCCCATGAGCTCTCCTGTGTCCAGATCACCTTAATCTGCCTTCCCAGTGGCCTAGATGACCACACCAGGTTCCCCCTGGCTGGGTTCCGGTGCCCCACCTGGTGTAGTCCATGATGGTGTTGAGCCGGTGGGCGATGGTCAGCACCGTGCAGCTCTCAAACTCAGTGCGGATGATGGCCTGGATGAAGTTGTCAGTCTCCAGGTCGATGGCTGCCGTGGCCTCGTCTAAAACCAGGATTCGGCTCTTGCGGAGCAGGGCTCGGGCCAGGCACACGAGCTGGCGCTGGCCCACGCTGGGAACGGGGAAGGCAGGCATCTTGAGCCCAGCACCCCCACCTGTCCCCACCCCGCCCAGGCCTCGATCCCTGAACTGCTTCTGTCTCTATTCCTTCCCAGTGGCCCAGGACTGGCTTTCTGTCTAACTGCTCCCATTTCTGCCTCAGCCCAGTCCTCCCAGAACATGGAGTCATCGAGATCTGGACCCCACAGGGATGATGAGGGGCCTGGGGTAGAGGCAGTGTTCAACAACATTGTGAGATCCAGTCTGTCTCTGGCACCCTCGGCCTCCTCTTTCTGTGCCTTTTTCCCCTGTCCTCGGCTCCTCAGCTAGTTCCATGATGTTTCTCTGCTTTACTCCATCAGTCATTTACACTCTAGAAAGAACACACTTAAATGGCACTTCCTGGATATGAGCACGCGTTATGCCATCTTGCTGAGTTTAATATCACACAATTCAGACAGGCATCTCCCAGCCCCATGGGAGGAATGCAGGCCAGGGCTCTGTTGTGGGAACAGGAAGGGGCAGGGCAAGGGAGGTCATGGGGACTCCTGTGTCTGGTCACTGGGGAGGTGGAGGAGAGGTTGGGCCGCATACCTTCAACCTCTTGCCTTGGAAGCCAGAGCCAGTGAACAAAGCAAGGCTGTGTTCCCAACTACAGAGGCTGTTGTACCCCCACACCCAAGGACAAATACCTCAGCCTTTCCCAAAGGGGTGAGTCACCACAGCCCAAGTGAAGGCCAGGCTCTCTCCCTGGCCCATTCCTGCAGCTAATGAAGGTTTTGGCAGCAGAGTGAGCCTCCAGCCAGAACTCAGGGCTGATTTATGGTAGGACTGGCACAGGATGCAGTTTATGCTTATTAAAGTGGCTACAAGCTCAGTGAAGGAGGAGGGGAACCGACCCGGATCAGAGCCTGGCATATATGGAGATAGAGGAAATGCTCTAGAAGAGGTGCAGATAGCAAGCAGGGGTAGGAAAATGGAGAAAAATCAGCTATGGAGTGTAGGGTCTGGAAGCTTGTGCTTTTCCACCAGCCACCCCAACATGGCTGTGTAAGTGAAATCCAGCTGAAGGGCATACCCAGTCTCCCAGGACTGCCTGGCAGTTGGGGCGGGTGTGTGGCGGCGTCCCACCCAAGGTTGTGATACAGTGAGGAAGGGTTTGGGGCAAAACCCCCTGCTCCCCTGAGCCCTTGCCCCTCCCTTTGCTAGCTGAGTGGCTTTGGACAATAATTTTATACTTTGGAGCTTCGTTTCTGGCCCACAGGACCGCAGCAAAGATTAAACAAGATAGTGGATGCCAAAGTGCTTTGAACACTATTAAGTGCTGAGCAAATGTAAAGGTTTTGTTTTTGTTTCTGAGGTCTGGAGAGAGTCCATGGGTGTGGACTGAGCAGAATAATACAAATACGAATAAGAATAAGAATAGCTAAATATCACAGGAGTGTGTTCAGGCTAAGTGCTTTCTATTTCATCACAATGACCTAAAGACTGTTCTGTCCAAACGACAACCACTGGCCATATGTGGCTATTGAACACTTGAAATAAAGCTAGTCTAAATTGGGAGGTACCGTAAATGTGAAAATACACATGGGAGCTCAAGCTTAGTATGAAAAAAACCGCAAAATATCCCTAATAATTTTTATATCAATTACTTGTAGAAATGATAATATTTTAGATATATTGGGATAAATAAAATACACTATTTAAGTTTACTTCACCTGTTTCTTTTTCTTTTTTTTAATGTGGCTACTGGAAAAAACTTCAATTACATATATGTGGCTCACGTTATATTTTTAGTGGGCAGCATGGTGCAAAGAGGTATGGGACTGTTATTGTCCCCATTTTAAAGTGAAGGGAGAGGTAGAACAGAGAGATCAAGCAACTTGCCCCAAGTCACACAGCTAACACACGTAGGGGAATCTCAAGCCTTTGGACTTAGTAAGAAGCGACTTCTGGCCCTCCCTGTTGAGCAGCCCAGTGGCTGGGGATATAACACTGGGGCTGTAAGAAAGCAAAGAAGGCCTTGGAGAGCTTACTTTGCTCACTCCTAAGCTACAGATGAGATTGCAGAGCCATTTTGGGAAATATCTCTGATGTCCCTAACGCAGCACAGATTTCCTCTTACCTGATCCACAGGCACAGTACAGACCCCCTACCCCCACCCCAGGCCAAGCACAGCGCTGACAACCTCACAGGATAGCACTAAATAGGGCTTTGGAAGCTCCTGGACCTGACTCAAATCCCAGGCATGCCTTCCCCCAGCTAGGTGACTTTGGCTCTGCCTCAGTTTCTTCCTTTGCCAAGTGGGGCCATCACCGCGTCTGGGGCTTGTGTGAGGAGTCAGTGAAATAGGGCACCGCGCCTGGCACACAGCATAGGTTCAATACGAATCGACGCTCCCTAAGCACACCCAGGCTAGGATGGGAGTGGGGAGGGCCAGAGGGGGCTGGCCTGGACTCTGTGCATCTGATGCTAGATCCTCTAGCTCCTCAGGGTGCGGTTCCTGACCCACCGAATCCCAGCGGTTACCTGAGATTCTCCCCTCCCTCAGAGCACTGGAAGTCCAGGCCTGCCGGCTGTGAGCTCACGAAGGTGTGCAGGTGGGATAGCTCCAAGGCCCGCCATATGTCTTCCTCCGAGTAACGCCCAAAGGGGTCCAGGTTCATACGCAGGGACGCAGAGAACAGGATGGGGTCCTGGGGACACGACAAGGCCTCGGAGGAGGGCAGCTCAGGCCCCAAGAGGAGCCATGGGCCCCCCAGGGCCAGGGAAAAAGCAGGGGATTAGGTGGCAGCACTCCCATTCTGTCCCCGGCCCTCCAGGAGGGAGGCCACCGCAAGATACATGCCTGTGGGGAAGTGATAAACCTCAGCTTTGCCAATCACGAAGCCCTCCACCAAAGCAGAAAGCAGAGCTGCTAATCTGACTCCAAAGGGTCCAGTCAGCAGAAAAAAAAAAAAAAAAATACTCCAGAGAAGCCAGAAAGAGTGATAGGTAATTCCGAGCTGTGCAACAGGGAGACCACGGCAGAGCCTCTCAGAGGGTGGGGTGCTTGAAGGGTCCCGAGATCCAGGTCTCAAGTGGTGGCCCTGGAGGTCGGAGCGCAGAGGCTGACTGGGCCAGGACACGTCGGACCCTTTCGGATCCACGACAGATGGCCGCTCTGTGGCTCTGCGCCTGCTGTGGTCAGGGGTTCCAGGCCTGGACCCCAAGCTCCAGAGCAGGGTTGGTCAGCGTGGCCAGACCATGTCAGGCTCGTACCTGCGGGATGATGGTCAGCTGGGAACGCAGGTCATGGAGGCCGATGTCTGCCACATTGACGCCGTCGATGCGGATTTCACCCTCCGCCGCCTCCAGGATGCGGAACAGGCAGAGGGTCATGGACGATTTGCCGGCCCCCGTGCGGCCCACGATCCCCACCTGGAGGGAGGAAGGAGGGCCGTGAGGGGGTGGGGAGGAGTCGGCGTGGGCAGCGCCAGGGCTTGCACCTGCTCGCCCCCGGCTGCTGGCCACGCTCCACGCGCACCCCCAGCCCACGCGCACCTTCTCGCCACCGCGCACGCGCAGACTCAGGTCCCTCAGCACCAGCTCCAGGCCCGGACGGTAGCGCGCGGAGTAATTCCGGAACTCCACCTCGCCCTGCAGGGGCCAGCCCGCCGGAGGGCGGCTGCCCTCCACCACCCAAGGGGCCTGGTCGGGAGGGGAAGATGGGCCTGCGTCAGGGTGGCACCTCTTCCCCAGCCTGGCCCTCTCCCACCTTTCAGTCTGCCTCTCTCCTGAGGCCCCCTCCATCCTCACCCTCATCACCAGGGTCCCTGGGGGAGAGGCCCTGGTGTCCCCTGTGGCCCAACCCTGTGGTTCAACGAATCCTTTCTGTCTCTGCCTTTATTCCCTACAGTGCTCCGAAACCTTCCCATCCTGCCCTCTCCCACTCTCTCCTCGGAGCTTGAGCTGCCCTTCCCTGCCTGCCCTAGCCCCCTCTTTCACCGTTCATTGACCGGCTACTCTGTGACAGGTACTGGGATCACAGTGAACAAGACAAGGTCTTTGCCTCCCTGTGAGGCTTACATTTAGTATGGCGGGGGTGGGGGTGCATACCATCAACAAATAAGCAAATCTATGTAATACAAGAAAGTGATGAGTGCTGAGAAATGCTTGGTGTTGTAGAAGTACAGGGTGGTCAGGGAAAGCTTCCTGGAGGAGGCGATATTTAAAGAAAGACCCTTAGGAGGTGAGGCAACAAGCCAAGTAAATATCTGGGGGATGGGCATGCCAGGCAGAGGGAACAGAAACTGGAAATGCCTGCCCAGATGTGTTTGGAGCACGATGACAAAGGGGAGAGGTAGGAGACAGATAATGGGTAGCCCCATCATGAAGGGCTTTGCAGGCCATTTTAAGGACTACGGGTTTTTTACTCTAAGATGCAGAGCCATCAGAGCAATGACGTGATTTGATGTGTTTTTAAAGGGTCCCTCTGGCTGCTATGAGGGAGAAGGGAGCGGGCGTGATGGAAAACAGGGAAGCTAGCGAGGAGGTTCTTAAAATAAGGGCATAAGATGATGGTGGCTTTGAGACAGGACCAGCCACCATTTGGGAGGCCCGGTGCAAAATGGAAATGTGGGGTCTCTTGTTCAATAATTATGAAGAAGGTCCAAGTGGTGACAGCAGAACGTTAAACCAAATGTAAGGCCCTTCTAAGTGTGGGGACCTATGTGACCGTGCGGATTGTGTGAAGCCGGCCCTGCTTTGAGACAGGGGAAGCCAGACTGCCACCAGTCAAAAAGCAAAGCAGCCAGTATAGACCATTCTCTCGAGGAGGTGTCACACGACGGGCAGCAGGATTGGGGGCAGAACTTCTCAGGCTATGGCAACAGGATCAGGTGTCTGGATGGGGGAAATGGGAATGCTAGATGCGAAGAGGGAGAATTTGAAGATCCAGACAGTGGGGGTGAGGGGGGTGATAGGAGATGCCCGGAGAAGGCAGGGGGAGGGAAAGGGGGGGGCCAGACTGGGAGGAACAGGGAGGCCAGGGACTCAATGTAGACTGACAGAGGGAGAGCCCAGGTCACAGAAGCCAGGAGGGAGGGCCTTCCAAGAAGAAGGCAGGGGTCATTCTGTCTGAATGTCGCTGAGAGGCTGAATTAGATGAGAACAGAAATGTGTCCCCTGGGTTTGGAACTGGGCAGGTCATCGGAGGAGTGACAGGGCCAGAAACCAGACCGTGGGAGGCAGATGTGATAAAGGGTGATAGGGAAGTGGGGAGAGCATGTGCGTTTTAAAGCAGGCTTCATGACAAAGAAGAGCAGAGAAACGTAGGGGGACGAGCGGTTGGTTTGTGTGTCTAGAATGGAAGCTACGAGAGCTTATGTTTGCCGGTGGATGGGAATCATCCAACACAGGGAGCAGGCTGTAGGAGTGGGAGGGTGTAATTAGGGAGGAGAAGTCTGAAGAGGTGGATTTTGATTGGAGGAGAGACACTTCCTGCTAAAAGAGGAAGGAAGAAGGTGAACGGGCCGCAAGCACGATGGAAAGTCTGGAGGCAGGAAGGTTGAGGGAGTTTATATCTCATACCCTGTTTTCTCACTGGCAAGTCATGCAAGGTCCATGGCTGAGCCAAGGGGAGGAGATGGGGGGTTGGAGGAAAGGAGGTTCAAAACAGATCTTTCTGGAAGTGGGAACACATGCTTCTTGGGGAAGCAAAATGGGAATACGCAGCAGTGGTGTGTGGTCATAAACGTGAAGTAAAATTAGTGATTCTTCTCCAGCAGTGTCTTAGCTGCTGAATGCTAGCATGTAGAAGGCAGACAGAGGGGCTCGACTGGGGAGGGGTTTTGTAGGTGAGGACCGCTGAGAGAAGGCAGGGCAAGGGAGGCGGGAGCACTGGCACCAGTGGGGCACGGAATCCAGGCTAGGTGAGCTAGTGGGCAGAAGGGCAAAGGTAGGTCACGGGACTGGGGGTCCCAACGAGGACAAAGTTCTGGAAGACAGAGGGTTTGGGGCATGTGAGCTGGGAGGGCTGGGAAGGGTGGTCTAAAAGCTTGGCTTGAGATCTCAGAGATGGTGCAGTTTCTGGGCTTGAAGAGGTCTGGGCTGTGACTAGGGGAAGAAGTAAGTGGACAAAAGTCTGCACCCCCCTCCCCGTAGGGAACACTCCCTTTCCCCAACAAAGGGCACACTACCCCACTGCTGTTCCTTCAACCAGGCTGATCTCTGGCTGGAATTCTCACCCTCCAGCTGATCACCCCAGCTGAATGACTCTCCCCTGTCTGCCTTGTCTGGGGCGTCACCCCAGAGTTCTTGTCTTGTAGTGCAAAGCACTCGTCTTACTTCACCCACCACATCAGAGTCTGCGTGAGGATAGACCCTGCCTTGCTCAACTCTGGACCCTCTATACCTGCTGGCACAGACCTCTGGCTGACGCTCAATAAGGCCATGAGTGGATGAATGAATGAATGAATGAAGAGCCCCCCAAGTGAAGAGCTGGCCTTGGAATGTAGGGATGATGGGTCACCAAGCACCCTTCCCCAGCTCTTCCAGAATCACCCTGCCCCAGGCTCATCCCAGTACCCACCTCGGTCTCTGTCTTGGAGTACTCCTTGACTCTCTCCACGGCCACAATGTTAGACTCCAAGTCTGACATCATTCGGACCATCCAATTCAGAGTCAATGTTATCTGGCCAAAGGGACTAGGTCATGGATACGGTGATCTCCGCTCCCCCGACAATAGCTGTGGGAGGAGTTCTGACTCCCTGATGAGGCTCCTTGCCTCTACAAAGCAGGAGGACCCCGCCAAGCCCATAGGTGTGCCACTTGGGGCTCTAATCACAACTGTATCTCAAGCAGTGACCTTGCAGACTTGACCCCGGGCCACCTGGCCCCCATATCTCTCAAATTTTAATATATTATGAAAGACTTCTTAGGGAATCTTGTTAAAATGTGGTTTCTGATTTAGTAGGTCTGTGGTGGGACTTGAGATTCTGCATTTTTTTTTTTAAAGATTTTATTTGTCAGAGAGCGAGAGAGCGAGAGACCGCGAGCCTAAGCAGGGGGAGTGGAAGGCAGAGGGAGAAGCAGGCTCCCTGCTGAGCAAGGAGCCTCAGATGCTTAATCGACTGAGCCACTCAGGCGTCCCTGAGATTCTGCGTTTTTATTTTTATTTTTATTTTTTTTTAAGATTTTATTTATTTATTTGACAGAGAGATACACAGAGCCAGAGAGCACATGCAGGGGGAGCGGCAGAGGGAGAGGGAGAAGCAGGCTCTGCACCGAGCAGGGAGCCGACGCAGGGCTCGATCCCAGGATCCTGGGACCATGACTGGAGCCAAAGGCAGACGCTCAACCATCTGAGCCACCCAGGCACCTGAGATTCTGCATTTTTAACAAGCTTCTAGGTGATGCTGATGCAACCCATCCCTGGACCACACTGTGTACCAAGGGGTCCTGATAGACATGCAGAACGCTGAGCCCCATCCTAGCCCTGCTGTATCAGAAACCACATTTTCACAAGATCTCCAGTTGATTCAGTAACAGGAAAGTTTGAGAAGACTCCTTTGTCTAGATTGTTCTTTGTTTACCAAAGCATTCAAGGCTTGAGCCCTCTGTGGCATTGAAAATGCGATCTGAGTCACAAAAACGCCATGTGTAGTTATTTAAGCCTTTGACAATACAGGCTGATATCGGGGTGACCGGCCTGCCCTCCAGCCCAGGCTCCAATCACCTTCTCTGTGTACTTTCTCTGCTGGCCTGTGAAATGAGGTGTATTCCAGCCCTACACTTCCCTGTCCCAGGACCACTGTCACAGTTGACCTTCTATATCCTGCACACAGGCAGGACGAGTTCTGTTTATCTTTTGGGGCCAAGCGCCAAGATAATTTCTCCAACACCAAAACCCAAGGTAGAGACTCTCCTCTGGATTCTTACCACATTTTGGTCCTTCCTCCACAAAGACCTGTTCACCCTGCATTATAATCCCGTTGGTGGGACTGTCTTCTCTGTGCTCGACTGTGAGCTCACAGTCCTGGTAAGCAGAACCTGTGGCTGGTCCCCATACTGGGCAGAGCAAACGCTCAGGAGAGGCTTGTGACACCTGTGTGTCTCTGCCCCAGTTGCGGCCCTGTCCTGGGGGCCCAGACCCCTGTGTACCTGTAGGGCGTAGGACACAGAAAGGCCCACCAGCCCCGGACTCAGGCTGTTTCTGCCAATCACAGCAAAGAGTGCAGCAAAGAACACAACACAGTTGCCCACGAAATCCACTTGGACCCCCAGCCACCTGTGGAGACAAGACAAGGAGGAGGTGGGGCAGGTGCAGGAAGGAGGCAATTCCCTATATAGGGGGAGAGAGGAAGTGGGACCCCGAACTTCAGGGTCTCTCCTGCAGAGATCCTGGTGGGAACTCCCGGAGGGGCAGGGGGTGAAGAAGGAGGCTTCTGACCTGTTGGAGGCAATGTAGGCGTAACAGCTCCTCTGGTTGGTGTCCACCTTAGCATCACTGATGGCCTTGAAGTCCTGGCTGCGGCCGTAGGCCCGAATGACGCTGGAGCCAGTCACCATCTCCGAAAAGTGGGAGTAAATGGGCGAGCGGCTGATGGATTCTAGCCTCTTCAGTTGCCGTGATGTCGCCACATAGAAGCGCTGGCAGAGGATGGAGAAAGAGCTTGAGGTCAGCACCGTGGGAGCCCTAACTCAGTCCTCCCAGCCAGCCCCACTCCTCCATAAGACTCTGCTTCCTTTCTCGACCTGATGTGGCTCCATGAACTCATCCCACCCTTTCCCCCTGGTCAGCTCTGCTGGGTCTTCCAGGCCACTTCCTCCATGAAGCCTTTCCTGATTCCCTCTCAGCTCCTGATCCCCTCACCCCCTGGAGGGGCCTGGATTACAGTACTCACTTTGCTAGGCCTCCTAAATCAGTGACTATGCCTTTCTCCTCTGAGGTGCCCCAGCAATGTTCTTATACAGTCAGAATACCACAAAATTTGCAAAAATAAGATAATTTTGCATTCTTGTTCTTAAAGAGCCTCTCCCCCACCTCACCCCCAGTTTTCTAAACTTCAGCGCCACAAAAACACAGTCCTGCCTCCAGCTTCCATCCTCTAGCCCATGGGCCCCAAGGTGGCCGGGGCCGTACCGGATGGGTATCTGAGAGTCCCCTGTCCCTGCACAGAGCACAGCCCAGATCACCTGAGCTCCCAGCCACTTTGTGGATTACCTTCCGCAACTGATTAAACTCCTGGCCGGACAGGGGCTCAGCAACACAAGTACCCTTTACCATTAGCTGTATCTGAATGTTACCAAGTCATCTATGTTAAAAACATGTATGCACATATATGTTTAGATAGGTGTAAAGGAAGGGAAGGATAATGTCTCACACTGTTAACAATATTTTATTTAAAAATAGGCAGCAAGGGGTGCCTGGGTGGCTCAGTCGATTAAGCATCTGCCTTCAGCTCAGGTCATGATCCCAGGGTCCTGGGATCCAGCCCTGCATCAGGCTCCCTGCTCAGTGGGGAGCCTGCTTCTCCCTCTCCCTCTGCTACTCCCCCTGCTTGTGCTTTCTCACTCTCTCTCTCAAATAAATAAATAAATAAATAAAATCTTTTAAATATATGTATATATAGGGACATTTGAGTGGCTCAGTCAAGCATCTGCCTTCAGCTCAGGTCATGATCCCAGGGTCCTGGGATCCAGCCCTGCATCAGGCTCCCTGCTCAGTGGGGAGCCTGCTTCTCCCTCTCCCTCTGCCACTCCCCCTGCTTGTGCTCTCTGGCTCTCTCTCTCTCTCTCTCTGTCAAATAAATAAATTAATTAAATTTAAAAAAATAGGCGGCAAGAAGGAGTTCCAAGGTCAGCCACAATTTACAAGGATTTCATTTTATCCTAGCAACAACCTACCAAGTAGATTCAATGATTATATTTTACAGGTGGGGAAAATGAGTTTCAAAACTCAAACAATGAGTTACTGTCCCTAACCAAATCCAGCGGCGAACTGCGGTCTGACCTCCCTAGGTCCCAACCCAGGTCGACTGTTCACGGGAGAGCCCCGCCCACAGGGAGCCCCGCCCACACAAGCCCCTCGCCTACGGCAAGCCACGCCCACGCCAGCCCCCCGCCCACACGAGAGCCACGCCCACACCAGCGCCTCACCTACAGAGAGCACCGCCCACACCAGACCCCGCCCACACCACTGCCGGCCGACCTGCATCAAGACATAGAAGACCGCCAGGGGCAGGGCGACCACAGTGAAGAGCGGCGTGCTGGCCGCGATGACCACGAGGGTGGCGAGGGAGCTGTAGAAGGAGTTCATCAGCATGAGGATAGTGGGGGCCAGAACCTCATCGATGACGTAGACGTCTTTGGAGAAGCGGTTGAGGATACGGCCTGAGGGCGTCGTGTCGAAGAAGGACTGTGGCGAGTGCATCTTGTTGTGCAGCAGCGCCTGGTGAAGCAAGCGTGCAGCATGGACACTGCCCACCGCCTGCGTGATGGCTGCCAGCATCACCAGGAAACCTGTTGGAGGAGGCAGAAGGGTGTTCATTCACGGCGGGGTGGGGGCATGCAGGGCTCAGGGCGGACAGGTTAGGAGATAGGGGATGGCCGCGGTGGCTAGGAGGTTCAGAGACAGAGCGCCGCTGGGATGAGCTCAAGATGCCCAGAGGGAGGTGGACTCCTAGGGTGGCTTAGGGAGGCACTGGGGCAGGGCAATGGCTGTGATGATGGAGGAAAACTCAGAGGCAAGGGCATGGTTTGGGGGATCCAGCGGCCCAGATGTGAGGAAAATACCTTCCAGCTATCTCTGCCGCTCACCTTGCAGAATTCCCAAGGCAGCGTAGACACCCAGCCTCATGGAGGTGTTATTCTGCCGGCTGTCCACCATAGCCTCATTGGTCCAGGCACTGAGCCACACGTTGGCCCCAGTGGCAGCCGCAGTTTGACTCGGGTATAGGACACAGATGGCTACTGTGGTATAGAGCCCCATGGCCTTGGCATAATCCCAGAACACACTCAGCTTCACCTGCACGCCACGGCGGTCAAGGACAGAGGACTCTCGTGAGCCCTGGGAATGCTGGGGGGCCTGCCCACCCTCTCCAGCCTTCCTTGTCCATCCTACTCACAGTGCCCATCTCCGCCTTCTCCTCCTGGATCAGCGCCCCCCTTGCCTTCGCCTCTGCCGCCTGCACTACCTTCTCTGCTGAGCCCAGGTGTCTCCGGGACACAGGCCGGCCCTGGCCCTCGCCTTCCGAGGACATGACGCTGAGCTGTCTGTGGAGGCAGCTGGTCAGGCCCAGCGAGGTAGTCTCCAACAAACCCACAGGACAGAGCCCCAGGGGGTTCAGGCTGTAGCTGGAGGCCCAGGCTGTGAACGGCGGGGAGATTGCCCACCCATGCCCCCACCTGGCGGGGCTTAGGGAGGGCGCCGAGAGCTCTCAGGAGCTCACCTCATAAACTGCTTGTGGACCTCATACATGACTGGCTCGTTATCCGTCAGGTCTGTGTGATTGCTCAGTGTGTCTTCAGTCAGCAGCACCTCATCCTCTGTGTCCTCCAAGGCTGCAGCAGGGTGGGAGAAAGGAGAAGGGGTAGGCTAGCTCGCCCTGCAAGCCGCTGGTGTTCCCCAGTCCCCACACCCGGGAAGATGCCCCAGTGGACACGCAGGAGAGAACATGAGAGGCATGAAAGAATAGCAAGAACAAGAACAAAAATAAATGACCAGTTTTTTTGCTGGGGGAGAAAAAGGGGGCAGCAAGAAAGACTTAGGTTAGACAAGGAGAAAAACTTCCCATCAGGGACTATGGAGAAGATCTCAAATATAAGGGTCAGGAGCTTGGGCTCTGGAGGCACACTGGCTGAGCTCAAATGCCACTTCCTCACTGCATGACTTTAGGTGGGCATGTAAAATGGGGATAATAATAGTACCCACTTCATGGTGTCATTGTCATTGCGAGGATTAAAGGAAAGAATATGTGTCAAGTGCTTAGCAAGGGGCGCAGCACTTGGTACATATTCAACACACGACAGCCGTATATGCAACAGTGGGCCAGAGAACTCAGGAAAAGGTCTGTGAGCCAGAGTTTGGGGTTGGGGAACCAGGACTGGACAACAAGGGGGATCTTAGGGGCCCAGAGACTTCGAAACACTCCCTGAGGACATGGAATTTTCCACTTGTTCACTGCCATCTCTCAGTGCCGAGAGCAGTGCTACGACATAGTAATTACTCAATCCTTGCTGATGACTAAATGACCTTTCCAAGCACTGGCATATTTACCAAATGACTTATCTGTGAAACAGTCTTGCCGTACAGACTGGGCCTGGGCCCTTACGCCCTTTGGATACACGGGAAGAGTGGGGCTCTGAGGCCTGAGCTGCCGATAAGTTCCCACATTTAGGGAAGAGGAGGGAGCAGCACTTGATGACGAGTTCCTCGGAACCTCCCTTATATGACCCTGGGCCCATCCAGAGACACTCAGAGACCCCCAAGACAGGGGAGATTCTGGGAGGGCATGGGGATGTGGAGGGTCAGCGACGGTGGATACCGGTCCTGTTGTCCTCCTTCAGGCTCTCCTTGTCCTCATCGCGACCATAGTTGCAGAGGAAGTTGGCAAAGGAGTCACTGTGCTGCAGCAGGGCTGGGTAGGAGCCCACCTCAGACACCTGCCCATCAGCCAGCACTATGATGAAGTCCACCTGGGGCAGGAAGCTGATGCTGTGTGTCACCAACACCCGTGTCTGGGGAGAAGACAGCCGGCTACCATTTCCACCATCCTTGGCACATACCCCTGGCACGGGTACAGGGCCATGGAGTGAGTGTGAGGTGCCCATATGCCAAGGAGCGTGGACAAACACGTCAGTGACTCACCCCATGCTCACCGCCGCTGGCTCAGTGTCTCTGGGGTGGGTCCCCCCTGCCACCCAACCGATATTCCTTCTTCTCAGGCCTCCTACGCCTCCAGGTCTCCTCCGAACCCCTTGGCCTCCCACCAGTTCTCTCCTAGGGTCCTAGGTCTCACCTTAGCCCCCTCCCCCAACCTCCTGGAGGCCTCACCTTGCCTGCCAGCACACCTTCTGGCCCGATGACTCGATCAAAGATATGCTTGGCCACATGAGAGTCCACGGCTGACAGTGGGTCATCCAGCAAAAAGAGGTCAGCTTCACTGTAAACAGCGCGGGCCAGACTGACCCGCTGCCGTTGGCCCCCAGACAGGTTAATGCCCTGGATGGAGGAGAGAGGTGGGAGGTGCGTATTGGGTAGAAGGGCGTCAGACCGGCACCAGGGGACAAGGGCCCTGTCACCGTCATTCAACAAAGCAGACCTCAAAATTCTCCCTTGATATGCCTGGGCTTGTCCCTGTGAAGCGCTGAGGCCACAGAGCAAGAGGTGGTGGCTCTCAAGAGTCCACGTGGGGCAGGTGAGGACATCCTGCCCCCTTTGCTCCACTACCCTTCCCAACTGGTTTCCCTGCCTGCTGCCTTTATGCTCTGAAAGCCTGGAAATCCCCAGGGAATCCTTAATAGACCTTTTAATCTCCCACCGCCCATCCAGTTTGCAGATGACTTTCATAACACTGGTCCCATTTGATCCTCATAACACTGGTACCATGGGATTTAGCAATTCCATTTCTGGGTATATGCTCAAAAGAAATGAAAGTAGAGTCCCTTCAGGGAGGTATCATCGGCCCCACTTTCTAGGTGAAGACATTAAAGCCCAAGTTGTTAATGGCTTTGTCCAAGGTCCTGAACTATTCAGGGCAGAAGCAAGAATGGAAACCCAGCACCAATTCCCAAAATCGACTCTGAGATTGTTCAGGAGCCAGAAGAGAGGTAAGATCTCTCCCTAAACCCATCATGGGGGAAACTAAGGCACCTAGCAGCAGGGCTGGGTCTAGAAAGCAGACCCCAGAGTTGTACCCTGCTTTCCTACCTGCAGCTTTCCTCATTCCCTCTGGAACAGGGCCCAGCTTTTTCAGGTACCCCGAGCAACTGAGCCTGGGGTGGGGTGGGGTGGGGTAGCAAGTGTGGGATGGGAGTGGAGCTGCTGGGAAAAACCAGGGGGTGGACGTGCAGCTGTAGTGACCGAGGCACGTGAGCATGTCTGCATTCAACCAACCAGTCCTGAGTGCCTACTATGTGCTCAGCATAGTACTGTGTTCACATCGAGAGACATTCTACAAAATAGCTGGCCTGTACTCTTCAAAAGTGTCAAGGTCCGGATAGACAAAGCCTAAAGAATTATCCAGATTGACAGAGAATAAAGAAATGTGACAAGTAACTGCAACTCAGAATTCTGGATTGGATCCTCGCCCAGAAAAGAAAAGAGTGAAAAAAGACATTTACTGGAACAAACGATGACATGTGAATACAAACAGCGAATTAAATAATAATAGTGTATCGATGTTGTTTCCTGATTTTGATTATTTGACTATAGTTACATTAGAGAATGCCTGTTTTGAGGGACTATGCCCCAAAGTCATTAGTATGAAAAAAAAAAACCCAAAGACTTAAAACTATAAAACTCTTAGAAGAAAACACATGGGAAAAGTTTTCATTGGATTTGGCAATGATTTTTTTCGATATGACATTAAATGGACAGGCAACAAAAGTAAAAAATGATATACCGGATCACGTCACAATTGAAAGCTTTCTTTTTAAAAGATTTTATTTTTAGGTAATCTTTACACCCAATGTGGGGCTCGAACTCACAACCCTGAGATCAAGAGTCACATGCTCTTCCGACTGAGCCAGCCAGGTGCCCCAAATTTGAAAACTTTTGTGCGTCAGAGGACACTATCAACAGAGTGAAAAGGCAACCTTCAGAATAGGAGAAAATATTTGCAACTCGTATACTTGAATAAGGGGTTAATATCCAGTATATATAAGGAACTCCTACAAGTCAACAACAAAAAACAAAAACAGCTGGATTAAAAATGAGCAAAGGACTTGAATAGATATTTCTCCAAAGAAAATACACAAATAGCCAACAAACCCAAGAAAAGACGCTCAGCATCATTCCTAGTTAGGGAAATGCAGACCAAACAAACCCTCAATGAAATATCACCTCACACACATTAGAATGGTTGCTATCAAAACCCAAAACCAACCCCCTCCCCCGAGAAAAGAACTGTGTTGGCGAGGATGTGTAGACGGTGGAAGCCTTGTGCACTGTTGGTGGGAATTTAAAATGGTGCAGCCATTATGGAAAAGAGCATGGCATCGCCTCAAAAAAAAAAAATAGAATTACCATGGGATTTAGTAATTCCATTTCTGGGTATATGCTCAAGAGGAATGAAAGTAGAGTCTCCAAGAGATATTTGCACACCCATGTTCATAGCAGTATTATCCACAATAGCTAACATGTTGGAAGCAACCCAAGTGTCCACTGACGGGTGAGTGGATAAACAAAATGTGATCTATACACATAATAAAATATTATTCAACTTTAAAAAGGAAAGAAATTCTGACACATGCTGGAACATGGATGAACCTTGAAGATATGATACTAAGTGAAATAAGCCAGTCACAAAATAACCCAGATACTGTCTGATGCCATTTATATGAAGTACCTGGAGTAGGTCAACTTCCTAGGGACAAGAAGGAGAATGGCAGTTGCCAGGGCCCTTAGGGGGAGCAGGGGGGTAATGGGGAGTTGTTTAATGGGTACAAGGTTTCAGTTTTGCAAGATGAAAAGAGTTCTGGAGATTGATTACACAACAGTGTGAATACACTTAACACTACTGACTTGTACAATTACAAATGGTTAAGATGGTAAATTTTATGGCATCTGTGTTTGGCAACAATTACAAATAAATTAATTTAAAAACAAAAACTTTCACTGATGCCCCATGGTTCTCAGGGCAAAGGCAAAACCTTAACCAAGGTCTTTAAGGCTCTGCCTTGTCCTGTATCCACCTCTTCCTAACCTCCAGTTACACCAAATTGCACCAGAATGCCCGTCCACTCACTGTTCCTTGGCTCACGCCTTCCAAGCCTTTCCATCGCTGTTGGTAAAAGCCTGTAAGGCCCTACATGACCAGGCTGCCGAAACACCTCACTGGCCTCATTGACTCCTCCTCACCCCTGCTCACTCCACTCTGGCCGCACTGGCCTCCTTGCTGGTCCTGACTGCTTCAACACATTCCTGCCTCAGGGCCTTTGCACTTACTGCTCGCTCTGCCTCAAATGTCCCCAGATAGGGACCACTTCCTCACTTTGTTCAGGTCTCCGATTCTCAGTGAGGCTTTCCCAAGGCACCTTAACAATACAGCCTTGCACATATTCCTCTACTTCCCTGTTTCATTCTTTCCCCTTAACATTTATCTAATCTACTATATATGTCACATATTTATCTTGTTTATCATCTCTTTCCCCCACTAGAATGTAAGTGATATGAAGGCAGACAGTTTAGTCTGGTGTATTTGCTGCTGTTTATAAGATTGTCTGGCATATAGTAGGCATGTAATAAAATCTGATAATGAATGAATGAATGATGAGCTCTTCTTCCTCAGCAGTTAAGATTCAGCTGAAAAGTGATGCCTTTCCTTATGCAGCCCTGCCTTCATCGCCCTCCTTGTCCCCTTGCACAGGCTTCCAGCTGGCCCCCAGGGCATTCTACACCCCCTACCTGTTCATAAGTCGGCCTCCCCCAGTCATAGATCTATTTGCCCAGTGCCCAGCGCAGAGCTGAGTGATTCACAGGAATGTGGGAAGGGAGGGAAGGAGGGAGGGAGGGAGGGAGGGGGGAGGGAGGGGGGAGGAAGGAAGGAAGAAGGAAGGAAGGAAGGAAGGAATAAGAAAGAAAGGGGCGCATCTATAGACCTCAGCTGGGCCGAGGTGGGCAGCTGTATGTGCTGACCCCCTAGAGGATGGGAAGGGGCCCTGTACCTTCTCTCCAATCTCTGTCTGGTCCCCGCCAGGGAGCATCTCCAGGTCGGCTAGCATGGCACAGGCTTCCAGAGCCCGTTGGTACCGCGTGGGGTCCAGGGCTCGGCCAAACAGTACGTTTTCCTGAAGTGTGCAGTTCTGGATCCATGCCTGCTGGGGCACATAGGCCACGGAGCCCTGGCCAGAGGAGAAGTTACCTCGGGGTCCACCCAGGGCCTGGCCGAGCAGCCCTTCCCTGGAGTTCTGCCCTCTCTCACCTTCACACACACCGTGCCTTCCAGTTTCTCCATCTCTCCCAGCAGGGCAGACACCAGCGAGGACTTCCCACAGCCCACGGGCCCCACCACGGCCACCAGTGCCCCTTTTGGCACCTGGATGTCTAGGCTGAGGGCAAGGAGGCCAGGAGCCCAGTCAGAGGTGGGGATTGGGATTTTGGTCTCCCAATCTTCCACCTAGAGAGCCAAGCCCTCCTCCCTTTCAGACACTACCCTGACAAGCGGAGGCTCTCCCTGCTTTCCAGGCCAAAGATGGGGGCTGCGGGTGTGGGGGGGGGGGACAGGGTTCTGCTACTGATCCGAACTTTGGCCCACTTCAGGCAGCTGAGAAGGGACAGGAGAAACTGGTACCTGTGCAGGGTCGGGGGCAGGTTCTGGGCCCAGGTGAAGGTGCCATTGTGTATGGTGACAGCGTAGCCTGGGAGGACCAAGGTGTACAGGGTCAGGGTCAGGGTCAGGGGGTGCAGGGCAAGGTGGGGAGGATCCCTGGGGGGAGGGGCCCAAGGGAGAAGGCAGGGAAGCTTGGGGTGGGGGAGGGGCGGGGAGCCCTGGGGCAGAGGCAGGGAGCCCTAGGAAAGGAAGAAAAGCGGGGGAGGCTTGGGGGAGGGAGGAAGTAGACTGCAGGAAAAGCCCGGAAGAGGGAGAAGGTGGCACTGGCGGGAAAAGAGGAAAAAGAAAAGGCAGTCACAAGAGACGAGTCAGAAGCTTAGAACAGAAGATTTTCTAGAGCAGGGGCCGGGGCAAGGGCGGCCCAGGTAGAGGGTGTCTGGACCTGGGGTGATGGTCTTTCTTTCCACACACTGGGGGTCAAGTTCATCTTGGTTCAGGAAATGCTGGATCCGTTTCAGAGACACACTGGTCTGCAGGAAAGTGAGTCAGCCCTGAAAGCTGTGCTCCACCCCTCCTCTCCCCACTTCCTACAGCCTCCCCCACCCCTCCCTGACTTCCTGGGAGAGGCAGGGCATCCTAAGGGCCCAGATGGGGTGCTGGGGCCCCTCCCATGACTGAGTCTTCTCTGGTTCCCGCTGCCAAAGTTAGGGTCTAGGTTGGTAGGAGGAGGTTGTCTTCAGAGCTCAGGTTTCTGGGGACCTCACCTGTCCCCCTCTGACTCCAAATGACCTCTGATTCTAATGGCCTCGTGCCAAATACCTACCCCCTCAATTCCAGGAACCCTCTTTGGTTATCCCCTGACCCCAACAACCTGCCAGAACTCCAGCAGAACGCCCAGTTCTACCCAAGCTTACCTGGATCAGGTTGCTGATTAACTGGGGCAGCATGTTGAGGGGAATCTTTAAAATATTGAACAGGGACACGGACACAAAGGCCTTCTCAGCATCTAGCACGTTGTTCTGGTCCACAGACACATACACCCCAAGGGTGGTCAGGGTCACCTGGGGAGGGGGTGGAGGGTGGGTGTCAGAATGGAGTCTGTTGGGCCCAGAGGGCTGGGCTGGCCAGGCGGGAGGCAGAAGACCAGCCCTGAGGTGGAGAGCCTCACCAGGAAGGGGGTGCAGACCCAGGTGAAGGTGGAGATGGCTTGGAGGTAGGCAGACTTGCGCAGCAGCTGGAGCTCGTCCTCCCGGATGCCCTCCACCTTCTCCGAGAAACTGGGCTCCCAGGCATACAGCTTTAGCACCTTGATGCCAGCCAGGATCTCGCTCATCAGCTTGATGCGTGAGTCCTTGAACTTCATTTGCTCTACCTGTGGAAAGAGTGGCAGTGGGGTGCCCTGCTCCCCTTCCCAGACCTCTACCCACAGGGGCTCCCCCCTTCCATACACTCACAATGCACTGCAGCGACTCAGAAGGCTCCCGTGCCTCCTCCCGCCTCCTCCCACCTCCTGCAGGGCCGGTGCTGCCCCTCAGCCCCGGGTGCCCCTTCTCCTCTGCGCACGGAGTCCAGCTCCAACCTCCGTGCCTCCATCACCGACCCTCCCAGGCTGCATCCTCTGTCACCTTTCCTGGCTTTCTAAGCCATGTTGTTCTTTCCTATCATTCCCGTGGAGATCCCCGGGCATGCCTGACTCCACCATGAGACCGGGAGCCTGCTGAGGGTGCAGATCCCTTACTTGTCTCTGTTTCCCCAGACCCTCACCCAGGGCACAGCACACCAAATTGATGATCCATTCAACCCGATTTAGTGAATGCCTACCATGTGCCCGGCCACTATTAGACAGGCAGCACATAATGATGAAGAACTCAAGCAAGGCCCCAGCCATCATGAAGCTGACGGTCTGAGGGGGGAGGCAGATAGGAAGCAGTTATCTGAATAAATGCTTAGTAAATCCATGTGTGTATTCTTTTTTTTTTTAAGATTTATTTATTTGAGAGAGAGAGAGCTCGGGGGTGGGGTGGGGAAGGACAGAGGGAGAGGGAGAGAGAGAATCTTTAGCAGACTCCCTGCTGAGTGAGCAAAGAGCCCGATGATGCAGGGCTCCATCCCATGACCCGGAGACCATGACCTGAGCCGAAATCAAGAGTCAGATGCTTAACCAAGTGAGCCACGCATATTCTGAAGGGAAACAACAGGATTCCGTGAGAGAGTAATGGGGTGGGGACTGGGAAATCAGAGATTATGCTGGGGAAGGAAGGGGAGGAGTGAGCAAGCAAGGAAGGGCTGAGGTGCGTTCCAGGGAACAGTGTGTGGGGTGGCCCAGAGATACACATAGCTTGGCGTTTTGGAGAGAAGAAAGAAGGCCAGAGTGGCTGCCACTTGGCCATACTCCAGGGGTTGAGGGCTGGCGGGGGAGCAGGGGCCTGGTGGATGGTCACAGGGAGTTTGTCATTTATTCTACTCGCAGTGGGAAGCTACTGAAGACTCCGATAAATATTTGCAAATAAAGGTCTGGATGACTGGCTCTTCACACTGGGCACAGTGTGGTGGGAGGAGGCTCTCATGAGACCAGAAGCCCCAGGTTTGAGTCCCCACTGGGCCTGACTCTGGACTGTCTTCATCTCTTTGGGCTTTGGTTGCTCAGCTGCAAAGTGAGAATATTGCTAAAACCCTCTCAGGGGTGTTGGGAGGATGGAGTGAGCTAAGGCTTGTGGAAGCGGCTTGCAGCCATCCTTACTCAGTAAGCAAGGCAACTGAAGGGCCCAAGGTTAATGAACGGCCTTCCCCCCGCCCCCGCCCCGCCCTCCAGGCAGGCGACCAGGTGCTCCAGGCAGGATCAGCAAACCCATGAGAGCCCTTACCTGGAAAGCACGCATCTTCATGGCCACAGCTCCATTGAGTGGGATCAGCAAGACCATGAGAGCCACCCCAGCCAAGATGGAGGGACCCAGGTTCTGAGGAGGCATGGGTGGGTTGATAAGACAGGTAACTAAAATATGTGCACAGAATCCCACAGACAGACAGAAGCCTATTGCTCAGAAACACGGAGTTGGGAAGGAAGCAAAAGATGGGAGTCAGCCAAACGGATAGCGAAAAGCAGGCATACAGAGAAAGCCCAAATGCTGAGAACACGGCCAGAAGCTGCCAGCCAACAGATAATGACAACAGACAGGGACAAACGGGCAAACACAGAAGGGTGTCCAGACACACAGGAAGGCCAATACAGACCGACTGACAATGACAGCCAGACTCGCACCCACCCTGCCTCCAAGTCCCTCTTTCCTCCCCTGGCCTCTGAGAAGGCTAACCACAGAGGCTGGAAAGACTCAGTTGCAGACACCAGCATCCTTGCAGTCCTGTCCTTGACCCGAATATCTAGGGAAGCTCTTGTGTCCATTATGCAGCCCTCTGTTGACCCCAGATTTGCCCTCTCTTGTCCTTTCTCAGCAGGGTCAAAGTCAGAGGAAGGGGGCAGAGGCCAGAGCTCAAGAGTCACCTGCCAGAGGAAGTAGATGGCCAGGATGATCTGCAGGGGTGCGGACCACAGCAGGTGGAGGAAGGGAGCAAGGTCCATGAAGCGCTGGGCGTCCACAGACATGAGGTTGATAATTTCTCCCACAGACGACTCCCGCTTGGCTGAATTGGTGATAACCAGAGCCTGCAGGTGGACAGCAGGGTGATGCACTGGACCCGCGAGCCTCTCCAACGCTCCCCCCGAGCTGGCCTCTAGAGCCCCCCGCTGCCCTGTTCCAGCTGACCTTCCTATAGATGACACCTATGATCGCCATCCGAAGTTTCACCCCCATCACAAAGATGAGGTGGAAATACTGCTGTAAGATCACAGTCTGCATCATGGAGCACACGAACATCAGCCCGGCCACCAGGAAGCCCCACCAGGTGGGGGCCATGGGGTTGGAGATAAACCTGATCAGGATGCTGCAAGGAAGGGAGAGAGGCATGAAGGTGGGGAGGCTCCCCCAGGCTGCTCCCTCTACGACCGCTCTCCCCTTCCGCCTTCAGCCTCCACTCTGAGCTGCCTCCGAAACCTTCCAGGCGGGGGCTGCTGGCCCCCCACACCCCCACCCAGACCCCACCCCCCACAGCCAGACTCAGCCCAGTGCTGCCTCAAGACCATGACCCTCCAACTTTTCCTCCCTTCTGTCCTGCCCTCTTTCCCTACCCTCCATGGCCCCACTGCCCGCCCCTCCACTGCTCTCACCGCCAGCCTACCTGCCTGCCTTTCTCGCCTCTTGGACCACACGGTGGGAAGAAATGCCACATGTCCACAGATTAGACTTTCCTGCATCTTCTCCTTGGCCGCTGAGGGCCCTAGAGCCTACCACGTGACCCCACAGACTCTCCCCGCCTCAAATCCAAAATCCACCCTCTCCAACATCAGTGGCCCCCAGGGCCGCCTGGTGACCTTCCCCAGGGTCCTAACCCACCTCTTGTGCCCCAGCTCCCTTCACCTCTGTTCTCTTGCCTTCCCACTGCCCCCACTCCCCACCCTGCTCGGTAGCTGCCCACTTATGTCTTGCCACTGAGCCACCCACTGAGAACTCCCTGCCAACCACAGCCTTCCCTCCAAGCCCTTGCTCTCTTTCTCCTCTGCCTCAGGAGAGCAGGTGTCCCTCTGGCTTTCCAAGCCCGGTCTGTCCTGCTGAGCCTTGACCCCCATCCATCTGCTCAGGAACATGCTCCATCGTTGCCCGCCTTTCTCCTGATCATCGATTTAGCCGTCTCTGCTGGCAGCTCTGTACCTTCACCCATTGGCATGACCAAGTCTCTTCCGTGTTGGGACAAACCTCCCCTTGACCCCATGGAGCTACCCCCATAGTTGTAGCCAGGCCTCTCCTCCTGCTGTGTGTTGACTGCATCTCCCCCAAAAATGTTCAAGTGCTAACGTCTGGCACCTGTGAATGTGACCTTATTCGAAGACAGGGTCTTTGCAGATGCAATCAAGTTAAAATGAGGTCATACGGGAGTAGGGTGAGCTTTAAGCCAGTGACTGGTGTCTTTATGAGAGAAGAAAGGGATTTGCACACAGAGACACAGATGTAAGTGCGTGCACACACACACACACACACACACACACACACACCGGGGAGAATGCTGGAGGCAGAGATTGGAGTGATATGTCTACAAGCCTAGGAATGCCAAGGATTGCCAGCAACCACTAGGAACTAGGAGGCCTGGTACAGATTCTCATTCAGAACCTCTAGAAGGAGCCAACCCGCCAACAACTTGATTTCAGACTTCTGGCCTCCAGAACTGTGAGAGAATAAATTTCTGTGGTTTTAAGCCCCCCAGTTTGTGTCAATTTGTTACGGCAGCCACAGAAAATGAATACATTTCCGCTACAGGAAGTTTCTAGATCTCCATGGCCCCTGCTCTCCAAGGCAGACCCCCTGCTCTAGGCCCTTCCCCTCTGTCTCAGCCTCCAGTCTTGGCGCTCACTAACAAACTCCATGTTGCCCTCCTCAGGCTCTGTTTTACTGGTCAGCTTGCTGCACTGGAGGCCTGCCTCATCCCAGAAGCATTCTCTGTGCTTGCTCCACGATCCGTTCTTTCCCCAGCTCTGGCCCGTCCAAGCCAGCCTTCTGCTCACCCCTTGCCTGTCACAGTTCCCTAGGGCTCTGGCCGGGGCCCCTACATGAGCCCTCTGGGAGAGCCCAGCCACAGATACGGGACTCTGGGCTTCTACCTGATGGCTCTGAAAACGCGGTCTCCAGCTAGCTGGAAATGTCCCCTTGGGGGCTTCCGGCACCTCGGCCCCAACAGTAGCCAAGTCTCAACTCACCACCTTGCCCGGTGCCCAGCCCCTTCTTTCCACTGCATTCATAATCTCAGTGAAAGAGATCCGTCGCCCTCCAGTTATCCAAGTCAGAACCCAGGTGGCGCCCGACCCCTCCCTCCCCCTGCCACACACCCATTCCCCAGCAGTGCCCGAGTCCTATGTCATTCCTGGCCTGGACTCTCCTCTGACTTGATCAGCCCCTTTCCATCCATCAAGCCCCTCCTCACCCCCCCACCCCTGCAGGACTGGCAGGGAGATCCTTCTGAAATGCCAACCAGATGCCCCTGCCTGGCTTCAAATCTTTCAAGGATTTCCTTAGCTCTCCCTCTCTCCCCCTCCCTCTGGTCACCCTTTCCTCCAGAATTCAGAGATACCTGGAGTTCTTGAGTCATGTCGGTTGAAGCCTTGGTGATTTTGCATGGGCTGCACTCTCCCCTCCTTCCTCACCTAGTCAACTAACACCTACCTGTCCTTCCAAACTTGATGACCTCCGCAGCTAGCAGGGACGTCCCTGCTCCTGCTCCTTCCCAGGCTGGCTTCCCTGCCCCTCCTGGGGATTGCAGGACACCTGACTACACCTCGGCCTGCACGCCACTCTGATGGGTTTACATGTCCGTTTCTCCTGCAAGACTGTAAGACCCTATCTTATTTATCTCCGGATGCCTCGTGTCTGGCTCCGTTCCGGTTCACTGGGGGCTCAGTAAGTATTTTTTGAGTGAGAATGCAGACACGCACGAATGGAGGGGCAAGGCATTGGGGGGCTCAGCTGCTAGGCAGCTCTCCTTCTTACCCCCTCACTTGAGAGCTCCTCCCAGTCCAAGCCACCCACACAACAGATCACAGAGCCTATCAACGGGAAAGCACCACAGCTGGAGTTCAGAGCCCTGGACTCCAATCCATCCCAACCAGCTGTGTGCCCTGGGACCAGCTCGCCTCTCTGAGTTTCTGCTTCCTTGTGCGTTTGTTTTGCTTTGAGGCTTCCTGCTTCCTGCTTCCTCTCTTGTAAAATGGGAAGAGGGTCACCTCTCTGTAGGATCGTTGGGGGGATTTAAAGACAGCTTTTTTTTTTTTTAATGTGAATCGGGAAACTGAGGTGCAGGGACATTGTCATTTGCCAAAGGTCACACGGCGAGCAGGGACAGGCCCCTCGGTCCTGGTCTAGGATTGATTTCACTACGTGTTGTCCCTCTGGGCTCAGTCCTCGGGGACATCCAGCCGCACCCCCCCCACTACCCAGGGGAGCGTGGCAGCCAGAGCGCGTGTGGTCAGACCTGAGCAGCTGTGGATTGACGAAGGAGAGCAGGTCCTGGATCACCTTGAGGCACATGCTGATGAGGATGCTGGAACAGAAGGTGGCCAGCAGGGCCCACAGGAAGGAGGGCGGCTGGGGCCTGGGCTGGCCCCCCAGCAGCACCTCATCCTCACCGGACACTCTCTTCCCGGATGCCGCCGCAGCCTTGCGTCTGGTTCAGGGAGGAAGGAGCCGTGGGTAGAAACAGCACGTATGCCCCAGGAGCCGAGCCCCAGCTGGGGCTGGCGAGGAGCGGGGGCGGGCGGCGGCTTTCTGGGCTCTCAGGACTGGGAGAGGGATGAATTCCCACGAGAGACTCTATCTTCAGGTGCCCGGGCTGCCCTAACTGCTAGCCCAAGGGTTCTAACTCCAGCAATTCCCAGCCCTCTCCCTACCTCTGCAGGGTGGCTCCAGGGACGCTGACAGAGAAGGGAGACAGGGGCGGGGATGGAGAGTGACCTAGTCAGTGGGGAGCCGAGCAGCGAGGGGGGAAACCTGGCGTGGAGAGGAAGCGAGGGGGTGCAGCCTACAGACGGGGTCTCTATGTCTTCTCCGAGGCTCCAAGCCAGGGAAGCCGAGGCACTGAGGACCGAGCCCAGGACCCCGGCTCCTCCACCAGCCAGGCGCCAACTAGGGGCTCTGGGCTGAGCAAGCACTGAAGTCCTGGGCCCCCCGGTTATGGGTGGGAGGGGAGGGGGTTCAGTCCTGGGGTCAGAAATGGGGAGGGAAGGAGGACCCTGAGCTCCAGCTCTCGGGTTGAGCAGTTGGCCAGACAGGTTCCTTGTCCTCAGTGCAAAGCTGCCAGGGGGGAGACCCTTCAGCAAGAGGGTCATCTCCTTCAGCCCCTGCTCCAAACAGGAAGAGGCAGGATTGAGAGGAGAGACTGGCCTCAACCTTCTTCCCCTGGCCCCTTTCCTTTCTGCGGGAAGTCCCTGGGAACCACCTTTCAGGCTGGGCAGGGTAGTGGCAGCGGGACGAGCCAGGGGCCCAGACACCTGGGTGTGACGGCAGCTCTGCCACCAGCCACTAGGGGACGGTGGGTGCATTGTGCAACCTTCATTCCTCTGTGTCCGCGTCTGTAACCTGGAGACAACTGAGCCTCCCCTGCGGGGCTGTTAGAGATTGACTTCATCTACACATTTAGGGCCATGCCTGGGACAGACTAAGGGCCACAAAAGTGTCAGCCACTCTCTGGAGTCAGTAGAGCTGGGGAGAGCTGGCCCCATTCCGGCCTGAGTGTTCCACCTCTGGACCCCCTGCACCTGCTCTTCTCCCCACCCCCACCCCTGTGATCACCTCAGGGCTAGCAGCCTTCCCTGCAGGAGACGTGGGGTGTGTGTAGTGGGGTGGGGAGGGGATTGGGGACCCCTGGGAGGGCCTCACCCCGCGTCCTGCTTCTGAAGCTTCTTCCAGGCCTCCAGCAGCCTGCGCACCACCTTCTGCGAACAGTCCTCCTCCTTCAGGGACCAGAGGTCCTGCTCCTCCAGGGGTCTCCGGTAGCCAAGGATGGCCATCCTGGGGCAGGCAGCAGCCCCACACAGGGGCAGAGCTTAGCAGCCTCGAGCTGGGGACCGGGGTCTCCAGAGCCTCAAGGTCTCCAGAGGAGGGTCTCCCTAAGGTGCTCTGGCCAAGGGCTGTGTGTGTCCTTTATTCCCCCAGGCAATAGGCGGGAGGTCACTGCCTCCCATGTCAAGTTCTTACCTCGGGCCCTTCTCCCCCTCCTCCCCAGGTGCCCCGTTGACCCTCGGGGCCTGGTGATGAAATTCACACTGACTGGACCCGGTGGATGGAGTCTCAGACCCAGGTGCCTCCTCAGTGCGGTGTGGCTAATGAGCTGTCACCCAGATCACAGACACAATTATCCTGCCCAAGCCACTCAGAGGGGCAGCCAAGAAAATGACAAGCTGCTAGCTCATCCCAGACCAAAGAGTTGGGTACTCACTCCAGCTCCCCTCTAGCCCCCTGGGCCTGTTCCTGTGATGTGACAGATGCAGGGCTGGCCTACAGCCTGGGATGGGAGCTGGGCCAAACCAGCCTCTGCACTCAGCCCCCAGCCCAAACAGACAGGTGTGCCCAACCTCGCCTGCCCGCAGGGCCCTATGGGGCCAGGGTTTGGGGGAGGGGGAAAAAGCCAGGCTCAACCTCTGGCCTGCTCCCCCTTCCTCCCTACCTCCCACGTCCTCCTCCCTCAGGCCCAGGCTGGAGGAAGAGCCAACTCACTTTGTGAACCACCAGAAAGACAGGCGGGAGAGGAAGCCAGCGCTGAGTTCTGGACAGGGATTCTAGAAGATGAGAGGGTAGGACAGAAAAAATCCTCTCCAAGAGGGAGGAGGAACCCTTGTTCCTTCCTGCCCCAAGCCCCAGCTGTGCGGATGACATGGGGGTGGAAGGAACTAGAAGGGATGGGGGCTGCTGGTAAGGGCTGGGCTGAGGCGTGGGCTGTGGAACCCCCCTACCATCCAGCCTCCATGGAAAACTCACAGGGTTGACATTCTTTGGGGAGAAAAATGGTGGCTTCTCCCTGAAGCAGGACAGGATGAGAGCAAAGAGCACCAGGGCGAAGTAGATGTAGAAGGTGGTGAAGCGGAAGGGGTCTGAGATCTTGCCCTGGGGGGAGAGTGGGGAGGGACATCAGAGGCGTGGGGAGCTCTGGGCCTGCAGTTCTGCCCCGAGGGGTCCTCTGGGGCATCAGAAGTCTCTGGGGTAGGAGGCAGCAGCACCCAGGCGGCACCTGGGTCTCCCACCCAGAGGGTTCTGAGAGATGGGGAAAGGTCACAAGGGGGCCACTGTTCAGTGAGGACTTGCTAAGCACCCCACCTCCATCACCTTGTCCAACCCTCCCTATGAGGTAGGAAATCTTAGGATACCCTGTTTACAAGAGAGGAAATGAGCCTCCCAAAGGCTAAGCACCTTGCCCAGGATCACAGAGACAGTAGGCGGAGCATCCGGAGCCTGCCCTTTTGACTTTCATATTTGACTGCCTCCCCTTGACATGGAGAAATACCCCACCCCATCACCGCAGCGAAGGTCAAGACGAAGCCCAGACAATTGAGGGGGAAGGGAAGAAAGGGGGGAGCGGGATAATGGGACTTTCAGGTAGGACGCAACTCTTCATGCGTGTCTGCACCCATGTGTTCCTTACCCAGACGCTGGCCGACACCCCGTCAGACGCCGCACTCGGTGGTGGCAGCTGGGGCTGAGAACGGCCCCTTGCAGGCCCGTGAACATCCCACAGGGGCTGTGTCTGGCCCCATTTCCCCCTATTACACGGGCCCTCACTGCCAGGTTCCCAGCCTGCTTCCCGGCAGAGATGCAGCAAGTAGGGGACGACACAGAAAGAACCGAACAGAAGGGGAGGTCCTGGGAGCAGGGGAGGGGCAGACCGGGACCCAGCAGTGACCTTGAGCCCGGAGGCCATCCTCCAGACAGCGTTGCCCCCGCGCAGGTTCCCCTCCCTCCCCTTACCTTTGCCATGGCCGAAAGGATCTTGGAGCGGAAGGGGACAATGGCACAGACCACACATAGAAACCAGAAGATGATGAGGACCCACGAGGACTGTACCCCCCGTAGCCGGTCATACTGGATTAGCAGGGTGGCCAGCAGCTGTGTAGGGAAGGCAAGGAAGGCTGGGCCAGAGCACCCACATCTGGACCTGCCTCTGTCTTCCCCACCCCACACGGCCAGATGTTTTTGCAGTCACCCCATCCGCTTCTCACTGCTACGGTGTCCAGCCCTCCCCCATCACAGTCCCACAGCCCACTGGAGACCCTCCCACATCCGCTTCCTGGGCCCCACACTGACCATGGTGATCCCCACCACCAAGGGGGTGACAAAGAAGATGGGGGCAGGGGCCCAGCCGTGGACCAGGCCGTGGAAGGAGTAGAAGAGGTCAGCCCAGGAGACGCACCACAGCAGGACGCCCAAGGCCTACAAACAGGGCACGTATTGGAGACTCCATCTCCAAAAGCAGGGACAGTTCCCACCAGAGAAGGGCCTTTTATTCTGAAACCACCAGGTCTGCCCTGGGTCTGGCCCCGGAAGCTAGGCTGGGCACCGGCCAGAAGCTTCCCAAGGGTGGGGAGAATGTTGCCGGAGAACTTTCTTGAACTTCCACAAGCAGAGACTGTCTCATTTGACTGTAGACCCAGTTGGCAGGGTGCCACGGCCCTGAGCTGCAGGGCAGGTGTAGCTAGGAAATCCTGTCCAGCCACTGACGGTGGTTTTGGCGGTGGGGGTGGGGGGGGGGTGGGGGGGGAGGGTATGTGAAAAGGAGAACCTTCCAGGTCAGTCCCGCCCGCAGAAGATCCCTGAGCCCCTGACCGTCTTGAGCCTGGAGAGTTGGGAGAGGACGATGTAGCCTCGGTCATGGTGCTGAAGGTAGAGCAGGTAGCAGGGCAGGGCGGCCCACAGGTAGATGCAGGGCGCCCAGGCCAGCAGAGAGTTCTGGAAGCAGAGAGTGAGGTCCGGGTTGTTGGTGTGCACAGACAGATTGGAGTCCTGGGAACAGAGAGGACAGTTCAGTGGTGTGGCAGTCGGCTGCAGAATGGAGCCCCTCCCTCCAGGAAGGTGGCGGGGCCGAGAGGTGCTCCCCGAGCTCTGGGGGTCAGAAGGCGTGAGGATGACGAACTGTCAGCGAGCAAACGAGCAGGTGCTGGTGGAGTGCACACTCGCCTACGGGGCCCTGGTCGTCCCTGTTTCTGCATTTTCCTCCCTCTCTGATGGAGGCATAATTTAAGTACAGTAAACTGCACCCGTGTAAAGTGCACGATCCGAGGGGTTTGGTGCTTGTAGGCACTGGCAAAGCCTCTGCTACAGGACAGATACAGAATATTTCCCCCAACCCACGAGCTCCCTTGTGCCCCTTTGCAGCCCGTCCCTCCCAGGCAACCACTGCTCCGCTTTCTGTCATTCCAGATTTCCACTCTTTTTTTTTAACCGGTGTTTTATTTTCTCCAGATAATCAACTGATGCATATGGTTGGAGAGCCCACTTCTCTAAGCCTCTCCCAGGGAAGGGCTAGGGAGCCTCTCTGAGCTTTCTTTGCTTCTCCTTTAAATTCAGGAAGGTCCTCTATCACCCCACCTACCTCACCGAGCAAAAGGAGCTCAAAGGAACAAAGGGATAGAGGGCGAGCTTTGTAAATCACAAAGCCTCAGACCAACCATCCCCGGTCGGCACTGTCCTGGTTTGAGTGCTGAATATCGTCTCCTGTCTTGGGGAACCACTGGTCTGGACAAGACCCCCTCCCATCTTTGAACATAACTCCACCTACCAAGCCTCTCAGAAGGAGATGGGGGAATACATTCAAACACGCATTTTAGTGAGATTCTGTCTTCCACGGCCCCAAACGAACGGATCTTTTTTTTTTCTTTTAAGATTTTTATTTATTTATTTGACAGAGAGAGACACAGCGAGAGAGGGAACACAAGCAGGGGGAGTGGGAGAGGGAGAAGCAGGCTCCCCGCTGAGCAGGGAGCCCGATGCGGGGCTCGATCCCGGGACCCTGGGATCATGACCTGAGCCGAAGGCAGACGCTTAACGACTGAGCCACCCAGGCGCCCCCAAACTGATCTTTTATTCCCCTCTCACAAAGCATTAGCTGTCCTTCCCAGAAAACTCAGAAAATATAAGCAAGTAACAACAACAACCGAAAAAAACCACCCACAATCTCACCCAGGCGGGACAACGGTTAACTCAGGAGAGTATAAAACTCCCTACTTCCTAACTGCCCGTTTAAATCATCGCCATTTTTTATTTTTGTCCACGTTATACCTTCAAAACTTAAAAGTCAAACCACAGAAAAGAAAACGGTACCCCGCCTCATCACTCCCTACCCCAAGTTCAATTTCCAAGGGTAAATATGTCCACATGTGTTAACTCTGTCCCGGCATCTGTTTCCAAAGTTTAAAGCAATTTGTTCTTACTATTTTTGTTTGATTTATTGTTTGATAATGAGGCCGCACCCGCCCTTTCCTCCCCATTTGAGTGTCTTCATCTTCCCGGGGTAGAAACACCACAGGCTTTTGTTAAACAAATATTCAGAGTTGACACTTTTTTTTACTCTGTCCATGTTTCGTGTGACGTCGGGCAACATGCTTAACCTCTGCCTCTCTGGGCCTTGGTTTCTTTGAGGGCAGCGTTGGGATGATACCATCTCCCTGTGGTCCCTCCCATCCTGGCCCTGCAACCGTCGTTCTAGCCCAGGCCCTCACCTCTTCCTGAGCAATTTCCTTGGGTTCTGGTCCCTTCCCTTCTGCATCCTAGGAGCCCAGAGCCCTGCCCACACAAGGAGTCTTTCCCTTCCTCCTGGCTGATTCCCCCTCTTGGCATGGGAGTACCCCAGGGCTGTTCCTCCCTCTTCTGCATCTGCCCCCCCGTCCCCCCGCCCCCCCTTCTGCCTCCCTGTCCCAGCCACCCATCCAGTCCCTCCTACACGTCAGTGACTCTCCTTACCTTCTCCGCTTTTCTCGATAGCACCTGTCACCTCTAACATGTGATATGAGTTACTGGCCTATGATGTTTTCTCTCATCCTTTCCTGCTGACATGTAATCTTTACTTCATTTATTGATGTGTCCTAAGTACTTAGAACAATGCCAAGCACATTGCAGGTGCTCAGAACAAAACGTGGTTAAATAAGTTAAATGAAATATTTGTGGAATAAATGAATGAACAAAAGGATGATCTTGTATCTTCTTCTTAAACCTTCAGTGGTGCCCTAAAGCCTAGAAGACAAAGTACAACCATGTTACTAAGGTCCTCGAGGCCCCCAGCTGGCCTTGAATCATCTGTCCATGTGAACTACTGAACTATCTAGGTGCTTCAGTTCTCCCATCTTCAGAAAATATTCACGGAGTGGTCTGCACACCCTGCCTCCCCTACCTCAGCTCCCCTTCTACTCTTTTTCTTTTTTTAAAAAAGATTTTATTCATTTATTTGAGAGATAGAGAGGTAGAGAGCACAGAGGGAGAGGGAGAGGGAGAAGCAGACTCCCCTTCTACTCTTTTTATTATTTTTTTTAAGATTTTATTTATTTATTTGACAGAGAGACAGCGAGAGAGGGAACACAAGCATGGGCAGTGGGAGAGGGAGAAGCAGGCTTCCCGCTGAGCAGGGAGCCCGATGCGGGGCTCGATCCCTGGACCCTGGGATCATGACCTGAGCCGAAGGCAGACGCTTCACGACTGAGCCACCCAGGCGCCCCTCCCCTTCTACTCCTGAATTCCATCTGGGTCAGCCCTCTGCCCCATGATGTCCCTGGCCATAGCCGAGAGAGGACTCTTCCTGAAAGGCAGCTTTGTGTCTCTTGCTTCATGCCCACGAACCTGCAGTGCTTCGGACTGCTCATGGAGCCAAGTCCAAGCACCCCACGGGCTTTTCTTCCCACTGCCCCTTTCCCCTGCTGCCAACTCACCTCACTCTAAATCTGCTCCGAGGGTCCTACTCCTACACCTTTGCTCAACCTGGTTTCTCTCTCTCCCACCTGTCAAAATCCCAATAACTACAGGGAAGGGGTTGAGGGGGGGGTCAGGCTTAGGAGCCATGTCTCCCATCTGGTACGCCCTTCTTCTGAAGTCAGCCCCTAATGCAGGACCCACCTTTCTGGAGCATCGGTTTTCCACTCAATGAGGCTTTGTTGAGAGTATGCTATGAGTCAGACACGGGGCTAGGTGCACCCACGGCAGACCGGTCCCTGCCTTTGGAGAGCATGAGGTACAGGGACGTGCTGCCTGGGGGTATTATATTCAAGCCGCTGTAGGCAAAGTTCATCTCACATACATCTTGTACTCTAGAGCCCAACATTCCATAGTCCCTCGAGCAATGTGAGCTAAGGACCCATGAACTCTTGCTGAGCAGCGGGCGTGCTGGCCCAGGGCTGGGTACTGGGTCACAGAGCTGGGCCCCCCGTTGGCCTGGTCAGGCACCCCAGGGGGAAGGGAGGCAGACACATCTAATCTAGCCCTTTTCTCTTTTAAAAACACTTCTTGGGGCGCCTGGGTGGCTCAGGTGGTTCTGGGTCTGACTCTTGCTTTTGGCTCAGGTCATGATCTCAGGGTCGAGAGATCGAGCCCCGCATTCGAGCTCCGTGCGCAGCAAGGAGTCTGCTTCTCTCCCCGCCTCTCTCCCTCTCCCCCTGCCCCTCCCCAAGCTCGCATGTGCACTCTCTCTCAAATAAATAAATCTTTAAAACACTTATTCAACTTACAGAACACTCATTATAAAATTACAGAAAAGTGCACACATTTTAAATATATACTTCGATGGATTTTCACACACTGAACACACCTGTACAAGCAGCACCCAAATCAAGAAACAAGACATTGCTGGCACTTAGCTGCCCCCTCCTCGGGCTCCCTCCCAGCTGCTGCTCCCCGCAGGGGAATGCTGTCCTGGCTTCTAACACATGGACTACTTTTGCCCATTTGGGGTCTTCCTATAAAGGAAATGATACAGTTTGGATCTTTCACGGCTTGCTTCTTTGTGGGTGTCATCCTCAGGGTGGAGTGTGAGTGGGGATTCTCCCTCCTCATCTCCGCATGGTGGCCCGTTCGGACAATGGATGTATCCATTCTGTGGCCCATGGGCAGCCCCCACCCTGTTTTAAACTTAATAAGTCCATTAAACCCATCCACTCAGTCACTATCCAGATAGCCTGCCCCAGCGCCCCCCCCCAACTCAGGCAGTCAGGTGTCCGGACGTGGAGTGCGTTTCCCACCTCGCTGGGTCCAGCCTGAGCTTCCCCTCCTACAGGAAGCCTTTCTGGGGCACCCCTGCCTCTGACAGGACTTTCCCTTGCTTTATTCTGCATGACCTTTGCAGCCAGGTAAGTGATTGTTACCTGAGAGTGATTAAGGCACCTTATGTCCCAGCGGCCTTTTATTACCACACTTACATGGTCATTATCTGATCATTGTTTCAGAACAACTTCCAGAAGCAGAGAGGGGGAACAGTCTCGGGCCTGGCTCATGAAACAGGAAGCAGGCTTCACCTGCTCTGGCGACAGGTCCAAGGACCTGGCCATGGAGAGCTGGGACAGACACCCAGGCCTCGTGACACCCAGCCTGGGTTTCTCCCTACCTCCGCCACCTGCACCTGTGAACACATCCCACCCTCTGTTCTTTTCCTTGCTGGTCCCAGCCCCTTCGGCCCCCATACCCAGCACAAGGCTGGGTACACAGGAGCTGCCCGGATATGGGCTGGGTGGGGACTGACAAGGGAGTGTGTATGTAGCCAGGATGGTGCCCGAGCTCGAGGCCCCGACAGGGAATCGCTGTATGAGTGGGCAAGTGGGTGGCATGACTTTCTGAGGCAGGTGGGGGTATGCTTCATGCCCTCAACCCCTGTGAGTGCTCCTTCTCATGGAGGTCCGCCCTGACCTTCCTAATGAAGATTGAACTCACCCCCGCCCCCACACTGTTCCTGCACCCCATCCCTCTTAGCCTGTCCCATTTCCCCCGTAGCCCTGATTCCCTTGCGGCATCCTATAGAATCGAGTGATGTATTGTGTCTATTGCTTTCCTGTCTGCTCCCCCTGGAACATGTACTCCGTGAGGACCAGGGTATTCCCCACAGCCCGGAACAGTGCTTGGCACAGAGAAGGTGACTGTCAGACGCCTTCGGTAAACACAAGAATGAGTGAGCGGACAAAGAAGGAAGGGCGCCCTCTGAAGCTCAGTTTCTGCCGCTGGGTGCCCGGGAGTACAGTATGCTCTCTCCCTGACACCAAGGCCCACAGCTCTTGGCACCCAAACAAAGTCAAGTGCGAAGGACAGGGTTGGGGGGAGGTCATTCCTGGACTCCATGATGCTCCCTGCGGTCCTGCTGGGCGGGATGCACGACCCCCTCTCCAACTACTACCACTCAGCCATTCCCGTGCGGAAGACGAGCGCCGGCTGGGCTGGGCTGGGCTGGGCTGGGAGCGCGGCCCCACAGCCCCTCCCTCGCTGTGACCACACAGTTTCCACGGTGACAGCAGCTTCCTTAATAATGCGATTCAACAGCTGGACGGGGCTGATAATTCTGACACCCAGAATGGACCGCACAGAGGAAGGCCCTCTGTGGGCATGGAGGCTGAAATCCCTGGGGACCCAAGCAGGGGACAGGTGGGTGGGAGGATGGCCCCAGCTGGGTCACAGCCCTGTCAGGGACTTTCCAGCACTCCCCCAACTCCCCCCCACCCCTCCCTCTCGGGGCCCCAGGCTTGTTGACAGCCTCTGTGGTGGGAAGAGTAATTACTTCCTTAATCCTGTGCAGGAGGGAGAAGCGGGGAGGAAGGGATCAACTGACAAGTTCATTTATCTCCGCAGAAATGGAGGTGCAGAAGGGGCAAGGGCCTGCTCCGACCCCAGTTCTCGCTCACTGCCCTACTGTGGCTGCAACAGCAAGCTTTGCAAGGGCCTCGGGGTGGGAGTGAAGCCCGCCGCGGGGCGGTGGGGGGAGGCCGTGGCCCCCCTGTGCCGGAGGATTATCACCTCATGTTCACGACAGCTGAGGCCCACAGCTGGCTGGGGAGTGACTGCCCCGGTTCCCATGGGCTGGCCGCGGGGCTTGGACTCCGGCAGCCTGGCTTCCGAGTCCCCATCCCAGCTCTAGGGCACTTCCTCTACACCCTGTAGGGCTCTGACATGACATCCCACAGGCATCCAGATCCGCTGAACGTTAAAAAATCTCCTTTCCACTAGTGCAGCCCCCCCCCCCAAATCACTCCCTTGCTGCAGTTTCTTCTCACTGAGCTGAGGGGGCGGGGCTGCCATCACAGGGTCTCAGACCGACTGCGGTTCTGGGAGCCACTGGCCTGGCAAGCTGAACGCCCAGTGAGGAGGAGAGAGATCCAATCCAAGGGTTAGGCCCTTCTTAGCACCCCCCAATGCTACCTCCTGGCCCTGGCGCTGGCAACAGGAACAGCTCCAGGCGGAGCAAGGGAGAGGCCCAGCCAGCCAGCAGGGGCACCTAAGTGTCACCCCCTCTCAGGGATCCTGCTCCACCTGTTGCCCCCGGGACAGCCCCACCAGGGAGACAAGCCCCAGGCACTCTGATCCTGTTTCCTGTATGGGTCCACTGGCAGGCCCTGCGGGGCCCTCTCTCCCTAGGGAGGCCAACCCTGGGCTCTAAGGCCATTTCTCAGTCTGGGGGCCAGCAGACAGTGTGGCAAAGTTCCCTCCCAAATGCTACTTCTGACTCACTTCCCTAAATCTCTGGCCCTCAAGACCCAGGTCCAGGGGCTGTCAGGGACTAGCAGGGCTGGGGAGAAGGCAGCCTATGATCAGAAAGGACCACAGATCCTCCCACAGGAGCCAGGAGCTCAGGGGCTCAAAGTGGCCCAGCCCCAGCTTTGCTGTCCCACAGCTGAGATGGAGGGAGGGGATTCTAGAGGCCCTCACCTCTAGGGAGGTGAGGGAGGGCTGGGTTCTTAAGGGGAAATGCTGGTGCTCAGTAGGCTGAGGGGTGCCCACCTCCCACCCACCTGCCTACCTCACAGCTTTGCAAGTCACTACCGTCATTTGAGAGTCAAAGTACATTGAAATCAGAGTCCATTACTCCTGTGCTCTGGTAATCGCCTACTCGGTTGGGCAAAGACCCAAGAAGAAGCCTGAGACTCTAATACCCTAATGGGCTATTTGGAAGGCTCTAATCATGGCCAAGGCCCTGAGCCTAAGGATCAGCCTCCCAGAACCAGCATTGTGAAACTGGACGTGAAGGGGGCCCCGGAGCCTGCGTGAGCTCAGCTGGAGCCCAGAGAGGGTGAGCGATTTGCCAAAAGTCACAGAGCTAGTGAGTGACAGGATGGAACTAGATGGACCAGAGCAGGAGACACAGGATGAGGGCTTTGCCTCTCCCTCGGGTGGGAGACAGCCAAGGGAACAGTGCAGGTGCCGGTGCCTGACCAGTGGCAGACTCATAGGTCTCTACCAAGAGCTGCTGCTGGGCAAACTCCATGTCTGAAGTAGAGAGAGAGCCAGGAAATCTCAGAGAAGGAACCTGTGAATCTTCCCTTGGCCACATCTTCCCTCGTCCTAGTCGGTCACAGAATTTCAGAGTGGGACACCAACTCCTTCCTTGGCTTGAATCTTCTCTCCAGCATCCCTACAAAGGGGTCACTCACCATATGCTTGCATACCCTCAGTGTTGGGGAGCTCACTCCTTTCTGGCACTCAGTGCCATTTTTGGGCCGTTCTCATGGTCAGGACCTTCAGATTTCTGAGTCCACATCAGCTTCCCCAGCACTTCCTGGGACATCAGATCAAGACTAATTCTGTAAACAGGTCGAGACCTCCTGAGGCACTTGTACTCTGCTTTACCACTTGAGCGCGCTCTTGTTTCCACTGCTCATCACAGAAGGTAATTCTCCAGTAGGAGGCAATGGGCCAGCAAAGAAAGGGACACTACCACCTCTATTCTAGAAGCATCTTTGCTTTGACCTCATTAGCCCTGGGCCCTTTGGTTACAGTTCATTCATTTGGAATTTATTTCCTCAAAAACTCCCAAGGCACACTCGGAGATGCTGGAGATCTACCCCAACGTGGCAGACGTGAGAGAGTGATAGAGAGGGATCGTTCACCCAGTGAATTGTGTGTGTGAGCGCCCAGGCATGTGTGCACAAGTCCAGGGGCTCATGGACCTCCTGGACTCTCCTGCCTTCTGACTTAGCTGGGGCTGAGGCCGATGGATTTAGCCACAAAATCCCGGCAAAGAGCTAAAATAGGAGCCCCTGGCCCCTCTCTTCTAGGCCTTCCCAGACCGAACTCCCGCTTCGAACCTCATTTCTCTTTTGCTCCCCTCATTTCCAGGAATATCAGGACCTGTCAGTCACCCACGGAAAGTTTTGTAGTTCTCAAAATTGTTTTCCCTTCCCTACTCATGTGACCTCCTCAGCAATCTTGGGAGGTGCTTAGGGGATGGGTTATTCTCCCATTTCACAGGTAGAGTAACTGAGGCTGTGTGGGTAAGCTAAAAAAGGCTTGGAAAACAAGCGGCCCGACAGGCCTGAACCATGCCAAGTCCCTCCACCCTCACCTCTTCACTTCCGGCTCAGGGACTGCCCTGAACCACTTCCCACAAGGTGGGTCACCCGCAGGCCCCTGAGATAAAAGATTCGGGGACAAGTCTACCTGAATAAGATAGAGTCCAAATGAGATGCAAACTAGCCCACCATGAATGGAGGCACTCAGCGCTCTGGGGCCTCAGGCCCTCCCTGCCTCCTCCCCACCCCACCTCCTGACTCCAACCACGCTGGGTTGGGTGCAGCCCGGCATGACTTTCAGGAGCCAGAAGGTCACGTGGAAGACGGAAGGTGTTTAGACTGGGAGGAGGAAGAGGAGTGATTTCCCTGTCCTTTGAGGTATCAAAGCAGAAACCACAACAACGGGTTCATCCCTTGGACCTAAAATAGATAAACGGACTCCCATGGACCCCGAGGTCCCCAGAGGAAGTACATACAGCTCATGAGCAGCAAGGAGTCTCTGGGACAAGGGACCTAGAAGGCCAAGAACACACAGTCAGACAATGGCCAAGTTGGAACCATATCTCAGGGGTCCTGCTTCCCAGTCCAGCACTCAGCCACTTACTGTTACGTGACCTTGATGAGTCCAATCCCTGCCTGGCTCTCAGCTTCCCAAGCTCTGCAGGAAGGGGCTGGGCTAGCTGCTTCAAGCCCACAAGTTCTGTGGAATCTCTTAGATTCTGCAATATCATGGAAAGGTAGAGCCAAAGGATCTCTAAGCGTGGAACAAGAAGGCGGTCAGGAGTTCCTCACCTGTACTTCCTCAAAGCCTGTCTCTGGGCAGTCCTAGGCTCTTGGGATTAGCTGTCCACCCAGGCATGGGGCGCCTTTGGCACTTGCGGCTTGGGCCTATTTGCCCCTTTGATTTGCATGTCCTCTGCCTGGCTATCTGAGACATTGTGACCTTGCTATGGCCATGCCAGCTAGGCTCCAGTGAGCTATGAAACAAGTAGACTCATGAGCCAGAGGCACAACCTCTGGACTTGGCCATCAGTCATCAGTTCAAGCTAGATGACGGATGTGGGTTTCTGTGCGAATGGGCAAGACGGTTGCACCATCTTTGATTAGTGACCCAGGGGGAAAAAGAGATCCTCAAAGATACTGTTTTAGAAGTACTCCATTTTATAGGTCCCAAGTTTCAAACAGCCTGAGAACACTATGTACACACACATGCATGCATACCCACACAGAACACACCCACAGGTTACACACACTGGGCCCACAAACATCGGGCATATAGGTACAGATACTTAAAATGAGAAAAAGATTTAGATATTGAAAAATCATAGGCCCTCGGGGAGCCTGGGTGGCTTAGTCGGTTAAGCCTCTGCCTTCAGCTCAGGTCATGATTCCAGGGTCCTGGGATCGAGCCCTGCATCAGTCTCCTTGCTCAGCGGGGAGCCTGCTTCTCTCTCTCCCTCTGCCTCTTCACCCCCCCCACCCTGCTTGCGTTCTTTCTCTCTGTCTCTCAAATAAATAAACAAAATCTTTTTTATTTATTTATTTGACAGAGAGAGAGAGACAGCGAGAGAGGGAACACAAGCAGGGGGAGTGGGAGAGGGAGAAGCAGGCTTCCCGCAGAGCAGGGAGCCCGACACGCGGCTTGATCCCAGGACCCAGGGATCACGACCTGAGCCGAAGGCAGACGCTTAACGACTGAACCACCCAGGCGCCCTAAATAAACAACGTCTTAAAAAAACAATCAGAGGCCCTGGATTTGAGGCCAGCCTACGCTGGGCATCCTTGCATGACCATGGACAAGCCCCTTGAATCTGAGACTGTTTTCTGAGCTCTGTTTTCTTCTAACTGGGTGACTTCGAGCAAGTCCCTTCCTCTCTCTGGGCCTCCCTTTCCCCATCCATGAAAGAAGAGGGTTGGGACACCCAGGTGGCTCAGTCGGTTAGGCATCTGCTTTCGGCTCAGGTCATCCTCCCAGGGTCCTGGAATCGAGCCCTGCATGGGCCTCCCTGCATAGCAGGGAGTCTGCTTCTCCTGCCCCTCACTCTCTTGCTCTCTCTCCCTCTCTCTCTCTCAAATAAATAAATAACATAAAAAAAAAAAAAAGGAGAGAGTTGGAGAGGGACTCCCTGCTTCCTAGCAGCTCTTAACACCAGAGGAAAGAAGGTGGCAGGATTGCTTTCCAAGAAGAGCAGAGCCAGCTTCCCGAACTACCTGCGTGCTTGAACGGGCAGGCACTCTGGATGCGGAAGAGAGGGAGGGGGCAGGTGTAAAAGTGGACAAGGGAGCCCTAGTCCATGTGGGAGCATCTTCCGATTCGTGCCTCATTTTCCCAAACTCTTTCTGCGTCGGGGAGGGCAGGACAGGTCCCGGAGGACCCCAGGATCCTGGCTCAGGGCGGCTATGGCCAGACCTCCTCCCGCCGTCGCATCGTCCCGCCCCCAGGGCCCTCGCAGGAGCTCGCCGGTGTGCGCCCTCGGTCCCGGGACACCTCCTTACCCAGAACTTGGAGCCGCACAGGGCGTCCATGGGGTCGAGGCGCCGCGGCCAGGAAGGCGAGTGCGGCGGCCTGCCCAGGTGGGACCCAGCTGCGCCCCAGCCGCCTCCGCCCCCTCGAGCCCCCACCCCCCCGCGCTCCGCCCCGCCCGCCCCGCCAGGCCCCGCCTTTGTCTCTTTGGGTGGATTCTCTTGTCCTGGCGAATTACGACAGAGCTGCCCCGAGGCTGCGGCTCCGGGAGGGACTTTGGGTTGGGGCGGGGGCGGAGTGGGGGCCATTGATACAGTGACAACTCCTTCGAGTGGCCAGTGGGCGGCGCCGGAGAGATGCCCCTCCAGACACCGAGGCTGGTGGGGCTGGAGCAGGGTCTGTGTCCAAGGGGCATAACTCGGCCGGGCCAATAAGTCATAGAGACGTGGAAAGTAACATAGCAAGACGTCCTCCGTGAGTATATCCCCGATGAGGTCCAGGTCATCTCTGGACCTCAGTCTTCTCATCCGTGAAATGGGAATGCTTACAGGCCCAGCCCATCAGGAAGTCTACCTCTGCCCCACCAGTTACCTGAGAAAGAGCAGAAATCAGCACAGGAGGAGCTGGTTGTGCGGTGTGCCTAAGTACAGGGGGTGGGAGGGGGGCCTAGCATCATACAGATGGTGGCTTCCCATAGTTCTCTTAAACTGCTGCCTTCCTGAGCATCTGTGGCTCCCTGATCTTGTGCCTGTTGCTGCAGCACCACTCCAGGCCTCTGCTTCTGCTTCTGAAAAACAGGGATAATCCGAGTTCCTAGGCTTACTACTCTGAGGAGTAACCGGCATCAGGCGTGTTGCCTGGCACACTTCGTAGGCGCCTCACACAGGTTAATTTCCCCCCCCCCCCCGGCCCCGTCGGGGTGAGGGATGGGCAGACAAGGCCCCAGAAAGAGCTCCACATTAGCACACTGCTAAGGCTGAGTCTTCACATTCTCCATCTGTAAAACGGATTTGGCGTCCGTGGGCTTCTCCTGCTTGCCCCAGCTTGGCCATGTTGTGTCCCTCCATCCTTCTATCTCTCACTCCCCCAACAGGATCACAGGCCCGATTCACCGCCCCTTCTTGGGGTTGAGAAGGAATCCCACCCCCACCCCCACCCCCCACCCCGCCCTGACCCCACCTCCCCCACCCCTGCCCCATCTCTCTCCTGCCCTCCACATCCCCAACCCTGTGGGCTTGGCTCTGTCTTCTGGGTCTGCCAGGTTCACCCCGGCGATCCCTTCCCTGGCACCTGTTCTCAGGAGGTGTTTTCTTCCTTGGCTGCTTAGCAGCAGGCGTGGGTGGGCCAGCAAGATAACACAGATGCAGCCAGCCATGGCCTGTCCCTCTGGGCTGGGAGGAAGTGACTAGAAGGAAGTCTATGTCACGAGCTATGGGAACAGAGATCTGTGCTGCACTGGACAGAACAGGGTGGACAAGGCTCCCCCTTCCCAGGCAGGGGGGGGGGTGGGGGTCCACTTCCCCTCCACTGGGCAAGCCCTCTCTGCCTTTTGTCTGCCCCCTCCCCTCTACTGATGTAGTCACCCTGCACCCCGGCCCCCATCTCTGAGCCCAAGACTTTCCAGAGCTTTCACATCTTGTCACAGAGTGCCTTGGGTTATATTTAGTTATGAAGAGTCTGTCTTCCCTGCCGGTCTGAGAGGTCCCCAAGGGCAGGGATCGACTAAGTCACCTCCAACCCCCCCTTCCCGCCTTGGGCAGTAACTTTGTATACCGCAAGGCCCTTGCGGTCTCTGGGACATGGTTTCTTGAACAACTTGGACAAAATGCCATCTAAGGTCTCTTCCAGCGCTGGTGATCCAGGCTTCTGTGGTGAACAACTGGGGCTCCTCCTCCAGCCCTTCCTCTAGTTCGGACGGAGCCAGGACCCTTGGGACTGAAGCACTCTCCCTTTGGCACCATCCCATCCTGCCATTGGAGAGCCCTTCCCGGGCTCACGGCATTGGGTGGGAGCCTCCGGGATCATGGGAGGGGACCTTAGCAAACCTCAGCCTCTCCCATCTCTCTTGAGGTATTCACGGGGGTTTTGCTGTTTTTGGTCCCTCTTGGAATGTGAACCTTTCCCGCACAGCCCTTGAATAATAACCATAAAACTCCTAGGACATGATTGTTTTTGCTCCACCAGAGCAAGAAAACTGAGGCCCTGAGTTGTCTTATCCTGGCAGGGGTGGGAGGAGCTCCCCGTCTTCTGAGTGCGGGACTGTTTCCATGCAGCTCCTTTGGGCAGGATGCATTTCCGGTGTCCAGAGCTGTTGCATTCATGTCCCCCGGCCCACCCTCCAGATTGCGCAGCATAATCCCCTCCCTACACCTCACCTCCCTTTCTGCACCTGGCAAACTCTACCCGTCCTTGAAGATTTCGCTCAAGCCCCACAGCCCCCCCAAAGCCCTCCATAAAACTCCCTTGCCCCCATCCTGGGCTAAGCACCCTTCCTCTGCACTGTCTCCCCGCCCCTATTGTACTCACTGATTGTCTTGCTCACCTCCCCCAGGAGACTGTGTACTCCTGCAGAAGAGGGACCGAGCACTCTTGTTTATTATCCTCAGCACCTGGGACAGTGCCTGGCAAAGTAGAGCCTCGGGAAATATTTGTTGACTGACTAAACGAGTATCTCATGTCCTTAGAAGAGGTTGTAAGTAGCGACGCTACTGTGCTCCCAGCCACAGTCCCGGCAGTAGGCACTGTCCACTCTGCTTTCACCTTTCCAGAACCAGGATGTTTCCAGCTGGAGGCTCCTGAGACCTGCTGGGCTGCCGCAGAGACAGGGGCTGCACCCGCCCCCCAGCTTTGGGGCCCCAGCCCCATCCTCCCCTCCAGCTGGGGATGGACAGCTCCAGGAGGGACAGACAGAGTGTGTGCTCTGCCTCCCCCACCGGTGAGCATCCCAGGGGAACTCAGCGGAGATTTTCTGGCAGGGAGATGGAAAGATAAGATAATTGCAAGGTACAGCTCTGAGCGGGAATGACAGCGGAGAGAAGAAAGGAGAGCAAGGCAGGGGCAGGGAGACCCAGGGACAGGAAATGCTTCGAATGGGGAGAGTCAGGTCGGAACCAGGGCAGGGAGGGGTGTGGAGTAGCAAAGGCTACTCTAGTTCTCCCCTTCACTCATTGCCGGAGTCTTTTGAGCCCCTTGTGGTTCCTTGAAGCCCTGGAGCACCCCCAAACCAGATCCAGCCCAAACTCCAGCCTCCCCCCTCTGTCCTCCCAAGTGGTGGGGCGGAACTTGTTTTGTCCAGATTCCAGACTGGTGAGGGCCGCACAGAGCCCCCTCGTGGCCTCCGAAACCTGCACTTGATCTGATTTGGCATGCATGTGACCCCTGGCTGCCTCGCCCCGTTCAGTTCTCAGAGCAAGAAGAATTAACTGGCTCCGTGCGCCGCAGGCAGCAGCTCCCACACCTGGACTGGGGCTCAGACAGAGTCCTGACGTTCTTAGCAGATTTCCCTCCTGGGTGTTTACCGGAGCTGCCACTCCTTGGCCTGCCTTGCTGTGTCCTCAGAGTAGGGAGCCAGCCCACAACTAAACTGCTCCTGGCAGTCACTGTCTTGGATTAGTCCTGGGTCCCCTGGCCTTAGGCAGGGATCACTGGGTACTGTGGGCTCTGCACTCCCATGCCTGGAATTCTCTGTGCACAAATGAGTCCTTCATTGGGCCTGTGAGCGTGTTTCCTCCTTTGGAGGGCTATGCAGAGCATCCATCTGTGGAAGGTGTCCATCAGTGTGGTGTCCTCTCCCTGGCTAGGTCCCTCTACAGAAGGGTCATCGTGGGTGGGGGGCACGGCGAGCAGGTGAAGGTGCTTTGTGCTGCCACCTGGTGTCTGACGTCCTCGCTGCACTATGGTGCCCAGCCCCCCAGGTCCGCCCGGTGAGCGGGCCCAAGCAAAGGGAGGAGAGGAGGCCCTGGGGCACCAGGTTGTGATGGGTGGGGACTAAGGGTGCCGATGGATGTGAAAGCTGTTTGGAAAGTGGGAGAGGCCTGGGTGGGGCACGGGGAGAGGACAGGAAGGACAAGCGGGTGGGAGGAGGGGGACGGTGCTCTGTGGTTCAAGGGCAGCATTATGCCAGGGAAAGGTGATGCCTGGGAAACTGGGTGATCACAGAGCCAGCCTTGGCCAGCTCTTGGATGCGCATCTGGAGCTGAGGGACGCCTTGTGATTAAACATCTCTCTCTCCTCCACACAAGGTGAAGGACTGTGGGTTCCTTCAAGCTTCTGAGTATGCCCAGCGGGGAGCCCATTTCTATGAACACAAATGTGACTGCCTTGGAAAAGGCCTCCCCAGTAAGTCATTTCATGAGCAGGATTCCTTGCACCATGCCCCATTTTCTCCACAAGGAGAAGAGGCTGGGTTGTATGAAGCCAGTGGGCTAGAGGTTGGCCAGACCGAGAATGAAATCCCAACTCTGCCATTTCCTGCCTGTGTGGTCTTGGGCAGGTCACTAAACCTCTCTGAACCCACTGCCTTGTGAAAAAATGAAAGCCATGCTATCCTCCTTGTTAGGGTGCTGTGAAGAGTAAGTGAGATTGCAGAAGAGCCTCAGATTTGTTTTTAGCACCAGCTCAGCTCTCTCTTCTTCCTAGTCCCCACCCCCCACCCCCAGGCAGACCTTTTCCTGGAGTCTTGGGGGGGAGGAAGCAGAAGCAAACAAGCCCGAGGTGGGGGACCGTCGCTGTTGACACAATTTCCTTTGAAGCCCCCCGAGGAGAAGGCTGAGAGCAGAAGTGCCAGGGTAGATGTTCTTATCTCTAAAGGCCCCCACTCCCCTGAAGCTCTTGGCCAGTTCCAACCCTGCCCCCCTCCCCAGGGGGCCTTAATCCAAGGCCTACTTTGCAGCCACCAGCCCCTCCCCATTCCAGCCTCCTTCAGGCTCCTCCACTTCCCTATGTACCTTAGAGCAGACAACAGCCATCCAGAGAAACATCATGAGGTTTGCAGCATCTTATCATTACTGTTTATAAGAATCAGCAGTGTTGGGGCGTCTGGGTGGACCAGTTGGTTAAGCGTCTGCCTTCTTTGGCTCAGGTCATGGTCCCAGGGTCCTGGGATTGAGCCCTGCATGGGGCTCCCTGCTTGGCGGGAAGCCTGCTTCTCCCTCTCCCACTCCCCCTGCTTGTGTTCCCTCTCTCACTGTGTCTCTTTCTGTCAAATAAATAAAATAAAATCTTTTTAAAAAAATTTTTGAAAAAGAATCAACAGTGTTATTATTTCCACTTTTTTTATTTTTTAAGATTTATTTATTTGGGAGGGGAGAGAGAGAGAGAGAGACTTTGTGTGAGTGGAGGGGAGGGGCAGAGGGAGAGGGAGAATCTCCAGCAGACTCCCTGCTGAGCACAGAGCCGACCTGGTGCTTGATCCCATGACCCTGAGATCATGACCTGAGCAGAAACCAAGAGTCAGATGCTTAACCAACTGAGCCACCCAGGCACCCCTATTTCCACCTTTAATGAGATACAACAGTTTCCATCACCGATAAAGATTTTACATTGTTGGGGGATAATTGTTGGGGGAAGATAGTTAGGGGAGAGGCCACAATTCTGTTCACTAAAATATCTACTTTGACTCTAGGGGTTCCTGGGGGCAGGGGTAGGGGGGAGCCTGGATTTGAGGAGAAGGGGTTATAGCCAAGCTTTCTGGCTTCATCTTCACCCAGAATTGTCCAACCATTAGAAGAAAAAAGACCCCAGAGCCCCCTCCCCAACTGTCACACCCTCATTAGGGAATAGACAGCTATAGAATTCTACAAAAATATAAAAGCTTAATCTGCAGACCCAGGTGGACAAAACTCTTGGAATTTTGTTCAGTTTTGCTTTTTTTTTTTTTTTAAGGCAGCTCCTACAAGCACACCCAAGAAGGTCCAAGGAAAGAGTTCCACACTATTGCACACCCCAAGAGGATAAAGCCAGGTGTTTTCTTCAAGAAGAAGTATATTTCTGTCCAAAAGAGCAATTAGAAAAACTTTCACCAGCTTAGAAAACGGGATGGAACCAAGCCTCCGGGTCCATCTGCCCTGCAGCCTGGCACCCCCCCATCCCAGGCTCATCGCAAGTTCAGAGAGAGGCTGATGAGGGGCTGGCCAGCCCACTGGAGCTGCCTTTGAGGTTTCAAGCGTCCTGGGGTTTGAAGGTGCTGGAGATGAGAGGGTAGGGATGTTCGAAGGAGTGGGGTTGGGGTGGATGTTCGGGGTGGCTGGCAGGAGAGAGGCTGACTGAGCCTGTGGTTGGTGCCTGTGGCACTGCCTCTTGGCACCGGGGTTTCAGACAAGAGAGTGTTGCCAAGGTAGCACCAGAAAGGAGGTTCTGGGCCACCCCAACGGCCCCTCCTCTTCTCCCACGCCTCCCCCTCCCCCTCCCCCTCCCCCTCC
>NW_027397114.1:4859747-4862872 GCF_003265705.2 Callorhinus ursinus
CCCCCCCCCCCCCCCCCCCCCCCCCCCCCCCCCCCCCGCCAGGTGAGGCTGTAAGGTGGCAGCCCTCCCGGGAGAGAGTTACGTTCTCTCCCCGCCAGACAGACAGACAGACACGCAGGCGCGCACACACTCATGCACAGAGAGGCAGCTCCGACCCACTCCCTGCCCGCTGCCCACTCCCCAGCTCCAGGGACGGTCTTTCTCCAGTGCCCCCTGGAAATGCCTAACTCTGTCCCTTTTGCTTTTACTCTGGATCGGGATTAACTTTTATTTTGGAAAATTACTTTATTATAGATATAGATATAGATATGTATGTATGTATATATATAAAAAGGTTCCATTTCATTTGTAAAATCTTATTTTTCTCTTTTTCTCTTTTTTTTTTCCTACAGAAAATGATGGCGAGGTTAAAGGAGAAAATAAGTTACATTACAGTTTCCAAAGTGGTTCTCACTCTCCGCTGAAGATGGGCCACCGGCAGGGCTGAAATGCACTCTCGGTCCCAGCTTGTGCTTTGCAAGAAGAGGGAATATAACTAGACTGGTTATTTTAGGTTAAAATAGCCAAGAGACAGACGCCTTCGCCTCAAAAATATTCTGAGACACATACAAGTAGAAGGAAACAAGTCTCTTCAGTCACAAAATGTCGTACATCCCGCATATACTAGATTCAATTAATTTAATAAAATAGAATATACATAGAGATTCTGCACAAACGTATTGCTTTCTCCCAGTAGCTCCTGGTGTTGGGAACCTCAGCTGCACTGGGCCTCTCTCTCTCTGCCTGGGCCCAGGGTGGCCAGGGCCGCTGCTCTGAGCGTTCTGGAAATTCTGCTTGTCGGTTCCCAGCGCCACTGAGGCGGGGAGGAGCGCCTCCTTGGAGTCCATATGGAACATTTTTCAGGAGCATAGCCCAGGAGGAGGAGCTAGGATTTGGCACCCAGTGGAGAAAGGTGAGGGGGGCAGTGGGGCAGGACTCAGGGCTCCAGGTCGGCTGGGTCAGAGGCTAAACCGGAGAGACTCAGCACGTCTTTCTTTGGGGGGGGCGAGGCAGCCATGCTGTCAGGGGGGCCGGAGGCCGAGGGATCCTTGGAGTCGCTGGACGGAGCCCTCCGCCGGAGGCAGACGCCGGGGCTGGGCGGGGGCCGAGGGCCCTGACTCTCTGGGGGGTCTATGGAGATACTAGGTGGGCTGAGTTTTTTCTTGGGCCGGCTTCCAGGCCCCCCAAGAGGCTGGCCCCCAAGGCTAGAGGGGTCAGGGCCCAGGCCGGGTTGGGAGGCGCTGTCCAGGCAGCTGACCGCAATGGAGTGCCTTCTCTGCTCATCCAGCCAGGACGCAGGCCTGCGCTGGCAGCTCCGGGCCTCCACGCTGTAACACTTCTTCAAGTCCCGTGCGCACGGGGGCACCTCCTGGCTGCCCACGGTCAGGAGGTCTCCTGAAATCCAGCTCAGCTCCGTGTCCAGCTCTAAGCTGCTTCTGGTCTCTGGGGGGCCTTTGCTCCAAGTGGGTTCTGAGCCTGGGCAGGGGGCCGGCGGGGGCCTGTGCTTCGAGATCGTGCTCTGACGGCGGGGATGCTGCTGCACCTGGGTGCCCAGGTGGCCCCAGAAGGAGGAGGCGCGGACCAGAGGCGGGGAGGGCCCACTCACCTCGGACAGCAGGTCTTCCCGGCTGCCCAGGCCCTGCACGTCCAGGGAATCAGTCCTTATTGCTGCCTGTGTGAGGTAGGAGGAGCGCTCAGCCCAGGGGCTTCCATGCCCCCGCCCTCCCTCCGTGTCCCCCGCCCCCCATCCCTGTCAAGCCAGATAACCCCATCCTCCCCCTGCAGGCCCACCCTAGGCAGGAGGATCAGTGTTTGGTCTTGTTGGGAGACGGGGGCCACGTGCACCCTGTTCCCCCTGCCCGCCCCGTCCTTCCCCGACGCCGTCCTTCCCCAACGCCGGCAGCAATGGCTGTCTGGAGCTCCCAGCCCCTGGGGCACAAGAAAGCACTGGGCCAGCTCTGCTCCCAGCCCTTTGCACAGGCTATTTCTTTGGCCTTGAAAACCCTTCTCGAATGACAAGCACCCCTCAACTTTATGGGCTCGGGTTCTCTGTGACACAGTGCCTGACAACTTTTACCCCCACGTGAGAACGAACCCCTTCCTCCTCTTTGCTCCCCACTGCACCACACACACGCACATCCCAGCAGCTGCGTCCTACTGCTGCAGGGGTCTGATGGCATTTATGTCTCTGGTTGGCCTGTGAGCTCCACGGGGCAGGGGCTGCCTCCCCCGGGCCCGGCACACAGAAGCTGCTCTGTGAATCTTTGGGAAATGGACGAGGACCGGGCCTGCGTCCTCAAGTGTGCGGCGTTGAGCAGATTCTCATGTGACCATGATCACACGTAAGGGCACACGCGGCGCGGGCTGTGGCCTTGTCACTCTGGGGACAGGTAAGCCTCCCCTGGCTGCCTGAGCCTCAGCTCTGTGCCCCTGGAAGGTGGGCCCTGGGCTTGGCCAAAGGCGGAGGTCCTTAAAAACGTGCCTTATGTCCCTTAGCTTAGTTTAGAAGTACAGAGAATAACTGGGAGGCGCCTCTGGGCCAGGGAAAGGGAGTCCAGAGACGTGGGTTCTGCTGCCAAGTTGACCTGCGTCCCTAAGCCACCTGGTCTCCAGGCCTCCTCAGGGAAAGAAGGGAGAGGAATATAAACACCGGAAGGGCCCAGACCACTTCCGCTCCATCCGGGACTGTGTCCCGGTACCTAGAACTGCCTCTGGCACATGGTCAGCACGCAATGCACGTTTGCTGGAAGCATGGACGTGGCAACCTGGTCATCACCAACAGCCTAGGGGTCCCAGCAGAGGAGCCAGGCATGCCAGGCCCCGGGCCACCTCCCCATACCTGCTCACCTGGCGCCTGAGGGGTCTCTGAGCCAAAGGGGAGCGGCCTGGTGGGGGCAGTTTGGGGATGGTGCCCCAGGGGGGCGCACCGTGGGGCCGGAGCAGGTGGGGTGTGTCTTTGGGAAGCTGCAGGATGTAGCTGGTGTCTGCTGGCTGGGAGTGGACGGACAAGACAGAGCCTGTGGGCAGAGGGGCGAGGAGGAGAGAGAAGAGCTGGAAGGTCAGTGGCCTGGCTCTCACCTATCCCC
>NW_027397114.1:4862972-4912376 GCF_003265705.2 Callorhinus ursinus
CCCCCCCCCCCCCCCCCCCCCCCCCCCCCCCCCCCCCCCCCGCCTCTACCCGCCCCAGACCTCTCATCCTGGATTGAAAGCCACTCTCCGTGGGCTGGGGGTCCCTTGGAGGTCAGAGAGACCTCTCTTGCTGCCTCAGTGTCCCCCCACCCCCAGGTCAGGACTGGGCTGAGGCAAAGATGGGGTCTCCCTGTGTGAGCCAAGGCGGCCTGCCTGAGCCCTGCTACCTGACTTAGCTTTGGGGAGCCCCCAGCTTCTGCGACCTAGGGACCCCTCAGCGCTGCTTCCATCCCGGCACATGTAGCTGTCATTGGGTAGGGAGTGCGTCCGGCTGACCCCAGACTTCCGTACTGTCAGCAGGTCTGGTCCCAATGCCAGGGGCATCTCCTCGGGGTGGGGCTCCATCTGCAAAAGGAACAGGGGAGGGAGGGAGGAAAAAGAGGGGGCATCCGGATTGGCTAACTGAGGCAGAGCTGGACAACAGAAACCAGAAGCCACCCCCCACCCCCACCCCCCGCTTGGGCCCCATCCCCTCCCCCGACAAGGCGGTCATGGGATGAGTTAGTTGGTGGGAGAAAAAGGGGGCAGACACATGGATGAGCCCTCCAGCACAGCAAGGAAGCAGGTGGGGGGAGTCCCTGCCCCAGCAAGCTATCCAATACTGCCATACTGCATCACCCCCCCCCCCCGAGCCTCCCGGTGGGGACGGCGGAGGAGAAGGTGTCCAAAAAAGGGAGAGCAGCTCCCAGGCCCAGCCTGGCAGGTGGTTCAAGAGGTGGTTCCCGGGGCCCCATTAAGAGGCTCTGAAGCTGCACAGCGGAGGATGGAGGACAAAAAGCTAAAAGCACCCCCCTATCCCTGTGCTGGGGCTATGGGGGTGGGGTGGGGAATGGGGGGACCCACCCACTGAGCAGGGCCTGCTTACAGAGCAGAGACCGCCTCACTGCCCAGGGCTTTAAGACAGCGCCGGGGCCCAGCATTGGGCGTGAGCTGAGTTAATGTGGGTTTGGTGACAGGGGACCACTGGGGAATGTCAGCTGGCTCCCCTACCTGGCTCCCCCCTCCTTTTGATTACTCAATGACCCTGGCAGGTGGCAAATGGGAGATGTGGGGGGCAAGGTCTGCATACCTTGAAAACCACGGACTCAGGGCCTCCCTTACTGGGCAGATTGGGGTTGGGAGTGAGTTTTTTTAATTTGTTTCAAAGAAAAGCAGTAATCGGCCTTTGACCCCAGCTGGAGGGAGCCAAGGTTTGTTCCCAAAAGATTTCTCCATCTCCCCGTGATCCCCTTCCTCCTTGGGGGTCCCCTGTACCCTTCATTCCTAGTTCTCAGAGAGGCTGGAAGGGCCGTGTCCCGACACAGGCCCAGCAGGTTAAGGAGCCCCAGTAGGGGCTGTTGGAAGAGTCTGGAGTCTTTGCTCCCCCTCTCAGGCCCAGGCTCCACTTCTGCCAGTCACCCCAAGACCCCTAAGGACCCCCAGCCTGTGGTCAAAGCCGGACCCCAGCTGAGTCCTGCTGTGAGGAAGGGGCCCCTGTCTCTTAAGTCAGCAGAGGAGGGGGGAGGCAGGGCGGAGGGAGCTGCTAGCAGTTGGAAGGGGAAGGGGAGCTGGGCAGGGGTGAAGAAGCTGTCCCAAACACAAAGACCGCCCCCCCCCCAGGACATGGGGACACGCAGGGACAGCGACAGAGGAGACAGGGACAGCTCCCCAGGCAGAAGGGCTGGTTGGTAGCAGCAGAGATGGAGGTTTCACCCACTAGGAGGAGGGGGGAATGGCTCATGTGGCAAGGAGGGGGGAGGGAGGGGAGCGGGGAGGGGAAGGGCTGGCTTGCACAGGCTCCAAATACAGAGAGTGACTCCGCATCCAGGCAGGCCCCATGGTTAGCTGCCTGATGCCACCTCTGTTTTGGGCTGTGTTACTCCTGGATGTCTGGGTTAACTCTTTCACAACTGTGCCCCTGGGCCCTTGAGACCCCAATTTAATCTCGTCTAATTTCTTTGTCCACAGTGGGGAACTGGAAAGACCTAGGGATGCCAGGGGCACGGAGCGCGCCTGCTGGGGAATGCCTCTGGGTGGGGCTTGGTGGCAGAGAGAGGGAGAGAGAGGAGGGGAGGGACCTGGAGCCCTGCAGCCAGCCCAGCCCCTGGGGAGGCTGGGGGAGCAGTAAGGGGCCGTGTGTAAGTACATTGCTCTCCAGGGCACTAAGTAAGAGTGTGTGAGTGTCATCAGGCAAAGAGTCATCCGTCAGAGCTAGAGAGCAGGATGGTTCAGACACAATCTCTGACGTCAGAGACAGAGCCTCCATCTCAGCTAGAGGGATCTAGACAGGGAGAGAGATGATCAGGCATAAGAAACCAGGACAGCGCACACGCTTGTGCGTGCACGCACGCGCACGCGCGCGCACACACACACACACACACACACAGCTCCCCCACCCCCGTTCCCCCTTACCAGGAAGCAGGGGGGAAAAAGCCTCTCTTCTCTCTCCCCACCCCTCTCCCAAGTCAACTGACAGCACCTCCCCCCCTTTCAAGCCCCTCCTCTGATCTGAGACGCTGCAGCAGGCACCAAAGAGCGAACCCCAAACCCCGACAAAGCAGAAGCAGAAACTTATTCTAAAGATACCCCAAGAACCTGAACGGCCCCCTCCCACACTACCACCACCCAGGGAGGAAGCGGGGAGCAGGGAGCACTTTCAACTCTCAGAAAGATGAGACCAGAAAGAAAAAAAATGAAGAAAGGCCAGCAGAGCACCTCTCTACTCTCCGCACAGACAGAGCAGCGTGGGGGGCGCTGGGGACAAAGCCGCCAATCTGATGACTGTTTTCTGCCTATTCTGTCTGCTTCCAAAAGCCTGGCAGGACTTGGCCTGCCCCCAGATTCTGGCTTCTCCCCTCCTGGGCCCTCCTCCGCCTGCCGGCAGCTTGCCCGCCCTCTTTAGCTTGGGTTCTGGGAGATGCTCTCCTCCTGCCGCCATTCTGAATTGAGTGCACTGGGGTGGGCCGCCACGCAAACTGGCTGGCTCACCAGGGATCTGCGGGGGGGATTTCAGTGCCTACAGCACCCCGGGGGAGGGGAGGGCCATCCCTCCCAGATGAGCCATCTGCCTGATTAGCCCATCATGTCCTCTTCTCTCCCTGCACCTCCCCCTCTCCCCGCCCCCTCCCCCCCACCGCCATGAGCCTCCTTCAGGATGGGAGGCATCGGGAAGGGATGTGTTCTCTCACGGATCATTCTAGGTCATTGCCAGGTTGAAGTCCCTACAGCCCATCTGAGACTGAATTCCAAGAGGGGATTCAAGAGGTCAGGAACCCTAGAGGCAGGGTCCCTTCCTATGTGAGGATAACTGTTTATTTCTTTGGAACAGGCTACAGGTGTCCCAGGTACTGGGAAGCTGCCTTCCTTCCCCTCCACCCAACAGGGCCTGTGGAACAGCAGGCTTTTCTATCTCCCACTAACACCTTTTTCTTGCCTCCACTCCAGGCCTACTGGGGGCTTCCCCGCAGCGCCTGACCCAGGAGAGATGGCAGGGCGCTCTGCTAAACAGAGGGGGTCACAAGGGGGGAAGAGGTTGGTAGGAGAACCCCAGGAAGCCGAAGAGCCGTGTTTAGATGGGACTGGGAGAGAAAAACACACAGAGCTGTGGAAAGAGACCGGGCTTATGGGGGACACCTGGTCTTATTTCACAGCGAGGTCCCCAGAATCCACTCTCAGCCGAAACCTTCCATTTCCTCCCAGGACCAGGTCAGAAAGCACTGGCTGCTGGGAGCACTCATCATGTCTAGTGGGCTCCACGGCTAAAAACGCCACCGAACAGAGGCTTTGGGGATGGGCGCTGGACAGAGGGAAGAAGCAGATGGTGGCCTAAGACATAGCCCTCCATGGGTCCCCTGGCCACCTGCACTATCCTCAAAAGCCCTTCTCCCCTGGATTTGGCGCCTCACTCCCTCCGCCCACTAAGGTCCCACTGCCAACTTGTCTTCTGCGCGCCCCCCCCCTTCTTGTCCAGGTTCTTTCTGACAAACGCCCTCTGTAAACCCCTCCTCCATCCGTCCTTCCTCCCTGGAAGTGCAATCTCAGTGTCCCCACCACCTTCCACGTATGTGTTCCAAGGGTTGATCTCTGCTTGTAAGAATCCCCGGAGGCCTCCTGCCAAGCCCAAAGCTCAACTGAGGCCCTGAGGCTGTTCTTTCTCCAGGTACCCAGTGGGCAGGAGACACCCCCCCACCGCCTCCCCAGAAGCGCGGCGCAGCATGGCACAGCCCGGCACAGCACGGGGCACAGTAACCTGTGGGTCGGAGCCGCCCAGGCTGCGGGCGGGAGGGAAGGCAGAGGGCTGGCCCCCGGGGCCTGCCAGCTCGTCCATCAGCTTCAGCTCCCCTTCCAGGGAGCTCTGGATCAGCAGGGATATGGTGTCAAACAGCTGTCTGTCCTGGGGAGGACCAGCCCAGGAGGGGAGCCGGAGAGTCAGGGGAGCGGGGTTCAGAGGGGCAACGGCGGGAAGTGTCGTGGTGGCAGGGGATTGACAAAGAGACACAGAGGGAGAAAGAGGAGGAGGTCACACGCGCACACACACACACACACACACACACACGCACACGCGCACACACACACACGCGCACACACACACACGCACACCAGCAACAAAGACACAAGAGAAGGAGGAGGAGAGAGGACCGAGGAGAGAGAGGTGTGGGAGGGAGGAGAACAGGAGCCGGAGATGAGAAGGGCTCACAGGGAGGGAGGGAGAGGGAAAATGAAGGTAAAAAGGATTGAGAGATGGAACCAGGCAGGTTGAAGGGCGGGAAGGAAAGAGGTTTGGTAACCGGGCAAGGGTAAGAAAGAAACAGGAAGGAAACAGAAAACTTAGCCTTGAACCTAAGAGCCAAGAAGGGGAGGCCGACTGGGCTGGAGGCGCAGGGCGTGGATGAGCCAGCGCACGTGCCCGTGGCTTGCTGGGGTGGCCCCTGTGCTTCGAGGGCAGGGAGCCATCTCTGGGGACGGGCAGGGGACGGCTCACCCCTCGGCATCCAGGCAGGAGGGGCAGAAGGATCCAGGCGGGGCCCTGGGGTCTGCCACGCTGCCTGCTCCCTGTACACCACCCACCCAGCCACTGGCCACAGGTCCCACGCCCCTTTCGGCAGGGGTGGCCCTCTGCTCACCGTGGGGTGCTCCAGGGAGAAGCGTGAGGCCGCTCCAGCATGGGCCGCAGTGTGCGGGACCCCAGGCTTGGGGCTGTCAGGGCTGTCGGGGCCCTCGACCCCCGGCCAGAGGAAGGGGCTGCCCAGCGGCGAGTGGGGCTGTGGGCTGAGCGTCTTCATCTCCAGCTCCAGCTCAGCCTCCAGCTCAGCCTCCTCTTTGGCCTCCTTGTTGCTTTCCTCCAAATGCTTCATCAGCACGGCAATCACCACGTTGACCAGCACAAACTGGGCCGTCAGCACGAAGGACACGAAGTAGATGGGGGAGATGACCGTATTGTAGCAGGTGGATTCCTGGTCACAGTCCCGGAGGGTGTCCTGCGGGCAGCAAAAGCATTACACACTGTCCCGGGGAGCGGAGTTCTGGAGTGTTCCTGCATAGGGGAATCCCCTGCTTTTATTCACAGCCACTCATCTTGCCCAGGAATCTGGGCTCAAGGAGTGGGACTGCCTCCCCGGGGCCAGGGCCGGCCATGGCAGGGCCCCCGTGGCTGTGGGCACTCACCTTCATGATGCCGTTCCAGTTGTCACCCGTGGAGACTCGGAAGAGGGTCAGGAAGGCCATGCCAAAGTTCCGAAAGGTGGCATGCCGGCCCAGGCCCTCGCAGGGGTGCGTCTCGTCACACTCTAGGGGAGGAGGGCAGGAGAGAGAGGCCCGAGTTAGTGCGGGAGCCCCTGGGCCTCAAGCCCTGGCTCCTCTACCCTCCCCACCCCGACTCACCCAGGTCTCCAAAGAGTTCCACACCCAGAGCTGCAAAGATGAAAAACAACAACATGAAGAGAAGTCCCAGGTTCCCCACCTGGAAGAGAGGAAAAGAAATGGGAAAGGTGCCACTGGGTCTCCCAGCCAGCTTCCCTGAGTTCCCTACTGCCCGTCCCTCCGGAAAGCACCCCCTCCTCCCAAGAGGGCCCCTCCCCCCCCACGCCCCCTCCAGCTACCTGGGGCAGGGCCTGCATGACCGTGTCCAGCAGCGCCCGCATGCCCACAGCCATCTTCAGTAGCTTTAGCACTGCAGAACAGGACAGAGCGGTGAGCCCCTCCCGCTCTCCGCCGGCTCCACCCCTGCCCTCGGCTCCACCCCTGCCCTCGGCCCAGCCCCCAGCCCTCCCCTTTGGCAGAGGCTGGGGCCGGGAGAGAGACCCGTGGGAACACACGTGCGTGAAGTCCCTGGCCAGCCACAGAGCCACCCCCGGCCGTTTCCCCCCTGGGCCAGTCACCCAGGGCAGGTGGGTGGTGGGCGAGTAGCCGGGCACTGACCTCGGGCAATGCGCAGCACCCTCATGATGCGGATGATGGTGGGGTTGATGGGCAGCGAGGCATTGACCTCGATCTCCTCCAGTGTGATGCCCATGATGGACAGCAGCACGATGGCCAAGTCCAGCTGGTTCCACCTGGAAAGAGGACACAGCTCCCTGAGGGGGGGAGCACAGCAGAGGAGGGGGCAGGCGTGGCTACCCAAGTGACTACAGAAAGGAGGGTGGAGGTCAGCCAGTCCCGCCTCTCCATCCTGTGGAGAAGGCATGGCTTGACTCGGGTCACAAAGGCACAGGTCGGACTAAGACTTGAGCTCAAGGACCTCTGCTTTTCATTTGGTGTATTCATCCTTTTTTTTTTTTTTTAATTTGGCACTTATATGCTGTTTACTAGAGGCCAAGCACTGTTTTAAAGGCTTTACAAATAGGAACTCATAATCTTCACAGTATTGTTTCTCCTTTTATAGATAAGGAAACCAACATACAGAGAAGTTTAGTAACTTACCCTAGGTCACCAGCTTCTAAGCGGTGGCGCCAGGATCCGAATCTGGTCCGGGCAGTCTGGCTCCAGGCTCTGTGCTCTTAAGCCCCAGTCTGGGCCACATCGATTTCCAGCTGCCTGTTGTTCCCCCAGGCCCTGGATGCCCCCCCACGCCCCCTTGCTATCAGCCCTTGGTGGGTCCGAGAGTGGAGGCTGAACCTCAGGAGTCCAGAAAGGTTTTTCAGGCATTTCCCTGGGAGACATGTCCTTTCCCCCGCTCTCCTACACCCCACCGCTCTGTTACCTGTCCTGGAAGAACCGACGGAAGCCAAAGGCCACGAGTTTAAAAACTGACTCCAAGACAAAGATGACGGTGAAGATGTAGTTGCAGATCTTCAAGGCCTCATCCAGGATCTGGCAGGGATGGGGGGCAGTCTATGCAGGGTCTCCTAAGGCCCAGGGGGGATGCCTGCCCCTCCCCCTCCATCACAATCCCGGATCTGGAGACAGGGAAATCTAAGGGGACCTTTCTTTTCTGTCCCTGCCATGATGGTCGACCATTGGTCACCACACCAGGATAGAAGAGTGTCCTTAGGCATGATCCGAACTTTGTGCTAAAGGATCTCTCTCCTTGACGGATGGGGATGAGACCCCATGAGAATGTGCTGGAAGGCACAGAAGGCTACAGCCTGGAAAGGGCCTTGTGCATTACTAATTTGACACCCCCATTTTACAGATGGGGAGCCTGAGGCCTGGAGGACAGTGACGGTGGCTGATCTGAGGAGCGGCAAGATCGTTGGTGAGTTTGGAGATGGACATTCACTAGAGTCGAAACCCTGAAAGTGCAGACACTGGTCTTCACTGGTCTGCCTTCTTTACCCTCAAAGGGTAAAGAAGCCCATGGCAGGCACTCAATAAATATTTGCTGGGTGAAGAAGTCAGGTCCTCCATTTCCTAGCTATATGACCTTGGTCTAGTCATGGAACCGCTCTGAGCCTCAGCGTCCTCATCCATAAAGCTAAGATGATACCCACTTCCAAGAGTCGCCGCAAAGTGTACGCAAGGAACTCCCGTAGAGTGCCCAGGAGTTGCCCGACATACCCCAGCACAGGTGGGGTTAGCTTCACCCTGCAGTCCCACGGCTGGACACAGGGCCTGGAGGGCCGGTCGATCGCTCCTACCTGGGGCTGCTGGTAGTGCTCCATGGCCATGGTGACCACATTCAGCCCAATGACACCCGTGATGAAGAGGTCCAGATAATGGCTGGTACACAAGTGGTGGACGAGGAGCCGGAAGCGGGAGTAGTCTGAGTAGTAGGGCTTGCACTGGGCCTCTGGTGGGGCAGGGGGGAGAGCAGAGCAGCCGTCGGGCCCCTGCCCATGGCGCCCCCGCCACCCGAGTCCCTCACAGCCGCCAGCCTCTAATGCCAGAGCCGCAACATTCCAGTATCCTCTTGCATCCTCACCCTCCACACACTGCCTTTCTTGGGGGGGGGGGGGCCGGGGGGCTCCCTCGGCGTCTGCCCTCCAAGCATCTGTTCTACTGGCTACAGTTGGGTGCAGAAGGGGTCAGGACATGCAGAGCTCCCTACCCACATTAGACACCAGGTGAGCCCCGTCCCCAAGGCAGCCTCCAAAATCCACCAGCCCCTCATAATGCCCTTGACTTGGTGTCCCTCAGTAAGTCCAGATCAATAAGATGGAAAACAGCCGGTCTTATCAGGCTCAGAGGAAGCTCCGCCAACAGAGAGGCAAAGGTCCTTGCTCCTTTACCACACTCAGCCGCTCGCGGGGAGCAGAGCAGATTACCCAGAGCTGGGATTTGGGGATAACACCGGAGATTGTGGACATCTTCTTGGCTGGCCGCACTGACCCCCCCTGAGGGCCTCCGGAGGGCCCTCATGGGGTGGGGAGGGCGGGGTGCAGAGGGGAGGCCACAGGGCTCTGCGCTTCCCAGACTCATCTGGGGGGGGGGGGGCTCCACCTGAAGGACTCACCCAGTTTCTAATGAGGCCATGCCCCGCCTGCTCCTGGATGTCAGGGCAGCGTCAGACTACAGGCTAGGCTGGAAGCACTGTCTGAGATCTGTCAGAGGCATATTTCTCTTGTAATTAGTGAACCACTTAGTTATAAAATCATGGGGCCAGAAGGTTGGGCTGCTAAGCAGGCAGAATGAATCTGGGGGCAGGAGATGGCAGGGGGCCCCTCCTCCGGGTGCTGAGGAAAGGCCAGGCCAAGTTGGGGATGGATGTCAACTGGAGGCGGTTGACAGATTGCCACAAAGAAAGAAGAGGCTCCCCACGGGGAGGCTTGGGGCAGCCTCAGGTCCCAGACAGCCCTTCTCCCTCGGAAAGTCTAGGGCAGAAGCCAGCCAGCAAGGGCTGCCGCCTCTGAGGCCCGTGCCAGGGGTGGCTGGCTCAGGGGCAGCAGGAAGCTTCGGGTCCAGGCCAGCTCAGATATAAGTGTCCTTCCCCATGCAGAGGACTATGGAACAGAGAGGTAAACTGAGGCAGGGAGTGGCCTGGGGTGGGCCCCCACCGAAGGCCGAAGGAAGAAGAGCGCCCAAGAACTGCATGTGCATCCTCACCGGATGCCACTCTCCAGCATCGGCCTTGATGTATGGATAACCAAGAGGCAGAAAGTCCCGAATGTTCTGGTGCACCATGGAGTGCGTTAGGCCATCATTTTGTTTTCAGAGCTGGGCCAGCCAACTCTGGCTTTGTTAGCTCAGATGGCCCTCTGCTCCCCAGGGCGGGGGCAGGTAGAGAGGCTCGGGAAAGGGGACAACATGAGGCCACAGGTCATCCACACTGCGATTGTGGAGGGCGGACCAGGCGAGCCGGGTCTCTTCCTTCCTTCCTTCAGTACCCACGAGAGCCAGAGGGCGCTAGTCGCCCTGCGTTGCCTTAGCAGCTGAACACTGTCTCTGCATTAATCTCCGTAAGTGCTGAGAGCACCCGATCCCATTATGCTAAAATATGAATGGAGAATTAACTAAAATGCTTGAATACAATTAGGTTAGAAAAAGTGGCTCCTTATTAGCCCCGTTATTAGCTGAGATAATGCAGGGGAGGGGTGGGGAGAGCCCCCCCTTCCCTGTCCCCCTAGTCTGACTGTGTAGGCGGGCCCCAGGCCAAAGGGAGCTGCTGCTACTGCTACCACCTCTGTCTTCTGGCCTCGCTCTAGCTGTCTGAAGGCAGGCGGGCTGGGATTAGCCTGCGACCCTCCTCCAGGCAGCCCGGAGCAAAGGGGGCGACAGGGCAGTGGCAGGGCATGTTGCTCAGAGTGACAGGTGCTGGGGCCCTGAGGTCTGCCCCTCCAGCCCCGGGCCCCACCCCAGACCAGCGGGTGCCGAGGCTGCCAGAAATCCCAAGGGTCCCAGCGCCAGTCTGATCGGCATGCCCTTGGCCAACCCCTTTGTTTTACACACAGGGAAGGAACTGAGGCCCCGCACAAGGGACTTGTCCGCACACTGTGAGGCTGTGATGGAGCCAGGACCGGAACTCCCAGCCCGCATCTCCCGCCAGCCACCTGGTGGGTTTAGACACGAGGCCTTGAGGCCTTGTGGCCTTGCGGCCTTGCGGCCTCGCCCCAGAGAGGCCCTTCGGAGAATTTGCCCAAAGGCTCTCGCTCTTAGGCTTTGGATGATGCCACCCCCCTGTGGCTCCTCAGGCCTGGGTTCTCCAGGCAAGCCCCTGAGCTCAGAGAAGTCGAGACCTCCTGGAGTAGCCTTGGACGGGGCTGCTCCTCCGAGGGCTCCGGCCATAGCCCATCTCCCCGGCACCCACCAGTAGGACCTGCCTTAGGCAGAGCTGGAGAGTCGGGGGAGGGGCACCCCCGGGACTGCCCAGCCCCCAGCCAGGGCAGGAGCCGGGAGAGGAGAGGGGACCGCACAGCTGTGAGTGAGGACAACAGGCGCAGGCAGTTAGTGGAGCCCAAGGCACAGCCAGGGCAGAGGGTTTGCAAAGAAGAGTGGCAAGGAATAGGCGGAAGGCAGGGGTCGCTCCCAGGGACGCAGGCCCCCTTGGCAGAGGCCACACCTTCAGCTGCCGTGGCCAGGCCTGATCACGGGGTCCGGGTGGAATGAGAGAGGGTGAGGGGACGTAAGCGCCACAGGGGGCCGACAGGGGCGCACCTGATCAGCCAGTGACCCCGGTCCCTCCCTCCGCCTGGAAGCTGGGCTGGACCCAGGTGTCCTGTCAGGCCCATTCCCCTGATAATCAGTGAGTCTTTGCTTCTCTCTTTCCCCGGGGTCTGGCTGGCCCCCTCCACTGGGAGCAGTACCGAGTGGGAGTAGAGCTGGCCGGGAGGTGTGGTGCACGGGGTGGGGGTGGGGGGTTCATTCTAGCTGCCCCAGACTAGGGGGTGCGCCTTCATACCCATCACACAGCTGGGTAGACCACGCATCATCATCACCATCCCCTGGCAACGGATTGGAAATGCAGATGTTCAGGTCCTCCCCTAGACACTCCAGGAGAATTTCTAGGGCGGTGCTCAGGAATCTGTGTTTTAATATGTCCTTCAGGTGGTTCTTAGGCACACAGCAGTGTGAAAAGCTCTACTAGAGACCACACAGAGCACCAGGTTTGGGAAAGAGGGTTCTGGGAGTGGTCCAAGCCCCTGCGAGGGGTCTCTGAGTCTTCATCACCAGCTGGAAAGGTAAGACACACTATTGTCATCAGGGGACGTGCCTGTAGGTGCCAATGGGAGCGTGGTGGAATGTGCCCAGAATGGGGGTGCAGCGTGAGGATAGCACAGATGTGGGGCATTGAGTGGGTGTCTTGGGAGGAGACCTTGGGGCCAAGAGAAACTGAGTGTGTTAATTCCCGGTGAAGAAGCTTCTGTGGACTAGCCCTACGCTAGGGTAGTATCGGGGTAAATGAGCAAGTGTGGACACTCCAGTCTTCAGATCAGGTGACCCCATAAGGGAAAAGCTGACGCTACTTCCTCCTCCCCTCCCCGCCCCCCTAACACATCAGGAATTTGCGTACAGCCTGACACAAAGACGTGGGACCCAGGCAAGACAGACACGAACCTGCCGGAACCTCCTGAACCCCCAGACAGATAGATGGTCTCTCAGTGCCAAACACCAGAGCTCGGCACCATGGGGACAGGAGACATCAATCCTCAGGGATGACCTCCCAAATCAAGGCTGAGGGATTCCCTGAGCCCCCACAGATCAGGCAGCCCCACACCTAGAGGGCAGCGTCCGCCAGAGTCTGGCTTCTGGGGGAGCGCAGAATAGTGGGGAAAGGTGCAGCCCAGTGGTTCCCAGCCTGAAGTCCCAAGTGCTCCGCAGCCCAAGAAGGGCAGCCACATGGGGGTCCTTATGTCCTTGTCAATACTTCTAAAAGCTTAAAAGAACTCATACCTAGACCTACGTTAAGACCCCACAGACCAGCTTAATGGCAAAAGGGTCTTTCTTTGCTATTGTTCCGTGTGAAACCTTCCACAGCTCAGAAGCTCTGGTGAGCAATTAGATGTGCCTTTGATTAGCAAAAGCAGTGAAACAAAGTCATTACTGAGGTGCACCTAACTGCAAAGGCAGGCTCTTAGAACATGGGGTCTGCTGGAGGAGATGCTAAGGGGTGCCCTTGGGGATGAACAGATTGGGAACCACCGGGCAAAGACATCAGAGGGTGGAACGAGGCTCCACAGCCCTGTCCCAGGCACCCCCGAGCCTCTGACCCTCTGCCCGGGGGCTGTGTTGGGGGAGCAGTGGCCTGAGGACCGGGGGAGGGCGAGCAGGACCAGAGCCTTCCCAGGGACACGGCTCTCAAAGACAAGGACCCAACTCACCCCCGAATCTTTGGCTTTCTTGGGGGGAGAAGTTTGTGGCTAACTCAGGCCTTCGATTCCCAATCCTGCTGTTTGTAGCGATGACGTGGCCACCGCGATTACTTGACTATTAATGAGTCTGTTCAATTATTCATTGCTACATTTTTAAAACAAATCCTTTCCCTCTCTGCTCCTCTCATCCCGCTTGTTTGGATCAAAGTCTCCCCTTCAGACAAAAGGAGACGGGTGAGATTTGCAGCTCTAATAATCTAACGGTGTGACACGGGGGAGGAGCAGGAGTGGGAAGGGGCCACAGGGGGCTGGGCAGCTGGGCCCTTGGAAGCCCTGCAGGGAGAAGGTGCGTCCTCCAAGAGGTGTGGGAGGAAGGAACGTGCAAGACCCTCCCCTTCCAGTCCGGCGTAGCACAGGCCTAGAGGATGACGCAGAGCCCGGCGCCCCAGGGACCCTCACTCCCTCACCCCAAGAAGATGGAATCAATGAGCCAAGGAGGGGGGAGCAGAGAGGACATCGCGGCACGCATGAGGCGGGCCTGGGGGCAGGTAGGGCCTGACTGCCCCCGGGCCTCGCCCTGGAACCCACAACCCCAGACGCAGTACCTGGCGCCGCGCTGGATGAGCTGCCGGAAGCAATTACATCGTCCAGCATTAGATCTAAAAGAACGAAACACGACATTGGTCACTGGCTGGACCAGGTGGGCTGGGCAGGGCCCCCTCTAAGCAGCTTGCTCCCCCTCGGCTCCAACCCTCGCTCCGCCTATAAATGGGATGCCACGAGCACGGGTGGCTGGTCCTGAGTGTCCAGCCCCAAACTCTGGGCCCAGGGCACTTGAGGAAGATGAGCCATTGGGCCAGCTCCTCAGGGTCACAGGGGCAGGGAGACGGAGTCATAGGGAGGGGCAGGCAGCCTGTCATCAGAACAGATGTCCACTCCTACCCGCGCCTCGGCCTGGGCAGCACCTGAGATAGCTCCAGACCCCAGAAGGGGAGCCAGCTGGTCAGGCAGGGCCACAAGTGCCTCCTGCCAAAAGAATTCCATCTGGAGAGGCTCCGCCACTGAGAAGGCAGACTGCAAGGAGGGGCGGGGTGGATGGAGCAGGGGTGCTGGCGTGGCTGCTGGGGTGGTGGTGCACCTGCTCAGCTTCAGACATCCATTGGGAGAGCCCGGATGGGGCCCCTACCCCAGAGTCAAGCAGGGGGCGTGGGGCGTGGGCGTTGAGGAGGTGGGACATGGAGAACTGCACCACCCACCACTGCCCAGAGGCCAGTATCTCCTCGCCATCGCCATGGGTCCTGAGGTCCTGCCCCACCTCCCCCGGCACAGGGAGCTCTGGATCTGTCCCCCCCATACCAGCCCCAGCCCCTCCCCACCCCCTCCCCTCGCTCCAGGTGCCCCCCCACAGGTAGCAGGAGATAGGGCCAGGGGCAGAGTGGAGGGAGAGGCACCGCACCCCCTAACCCCTTTGTTGGTACTCACATTTCAACAAACCAAAGGGAAAACTCAGAGTACTGCACACATCTTATCGGCGTTGGGAAGACAATTTTTGAAAGGGCAGAGAGAAGGGAACCCCGTGGACCAAACAGACAGACACACAAAGCCTTAGAGAAACCCACGCACGAAGATACTCAGTGAGACGTGGGCCGTGACTGAGGGAGAGTCGCAGAGATTATGGAGTACCAGACAGACGGACAGGGACCCGAAGACGGGGAGACAGGTGCAGACACACCTGGAGAAACAAAGGGGCTCCCGCGCCTGTTCCTTCTCTCGAATTCTTCCTGGAATCTGTGTCTTTTCCCTTAGTCTTGGCCTACCCCTGGCCTAAGAGCATGAGGAGGGATGGGTGGGGGCCTCCCCCAACCAACGCCAAGAGATGTTGGAGATCCCAGGTGAGGGGGCTGAGGGGTCTAAGGCCAGAGAGTCGTGAGCTTAGAGTTCCTATAACCTCATACCTTCCCTGAGAGATTTTTCCCCACCCTGGCTTGGCAAAAAAAAAAAAAAAAAGACAGCCAGGAACCAGAAAGCCAGGGGCTTTTGCTGGAGATAGGGAGAGAGAGTGGGTCTGGGGTTCTCTCACGCATTGTCCATTTGTCGGTTCTGCTGAGGCCTTGCTCAGCAACTACAGACCCTAGGCAGGCACAGGTTCGAGGTGCTTGCTCCCCAACCCGGGGGCAAGCGAGTCTGGCACCTGGGCCAGTCCCTGGGTCTCTGGACACCGGCAGGCAGCAAAGTAGCAGGATTCTCATCCCATGAGGCTCCTCTGAGAGGCTAGCTGGGAGAGGTCGTGCATCACCTTCCGCCTGGCATCCTCTGAGGAGTATGATGCTGAGACCCGGGGAGCCCCGCAGGGTGGGGGTCGCTCCCCCTCTCCCATGGGGCTGAACTGGTCTGCTTCATGCGTGCTCTAAAGGCTGACATGCTCTTGAGGGGAAGGAGGTGAGGAGGGGGGTGGGAGCACCTTCTCCCGGCCCCCCGCCCCAGCCCCTGGTCCCCTGCAGTCACAAGGCCAAGGTCAAGCACGACTCAGAGAGATGTGGAAAGACTACCGACCAGCCATCTGCTTCTCCTTACTCCTTCTCTTTTTCTCCAGTCTCCGTAGACGCTTCTCCTCCCGCCGCCGGGCCTCCTCCTCCTCCTGGTGCTGCCGACACTTGTGGAAGTTCTCCACCACCACGCCCACAAACATGTTCAGGACAAAGAAGGCCACAATGAGCAGGAACGAGATGAAGTACAGCAGCATCCAGGGGTTGTGGTTCATGATGGGCTGGTGGGGATCAGGAAGGACAGGGGGAAGCATCAGCCTGAGGATGCGTCAGACCCGGCTGCCTCAGGTGCTGCCCCACAGCCTGGGTTCATTAAGACGCGGTCTGCAGACTTAGCTACAGGGCCCCAGCAGGTGATCTGAATGAGTGATGTGGCTTCGGTGTTAGACAGTAGGGAGGGGTGGGGACTGTGGCAAAGTAGAGGGGTAGGTATTCTATCCAAAAGGGGAAGCTGCTTCCTTGTTCCAGGTAACTCCTGCTCTAAGGAAGGCAAACCCTATCCCATATCCTTAGACTAATCCTGCACAGGCCCAATTCTGCATTTTCGTGTGAAATCCACCAATTTTTAGATGTTTGCTACTATTCAAAAAAGTGTAAGCATGTTGCAATCTAATAAAGCACGCCGGGATTTGGCCCGCAGGCTACCAGTCAAAGCCTCTGCTGTAAGGGGTGAGGTCTCTTTGATGGCATTTTGCCAATCAACCTCCCTCTTTCTGTCCAGGGCCTGCACCCCATCATGCCTAGAGCAGCCTGAGCCCAAAGGTGGATCCTGCCCACCCCAGCCCTACCTGTTGGTCCACACCCACAGCATCCAGCCCGTCGTACATGATGTCCACCCAGCCATCCTTGGAGGCCAGCACGAACAGGGACATCAGGGCCTTGGGGGAGGGGAGGAGGAGAAACCATCTGAAAACCTGGGATGTGTGGCCAAACCAACCACCACCTGTCCCCAGAGCACCTCCTGGCTGAGCACCTCAGGGGACCCTCGCCCTTCAGAGGTCAGGCCTGAGGCACACTCTGGGCCCTACGAGAGCTCTCTCTGTCCCCGGGCTCCGTGGCTGGTGTGAAGCCACAGAAGCCCTGGGAGATGATCAAATCCTCTGACGTGGGCCAGGTGGAGCAAGGGACACCGGAGCCCTGGAAATCCAGAAAGCAACACCAGGCCGGGTCTGGGAAGCAAACCAGCAAAAGTGAATGAGCGATTTCATCTTCTACATGGCTCTGTGTTTTCGAACACCGAAGAAGAGAAGGCGTTGCCTCGACAATGTAAGTGTGCCCCGTCCCACGCTAAGCAGACACGTACATCATCTCCGTTGTACCCTTCCCATGGCCCTCCACGGAAACATCAGGATGACCCACACACCCGCTGATGATGCTGAGGCCCCGGCAAGTCAATTGCCCGGTGCGCATCGTGACGCGTGGACTCCTTTCCTCTCCGGATGCCTGCCACCGCGACCACCACCCCCACCTCGGAGCGTGGAGCTCACCTGGCCGAGGTTGTCGAAGTTGTACTTGTGCCGGACCCACCGGTAACTGGCCTCGGCACAGTCAGACTTGTTGGTGATGTTCCTAGTGTCCTCGCCTTGGCATACGAAGAACTTGCCTTTGAAGAGCTAGACACGCACACACAGGGAGACGGAGCCGAGTGAGCTGTGGCCACAGGAAGCCCTGAGCTCCCCAGCCCCACCCCTCCCACATAAGCCCTGGGGCCCAAGAGCTCCCAGCACACCCTGCTAGAGGACCCGGTGCACGGTCGAGTCAGGGGAACACCGACAGGAGCCTCCCCTGCAGGTACCCCTTCCTCTGGGCTCCTGGGAGCAGAGACCCGAGAGAAGGAGAAAAGGCCAGTGGGGCAGGTGCCGGGGCAGGAGGGGGGGGGGGGGTAGGGAGGAACAGTCACTGGTTTTCCACAAAGGGTGAAGCCAGTGGTTCTCCGAGTGGGGTCCCTGGACCAGCAGCATCGGCATCATCTGGGAACATGCTAGAAATGCAAACTCTCAGGCCCACCCTAGACCCACTGAATCCGACACTCTGGGGGGGGGGCAAGAGACCGGGTTTAATGGTGGGGGCAGCCCAGGTATTATTGACTCCACTGGACAGGTGAGGAAAACCTAGGCTCAGAGAAGTAAATTCACACTCAGCTAAGGTTGAATACCCCAGAGGTGGCAGAAAAGGGGCTTGCACTCAGGCATTTCTGACTGGAAAGCTCCCTCTCGTCCCAGAGCAGATCAGGCTATGACTACGGGTGGGGAAGGGAAGGGGGGCCAGGAGGCCTGGGCGAGCCACTGAGAATGGACCTAAGTCCACTGGAAGAGCCCAGGATTGGGCTCCCAGCGGTTCCCTCTGCTCATCCAGGCCGGCTGGAAGTGAAGGAAGGGAAAGAGGCGCTGGGTGTGCCAAGAGGCACCACACAGCGTTGGCGAATGTACCCCAGCCTGGCCCCTGGGGTTAGAGGATTCTAGGAAACCAGGGACAGCCCTCTCCCTAGGGCAAAGAGAACACCCCGGGAAGCCAAAGGACGGGAACAGGAGGGGCAGTAGCCACCCGGGCGCTCCCCCGCCGCCGCCGCCCAGACAGCTGGCTGTCTACCCTGAAGCCGAAACAGCTGGAGCCAGGGGGTTCTGGAAGGCTGGGAGTGGAGGGGCTCCCCGGCTCCTGGGGGCGCCTGCTGACTCCTGCAGGCGGCTCCTGATCTTTTTCTCCTCCGAAGCCGGTTTCCTCCCCGGGCCAGAGGCCCAGTTTCCCCAGCAGCCCCCACTTCCTGCCTCGTCTGGGGTCTGCACCCTCCTGCCTGCCAGCTAGCCGCTAACCTGGCCCAGCTGTCTGGGCCCTGGATCCCCAGGCCTGGCCTGCAGCCCACTCCGCTCAAGCAGCGGGGGAGGGGTGGGGACCCCGGAGCAGACCGGGGCCAGGGCAACGTCTGTTCTCCAGAGTGCAGTGTGGGAGGGGGGCAGCAAAAGCAATCTGCAGCTGCCCCAGGTCAGCGGCCTCTCTGAGGCCCTCGTCCCCTTCGGGGACCTCTTCTAGGCTCCTAGTTTTCTGCAAAACGCCCAGGAGGCAAAGGGGCCTGAGGCCTAGGGCCTCGAGGGAAGGGTCCCTGTTTATTCCTTTCTGGAATAAAGGCAGCAGCAGTAGCTCAAGCCTCACATCCAAGGCCACACCTCGGGTTTCCACCGCCCCCCTGGCCCCCAGACCCCCACAAACCTGCACCCCCAGGATGCCAAAAATGATGAAGAAGGCACAACAGATGACCACGATGTTGCCGATGGGTTTCAGCGAGGACATCAGCGTTTCCACTACCAGCTTCAGCCCCTGGGCCCGGCTAATGACCCTGGGGAGGGACAGAGGGGAATTAGGGGGTTCCCTCAGCTCGGAAGCTCCCTTGTCCCTTGCCCTGCTGCCCCCTCCCCCACTGGTCTGGGCTCACTGGTCCCCATCCTGGACTCTGGCTTTCTGGGCTCCACGTGCAGAGCGCTTCTCTTTGCACAGGATCCCTGCCATGGGGACTCCCACCCTCAATCTTTCCAAATGGGATGCAGACACCCCCACCTCCCCCTGCTCCCCCTCCACTCCCAGATGTCAAAGTATGACCTGATGGGGCTGGGGTGGGGACTCAACTCAAGGGAGGCGGGACCCAGGGACACAGTGTGTCGGGAGGACAGGGAGGCCGACTTGCAGGGGGCATGGAGGGTGAAGGCAAGGAGGGGGTGAGGGTGGGTCAGTCAGTATTGTCCCCATCCGTGGAAAGTTCTGACATGGGAGTGGGGGGGGTGGCGGAGAGTGATGGTGGGAGGGTCTCCTGAGAGAGCAGATTCCCCGCTAGCAGGGTTAGCTGATGGGTGGTCCCTGAGAGGTGTGTGAAGGCAGGGAAAGGAGTTTGTTACCTCACCCGGGAGGACGGTCACCCCCAACGGTGCCACCCAGGGGAGACCTTCAGCTGAAAGATATGAGGGCCCTGCCTGTGGCCTCTTAGCACGGGGGCCTGTCCAAGGTCAGGGGCGTGGTAGCCCTGAGCCGTCTGTCCTGTGGGGAGGGTCACGGTGGGGGCGTGCTCAAGGAGGGAAACTGGCTCCCTGTGGGGGTCACAAGCAGGAAGCAGGGGCTCGTGGGGCTCTCGGTCCCCTGCGGGGTTGTTGGCGCTGTCCCCGAGGAGGGCGCTGGTCTGGGGGCGCACCTGAGTGGGCGCAGCGTCCGCAGTAACCGCAGCACCCTCAACATGCCCAGGATCTTGGTGCCGCTGTCGGAGACCATGGACACCAGGATGTCGATGATGGAGATGAGCACCAGCAGCCCGTCGAGAACGTTCCAGCTGCTACGCAGGTACGCCTGCTCCCCGAAGCACCAGCCCAGCGCTACCACCTGGGGACGCCCGCTGCATCACTGTCGCCGCCGCCTCCCTGTGGTCCCCAGCCCCGTCCTCCGATTGTGGTCAAGCTCTCCAACCCCTCGCCCTGCCCCCCCGCACCAGGAACCAGAGAGCCCCAAAGCAACACCGACCCCCCATCACCTTCACGGTCATCTCTGCCAGAAAGACTGCAGTAAAGATGTAATTGGAGAGGGTCAGGAAGATGCGTTCCTGCAAGAGACAGCAAGCAGGTCTCGCCCACTAGGACCCCCCCCTTTGTGGGCCAGGACTGCTCTGCATACAGAAGCCAGGAACTGCCTCCAACATTTGACTCGGGAAAATGGCCCCCACCTTCCCCAACAAGGCAGACAACATCTTCTCCCCAGACCTCTCCCTCTCCCTCTCTCTCTCTCACGCACGCGCGCACACACACAGCAAGCCCCAGGCCCCCTGACTCACTTGCAGCTCTGTGGACAGTCTGAACAGCACTGCCTCCCGCCCCCCGAATGGCCTGGAAGGAGAAATGTTCCCCCAACAGCGCTGTCATCTGAGCCCCATATCTCAGAAACCCTCCAAACTGGAGCAGGGTTTACCTTGATCTCTGACCCCGCCTCATCCTGCTCTCTGCCCTTCTCCCCGTATCTGCTTTCCCGTCGTGTGGCCCAGAAACGGAGCCACAGGGCAAGCAAGGAGCCTGACTACAGCCTGTGCGTCCCCTGGCACCACATTTATGGGGGCATGGGTGGGGGCGGGGCGGGAAAGCAGGTGACCGGGTCCCCTGATATCTGTAGGCGGAGTCCATCCCTGGGTGGCCGGGAGAGGGCTGGGGAGGTCTGGAGAGGCAGTAGGCCGGGTGTGAGTGTCAGAGAGAGAAACGGAGGAAGGAAACGGGAGAGGCGGGCACAAGACAGAGTGAGAGGTGGAGGCGCAGAGGGGAAGAGGGGGGCCGGGATGTGGTGACAGAGGCAGGGGGCCCTGCAGCAAGGCCTTGGGCAGGTGGCAGACACGGGGGCCATGTGACCAGCCGCCCTTGCTCCAGCCCACACAAGCCCCAGGGGTGGGGGTCCCCTCAGCCACCTATTCCCAGCCCGGCCCTCCATTCAAAAGGGTCCCTCTGTTCCCACCCTGGCCCTGCTAGAGCTCATCCCAAAGGAGATTAGGAGCCCAGGAGTGCTGAAATCTGAATGGCAGTGTGGGGGAACAGTGAGGAGGGGTGGGGGACCACTCTGAGCGAGTGGGGCAAGATGCCGTGAGGGGCAAACACTGTCTGGGGGTAGGGGCCTATGATGCCCGGCTGGGGAGAGACAGCCTCCGGAACCAGCTGGGCCCGTCCCGAAGAGCTTGGGCCCCTGGGCGTATGTCCAGATACTCAGGCCTCTGGCCCTTCCTCTCCTTCTGAGGAGGACTAACAGGTTCACAGCCAAGCAGAAGTGACCAGTGTCCCCACTAACGTGCCTCAAAACCTACTTGTGACCTGGCAGGACCAAGGGGGTCGAAGGGCATCTCCCTCTCCCCCACTCTACACTGCCCGTGGGGTAGGCTGGGCAGGACGTCTCCCCCCATCGGGGCAGAGGTCATGGGCAAAACCCAGACCTTCTGTAGGGAGGAGGGGAAGCAAGACCACTCAGCCCAGCCGGGGCCTCTCCTGCTGTTCGCATCACCCCAACACTCGCCAGCTCCCACCTGGGCCCCACAGGTCTCTGGCTCCCGAGCACGTGCTATCTGCTAATAGCTGGGATGCAGCGGGACTCCCCGGTAAGGAGCAGGCCCCTCCCGCCCCCCCAGTTAGGCTGCTGTATCACAGAAGGGAAATGGAGGCAGGGGCGGGAGAGGCACACGGGGGGCAGCCCCTGGTGCCAGGTGCCAGGGAGGCCTAAAGGAGACTCCTGGTTCCCTCCCTCCGTGTCGCTCTGGGCCTCCCCGCCCGCCTCGCTGGCTCCGTGGGCGCTAACCCAGGAGGCGGCTAGCACCGAGCAGGCACTCAAACAGCCACCGAGCTTAGTCTTTGGTGACTCACAGCACTGTGGGGGTCGATCTTGGGACGCTCCATGGCGATGGTGATGCAGTTGAGGAAGATGATGACAAGGACCACATGGTCGAACATCTTGTGGGTGATGATTCGGTGACATAGGAGGCGGAACCTGCTGGAAGACAGGCAAATGCTGGGCAGGAGGCGAGCAAGGCAGCCGTGAGAGGCCTTGCTCGGCAGCACCCGCCCCCCTCCTGGGCTCTCCCAGCCCGGGGCCCTTCCCTCACTTGCCCCTAGGCCAGGGGACCCTTCTAGCCTCCCTGGGATGGTGTCACAGGGCCATTCCCTAGGAGGAGAGGTCAGGGACCCCCTGCTCACCTTGACTGAGGAGGGAAGATGTACGCGGACCAGGAGTCTCGCTCACGGCAACAGGCAGGCAGCCGGGCTCGGACCCACGCTCTCATCCGCTCCCCTCTGCTCTGTAGAAGGATCACAGGACTCGTGTGCAGGCCCGGGCCCCCAAGTCCCCCGAGCCCACCTTGCTCTTCGTCAGCAGTTCCATGGCCCTCACACCCTGTCTAGCTTCTCCCACATGGCTCAGCCCTCTGCCGTGCTTCTCTTCCTTTATTCCTAAGACCCCCCCCCGCTCCCTGTTAGCCCCTTCTCATCCCCTGAGCATCGCTCACTTCGCTCATCTCCTCCCTCCTCCCCTGCACCCCCTCTCCCAGGCTCTCTGCCTCCAGCCCAGCCCCACCTGCCCTCCCTGTTTCCCTCCCCACTGGGCTGGGAAGCCGCATCAATTATCAAACATTGTCCCCATCACAGCTGCCTGTTCAAAGACACACCTGGGACCAGGAGACACCGGCCCCTTCTCCTCACGTGCTAACCCTGAGGTCCTGGGTTTCTGTGCCCCATCCCCAGGGTTAAAGGTGGTGGTGAGGGGCCCGGGGGAGGGGTGAATGGGTAAGGGCCAGTATGAAGTCAAGGCTTGTGATGAGGTCCAGATGAGAGAGGGGGATGGGGAGGGCATCAGTTTGGAGAGATGAGTGATGGGTATTTCTGAGTCACAGGGGGAGGGCCATGAAAGATTCATACACATCTGCCCAAGACCATTCATATCCACCAAGGACCGCAGCGCTGCAGCCCCACGGGTGACGAGGATTTGGGGCTCAGCAGGGCGGGCATCGGGAAGAAAGGGGCTGTTTGGAGCTCGGTTTCAGGGCCGGCACCCCTTGAGATCCCTGGGGCGTGATGGGGCGTGATGGTAACTCCCTGAATGCCACAGAATCAGGAGGGTGTTGTCCAGCCTGGCGCCCGCTCGGGCACAGCTCCCCTCGCCTCAAGGTCAGGGGTGAGAGCTCACTGTGCCCACAGGGGCCTCACCAGGTTGCCCTCGTCATCGGCATCGTCCCCATCCAGCGGGGGGTCGTCGGGCCGCAGGGCCCGGGCCAGGCGCCCCGAGGCCGACTTGCCGTTGCAGTCCTGGTGCTCGGAGGCTGAGCTGCGGCCGCTGGCCGTGCGGTGCAGCGCAGGCACCTGCAGCGTGTCCGGCAGGTCGAAGGAGTTCTTGGCCTCCCGCTCCAGGGAGCCCCCGTGGCGCCGGTCGCCGCCCGCCGGGCTGGCCCTCTCCTCTTCAGAGCTCTCCTCCTCGTCCTGGCTCTCTTGGCCCTCGCCCGACAACAGGGACCGCCGCTCCCCACTCGGGCTCCTCCGCTTCAGGCTGGGGGCACGGCCCAGGCTGTTCCGGCTGGAGCGCCTGCTGGCCCAGCTGCTTGCTGCGCTCCAGGGGCTGTGTGGAGAGCTGCGGGCGCTCGGCTGGGGGGTGGGGGAGCCAAGAACAGGGCGGTCGCCACCAAGACCTCCCAGCGCTGCACCGCCCCCCCCCATGCATGCTGTCTCCCGTGAGCACCCCCAGCATCACATCAGGTACAGAGATGTGAGCGGGAGCCCTGGAGCAGACGCCTGGGTTCAGAGTTTTTACTCCAACCAGCTGTGTGACCTTGGCAAGTTACTAAACCTCTCTGTGCCTCAGTTCCTTGTCTGTATATGAGATAGGACACTAGGACCTATTCTTCATTTCGTTGACTGGCAGTATAAAAAGATGGCAGGAGCATGGGCCCTGACGTCGGCTCCTGGATTAAAGTGCTGGCTCAGTCACCTGCTCACTGCAGAGCTTCCCACAAATCAGTGGGGCAATCTGAGACCCAGATCCCCATCTCTAAAATGGGGGTAATAACGACACCTACGTCAGAGGGTTGCAATGAGGATTCAATGCATTTAGAATATTTATGAGCAGTATCTAGAACAGTGCCTGGTCCAGAATTACTAACTGCATGGGGTTTGCTGTTCTTACGATGAAGTATTAAGAAGGTAAGGACTGCCCCCCTTTCCAAAACGCAACTCAGAGGTTGAGCTTCACACAAGGTCGCCGAGTTAAGGGACCAAAGAATAGGATTAGAACACGGCTCTTCTGCCCCCTGAGGCCAGAGCTCTACGCCTGCCTGCTTTACTAGACCTGCTGACCTCCCTGGGGCTGGTCCAGCCTATGGCTCAGAGGCTGTCCCCTCGGGCCTGTCCACTTCCTTCCTCTTTTCCCTCCTGACATCTGCGCATCTCCCACCGTCCGGCACCCACATGCACCCCATACCGGTGACTTCATCTCATGGGCCGCCCCTGGCTCAGCAGACCCGCTGCTGCTGGTGCGGCGGGAGGCGGGGCCCAGCACCTCGGCCAGGCCGGTGCTGGAACTCTTGGGGAGCGACATGGGTGTGGCGGCCGTGTGGATGATAAGAGGCGGCAGCAGGTTCCTCCGCAGCTCCGGGTGCTCCCCCAGGGACACCACTGCCGGGGGAGAGAGGGAGAGACCCTGAGTCCACTCGAGGCTAGCCCAGGGCCAGGGGCAGCACCCGCAGGACAGATACTCACAGGCCAAGGGCTTCTTCCTGTCCCCATTGCCGTCCAGGCTGGGTGAGAAGAAATCGGGCTCCGATTCGGACTTGGTGGCATCTCCCTAGGGTGGGGGAGCAGCAGGCCATTAGGGTCCCAGCCGGGCAGGGGTTAGTGGGATGGACTGAGGTCTCCCTGTCTCCACACGCACACACCACATATAGGCTACGGGAACCAGCAACCACGGCACGAGGCATGCACTGGCGCAGGCCAGACCACGCAGGCGTGGGGCCCAGAGCTCCCCAGGGCCCCCGACACCTCTGCCTCCCACCAGCCACACTTCTGAGAAGGCCACGGCTCACCCCACAGCCCACAGCACAACCAGCCAGGCTGGAACTGGCTCCAGGAGGGGCTGAGAGAAGGGAGAGTGAGCCGGGCAGGGGGGTGGCAGAGGCCAGAGGGAGCTGGGGACCTAAGTGAAAGGGTCACTAGAGCCTAAATTCCAATTTGTGCCCTCTGCTTTCCTTCCAAGGCTGCCCTCCCCTGGGCCTCAGAGCTGAGGACCCCAGGAGGCAATTGAAAGACCCCAGACAGAGCAGCTCAGCCCAAGTAGGGCACCGCGGGCCCGCTGCTTCATGCCCTGGTCTCCCCCCAGACCCCGCCCCTTTCCCTGGCCCCATTTGTACCTCTGTCCCCGTCTCTGGGGCAGTTTTTCCTTCTTAGCAGGTCAGTAGGTTCCCCAGTAATTACACACTTCTCCTTAAGAAGTTATTAAGAAATACTTGATTGCTACTTTTGATAAGGACATAAATATTGTGTAATTGGCATCTCAGGGGATCATTTTCATTAACTCAGTTTACATCCCTAACGAGGCCTTTAATTATCGAGCAGGAACTCCAGGGGGCTGCTCGGGATGCACAGCACGGTAGGGTCCCGCGGGGATCCTGGCTCCGGCCCCCCATTCCAGTGCCAGTGCAGGAAACGGCAGAGCACAGGCTGGGTGTGAGGGCCAGAGGAGGAGCGTGTCCCCGAATACCTGCTGGCCCTCCCAGGCGGCCAGGGGGCCAGAGACGCGGAAGTGGATTTAAAATTCTGGTACCTTCCGGCAAGAAGCACCTCCACCCTCACATCCTCCCAAAGACTTGTCCTGAGCTGAGGCAGCTGGTGGGGTCTCCAATAGGGGCTCGGGGCAAGGGGGAGGGGAGAGAGATGGGGGAACACGGTCTGCGGCCATGGATCCCGAGTCCACGGAGGCCCGACGACTCGGACTCCTTGGGGACCTCAGCGTCGGCACGCACACGCGGTGTCCCCGACACGTGCACACAGAGGATTCTAAGTCCCTTCCTTCTCCCGCCCCTCCACCGGTCCGGCGGGGGACGGGAATGGTGCCCTTTGCAGGTGGATGGGGGCAGAGGCAAGGAGGCTCCTCCTCTCAATGTCCTCGGCGGGGGAGGGAAGGGACTTGAAATCGAAGCAAACCTCACGACACCAATGACCACCACGGCTACTACAGTTGCACAGCAGCTGAGCGTGAACACGAGCACAGAGACGCGGAGGCAGAGTGGAGGGCGCACAGGGCACGGGGAGGGGGGCATGCCGACTCATGATCGCGTACCTACCCCCTGGGAGTCGACAGGCAGCTGAATACAGCTTAACTGTCCACTCGCATCTTCCCGTTTGCTGATTTCCTACAGGGAGACGGGGAGGCAGGGGACGGGCGCTGGTCACAGGCGCTCGGGCTTTCAGACATCAGCAGTGTCGAAAGAGGATGAAGGAAAGGATGGTGCAAACCGGGCAGGGGTCGGAGGGGGGCTGAGACACCGGGGTACGGGAGGAGGAGAGAAGGGACAGAATGGCCTTCCAGAATTTAACCACAGGCCCTCGGGCCAGAGTGAATCTGAAGGGTGAGGGCGGAGGCCACGAAGATGGGGAAAAGGGCAGGGAGGGAGACCGAGCCCTCCCCCCGGTTAATCCTAATAGTGACAGCTACGGTTCCCTGGGGTGCCAGCCCTCCCGAAACTGCCTTATGAATACCAGCTCGCCTCTCGCCAGGTGGGAAGGAAGTACCACCAATGTCATCTTAGAGGAGACACCTGAGGTTTGGAGGGGCTAAGACAACTGCCCCAAGGCGCGCAGAGAGGGAGAGGTACATCTGGGCCTCGCACCTGAAACTCCAGCTCACCTTTTACTGGTCCCGCACTGGCAGGGGGCTGGGGGAATGGGCAGGGAGGGTGGGAAGGAGGAGGGGATGGAGCCCAAGGCTGGCAGGAGGCTGAAGGCCGGGAGCTGGAACAGGCCTCCCCACTCCCCCAGGCTCAGCCTGCATCCCTCCAAATCAGACCAGGTCCAGCTGCTCCCACTGGGATGGGATGTGACAAGTAACACTGGGATGACAGCTATGATGTTGTTTAATATCAATTAATGGCCTCACACAGGGCCTGCCGCCTGTTCATTTAATTAAGTGTGTGGATGATAAATATACAGGGATTCAGGGCACTGCCCCCCCCGCAAGTCAGGAAATCAACAGCTGAGCCAGCCCAGCCCCCTGGGGCTCCTTCCTCTTACCTCTTGGCAGGGTGGCAAGGCCAGCCAGGGGCTACCCTTGAGCCCTCCTGCTAGAGACGCCCCACAAAATGGGGGCGGCCGCTTCCTCTACTGAGGTGGGTTGCCTCGTTTGTGAGAAAGCCGGCCATCATAATAGCAAAAAGCAGCCTCTCCTGCCAGATCGCGGGGCTCCCTCAAAGCGACATGCGCAACCCCCTGAAACTCGTACCCGAGAGGGCAGGTGCTTCTGGGAGCGTCCAGGTCACCGGCATTGAGTGACTGACCCTCCCCTCCCCCACCCAGGTGTTGGCCCACCACAGGCAGGACAGCGGGCAGCTGGTCCAGCCCCTCCCGTGGGCACTCCAGGGCCATGCCCTGCCTTCCCCACCCTCACCCCCCAAGGGGGGGTTGACCTGGACCTCCTTTCTCCATCCCACCCCAGACCTGAAGCGCCAAGCCCTGAGTGGGACCCTCCCCTACAGGCACCTGTGCTCTGCGGGTTGAGGAGGCTGTGGCCCCAGGCCCTACCCTGCCCTGCTCAGGCTGGGGCAACCACAGCCCCCAGCAGGGCCAGAGTGGCCTGCCTTATTCCCAGCAGCTCACTTCGCTGCTGCCTAGCAACCAGGCTGGCTCCGCAGCTCTCCATTTAACCAGGTGTTTGCTGAAAGGGGTGGCGGCGGGGAGGGGGCTGTCTGTGTGGGGCACCTCCACGCCAGCTGAGGGGAGGGGGACAGGCTCGGGGTGTTTTCCCTCCCCCTCCGTGCAGTAACTCAGGAACTTTTCTGAGGACATCTTAACCGTCGGGAACGGTGGTTGGGAAGGGGCTCCAGGACCCCCATCCCCACTCAGCATCTCTTCCCGGAGGCTGAGAGTGGTGGGTATCCACGGGGACCCTGGCTCTCATGGGAGCACGGTGGCACCCCTTAACTTTCCAGGACCCAGATAAGTGCCTTGTGCCTCCCCGCACGAGAGGCCCCGCCATCCCCAAAGGCAGGGTGCGCCTCCGCCACCAGCTGCCCTCGCGGCCAGCCTGCGGGAGGAAATGCCATCATGGATCACTACAGAATTTGCATGGCTGGCAGCAGGCGAAGGCCGGTGTGGGACGGATGCCCCCGCACCCCACTAGCCCAGCCGGCCTACGGGGAACGGCCCTCCCTCGCAAGGCTGGGAAAAGAGTCGGAAAATAGATTTTTGTTTTTCCACCGTGTGCCGAGTATTTATAGACCAGGCCGCAGCGGGAGTTTCCATCCGGGTCACCCGGAGAGAACTGGACCAAGAGCTTCTCTACGCCCAACCTGGAGCATTTCTAGGTTGGGTCAACCTGCCCGTGAATGATGCCCGGAAGCCGGGCCGGCCCGGAGCTCGGGGGAGAGGGGCAGAGCCGAGGGAGAGGAGCGGCATGCCACCCTTCAGGCAGAGGCTGAGCCCTGGCACAGCAAGGGCAGGATCAATGCAAATCAATATTAATTGATGACGCTGCCTGTGACGAAGGTGATGGAGCCTGGGCTGGAAATAGGACGCTCATCTCTGCCATACCGGCAGCTAATTGGGCTCATTTCTCACCCTGGGCAGCTTAGCCCTGCCCGGGTCCTGGTGGCATCTTCATCAGCTCAGCTGGAGCTCAGATGACTTGCACACACGCTTCCCCCACCCCTCGGCTCAGACGGGTCTCCTCCGGATGTCCCCGAGAGCACCTGTGCTCGGGATCCAGCTGCACCTTCTGTCAACTTCTCCAGCTCCCTGGGGAGGGTCTAGCCAACTTCGATGCTGAAGCCCACTTAGCAGCTAACCTTGGCCCCAGGGATCCCCCACAACTACCCTGTCTCCCCAGGGCTGAGGGGCTGCCTGAGACCTGGAGCCTTCTACCCTAGCCCCCCACCCCTACCCCAATGCCCAGCCTGATGGCATTTTTTGCAAGACCTCCCAGGCCACCACAGCACACTGCTGCAGGCAGGGGGTTACCTCTGCCTGGAAGCCCTCCACCAGAATGGCGACGAGCAGATTAAAGAGCACATAGTTGCCAAAGGTCATGAGGGCAATGAAATAAAGAGCAGCCCAGGATGACGTGGAGGCCATTCCATTGTAGAGCACCTTGTTCCAGTCCTCCTGGGTCAGGATCTGCGGGCAGAGGCTGGGTATCAGCGCCTTCGCCAGGGGGCACCTCCCTCACCCCCGTCCACCCCTGCCTGGTTACCCTGGCACCTGAAAGACGGTGACGATGGCCCAGAGCAGGGAGTCAAAATTCTTCCGGTCCGGCAGCGTGTCCCCGTCCCGCTCTGACGCAAATTTGCAGCCAAAGAGATGCATGCCCAGGATGCTGAAGACACAGGAGCCACAAGATGGTGGTCAGGGCAGCAGCACGCCCTGCCCCTCAAACCCTCCTCCCAGCCGGCACGGATGCCGCACCTGCCCTCACCTGAAGATGAAGATGAAGAGCATGAGCAGCATGCAGAAGGTGGCCACGTTGTCCATGGTCTTCATGAGCACCACGAGCTGCCGCTGCAGTGCCGGCAGGAAGCGCACCAGCTTCAGCACCCGCATCAGGCGGAAGGTCCGCAGCACCGACAGGCCACCCCCCTGCTGGCCCACGATCTCCCACACGCTGCAAGGAGGGCAGGGAGCCTGAGCCCCTGCGTGCTCTCCCACCCCCTGCCCCTCCCTTCGAGAGGGCCTGGCAGCATCTGAGGGCCTGGACAAGCCCGCACAGCATGAGGAAGTGGGGCACAGGTGGGCCCCTGGGCCTGCAGACAGGAGCCCCTGAAATGGATGTAGGTGACAGCTCCAGCCCTCTCCACCCCTCCAGGGCCGAGATCACACCCTGGCAGCCGAGAACTCTCTCCCGAATTCCAGCCAATGCAACAGCATCCAGTTATGGAATATTTGCTTTGTTCTTGTCTAATGAAATCTAAAGCCAATTCCAGAAAGCAATAAAGCAGCTCTCCTGGCCCCAGGCCTAGGGGGACGGAGCACTTTCCCAGGGTCTTGGAAACCCTAAAGCAAGTTGCGGGTGTCTGAGATGGTTTCCAAGCACTTTGCAAGCAGGGACAGCAGGCTGGGCCTCACATCTCCTTCAACTCCTCAGCAAAGCCAACTCCCCAGTCCTCACTCACCCCGGGCCTGCATGGGGTCAAGGGCAAGAAGTAGAGAGAGGAGAGAGGAGGCTGCACAGGGGTCTGGCCAAAGGAGACGCAAGGCCAAGTTCGGCCTGAGCAAGGTAGGGCCAAGAGAGGCTGGAGAGGATCACCCTCCACTGGGAGGGGGGGCAGGGGGAGCAGCAGGGCCTGGGGGCCGGGGGGCGTCTGACTCCAGACCCCTCCACCCCGGAGGCACAGGTTGCATGGCTTCTCGCCCCAGCCGCCCCACGGGCAATCCGCCAGGTGAGAGGTGGTGGAGGGGCAGTCATACCTGATGACAACAATGACGCCGTCGAAGATGTTGTAGGGGTTCTTGATGTAGCCAAAGGGACCATACACCAGCAGCTTCAGCAGCATCTCCAGGGCAAAGAGGCTGGTGAAGACGATGTTGCTGATTTCCAGAGCGTTGGTCAGCTCCTCGGGCTGGAGGGTGGGGCGGGGGATGAAGCAGCTGAGGCTCATCCCCGAGCCCCTCATCCCTGTCCTCCTTAGCAGAGGGCCACCAGGAGATGAGCAGCAGGACTAGCAAGCTGGGGCTGAGTGGGCGGGCGGGGAGGGGGCGCATGATGGTGAGGGATGCTCAGGCATCGGAGAAGGACCCTCCCCCAAAGGGCCCATGAAGAAATGCACTCAGGGGAAGCCGCCACACCAAATCCCAGCTCTGGGTCTCAGATCCCGGGGCCACAGACTGGCGGGAAGCCTGAATGGTAGGTCCTGCCCACCTCCCGCTAGGGCCCCCGAGACCCACCTTGTCCTGTGCTGCCTGCCATGTCAGCTCGGCAGGCCGTGGCCGGCAGCCCAGCGACGTTGACCAATATCAGAGGGTGATTGTCAAGGCCCCACCCGCGTCCCCAGACACACAGCCACATGCAAAGGCACACGTGCTCTACGATTACTCCGTGGACTTGGCAGCCTTCTCCTGGACAACTGTTGGCTACGGCTGCTTCCTTCCAGACACATGCACACACTGCACACCCCCACACACTGCACACACACACACGTGCACTCACAAACACACGAACAAGCAAGCACACACACGGGCGTGCAAACATGCTGAGGGGCAGAAGGGAGACTCCTAGAAGGGTTGTCATAGACAAGGCGGCACCTGGAGCAGCTACCTGAGACTAGGGCACCTGGGTTAATTCCCAGCCTATTCCCCGTCAACTCACGGTGTGACCTGCAGCAAGATTCTCAGCCTCTCTGGCCAGATGTAAAACACCCTCGGTAATTACTTCTATGCTTCTGCCCAGGGGCTGAGATTAGGACCAAGGATACATCCTAGAGAGGTCATCAGAAATGACAAACTTGGGGCGCCTGGGTGGCTCAGTCGGTTAAGTGTCTGCCTTCAGCTCAGGTCATGATCCCAGGGATCTGGGATCGAGCCCTGCGCCAGGCTCCTTGCTCAGTGGGGAGTCTGCTTCTCCCTCTGCCCTGCCCCCTGGTTTGTGCTCTCTCTCTCTCGCTCGCTCGCTCACTCGCTCTCTCTCTCTCTCTCTCAAATAAATAAAGTCTTTAAAAAAAAAGAAGAAAAGAAATGACAAACTTGTGCTATTCCAGCTCACTAGTCACCTCCCCACCTTCCTTCTGTCAATATTAAGTGTCTACTGTATGCCCAGTATGCAACAGATATTAAAGGAGCTACAAAAACATGCCCACTATGCTTTCTGCCTCCCAGGAGCCCAGAGTCTCGCTGGAAACAGGTTGTACACAAAATAGCTGAATAACCACAAGAAGCTTTAGATACTTAGATGCCAAAATAAATTATCCAGACAGTAAATCCAAGAGTCTAGGGGAGAGACTGTGAGGGAGGAACACACTAGGAAAGCCTTAGTCAGGAGGCTGCACTTGAAATGGACTCTGAAGGGTAAGTGGGGTCTCTCCAGGGAGAAGGGCGCAGAAAGCATCACAGGGTAGGGCACAAGGAATGAGCCATGTCTGGGGACAGAGAGAGGGGCAGGGCTGGGCTGGGGGCTGGAGATGCAGGGGGAGACATGGTTGGCTCAGTGGAGCCCACTGCGTACCTAATGGGGTGTCTCCATCCCCCAAAAGCCCAAGCTTCAAAGCAGCTCAAGAAGTTTGAGTTAAAATAAATAAGCAGATGAAGCCCTTAGTCCATCAGCCACCTCCCCCCCTGTTTACCCAGCTGCCTCACCTGGCGGGCGGCCCAGGGAGACCACCCAAGCATGGAGCCGGGCCTGGGCACCACCAAATGTATCCTAATGGTCTTTGTGTGGCCAGCCTGGGTAGGAGATGGGGAGACCTGGAAAAAAGGGCCTTCTGACTGGCAGGTGAGGAGTGTTTGGGGGTCAATAGCTACTCAGAAGGAGAGAAGCTCTCAGCCTGTGCTTGGGTTCTTTCCAAAGGCAGGCCTGGAGGGCAGAACCAGGGTCAGCAGGCAGGGCTGAGAGCCAGCTGTGGGGGCCAGTGTGGCAAGGAGCCCATGGGTCCAGCAGATCTCAAGCAAGTCCTTGCTCCCCAGACTGCAAGTGGGGTTGGAGGGGGCACTACCACCCGACCTAGTGAATGGGGTCACAGAGACATAGGACCTTGGATCCCTCCAGCATTAGCACAATGCAGGTGGCGGGGAAGGGGTCACTGTCAGGGCAGACAAAGCTCAGGGCTCAGACCCCTCCTGACTAAGTGGATCTCCACTCTGTGCTCCCAAGTGCCATCTGCCAGGGAACCATGGTCAGCGAGCCTGCCTCTCTGTCACTCTGCCACCTGCACTGACTTTGGGTTGGATAAAGGTGATAAGCACAGAACCGCACAGGTGCAGCACTTGGTGGGTTCCCAGGCTCACCCTGTGTCTTCCCTCATGCCGTCCACACAGCGGCCCTGGCACCTTCGCTTTACAGATGAGCAGAAAGGTCAAAAGATGGTGAATGACTGGTTCAAAGTCACAGGGCAGGGACCACCAGGGAGTGGGACCCAATCCCAGCTCATTCTGACCCTGATAATACTAGGCAGTCAGGATTCAAACCCACCCCGGGTGACAGCAAGAGGCATGTGAATCCCGACACACGGATGGACTGAATTCATAATGTGCTTTCCAAAGTATATAAAATTATATTTCGCATGAACTTAGGTGTATGAATAAAGAACACACTGACTTGAAAACACAGCCGAGGTGCACTTACAAATGGGTGAATTTTACGGCACGTAAATGATGCCTCAAAAAAAAGGGGCCAAAGATAAAAATTAATAAAACGTTTTTTAAAAAGTAGCTGAAAGCACGGTAGCTTTTGGTATCTCGAATTGACTCCATCAGTGACTCTTAAAAGCACACCCAGTGCTGGGCATGCGCGGGGGGCGGGGGGCGGGTATTCCCAGCATTTCCTGATGTCATCCAAGGGGGTCGCAACAGTCTGTTCCTGATGGCTCTTGGCTCATGGACACCTGCTCACCGACTGGGAGCCTCATCAGAAAGATAGCACAGGGCTCCCCCAAGGTTTGCCTCATCAGTCCTGGTTGAGGGGGTGGCAGCAAAGGCTGGGCCCCCCATCTCACCCCTCCAGGCAGCTTTGGGACTGGAGGAGCAGGGGGAAGGGAGAACCGAGCGCTGTCCCTCAGCCTGCCCTCCGCCTCCCCCCCAACACTCTCCCTGCACACACCTAAGGGCAATGCCTATTTCCTCCCAGGGCCCCGGTATCCCCTCATAATCCATGGGAAAAGGTACTCCTCCCTGAGACAGGTCTGCCCAAGTTACTAAATTGGAGGCTGGGAATTTTCTGCATACGCAGGACAAGGACACAGAGACACAATCTTAGCAACACGGTTGCCCCAGGGACCAGGGCCATGATCACAGCCACTGCAGCAGCAAAGGGGAGGGAGGCAACTTCTGCAAGGCCCCTCCCCGGGTGCGCCACTGGCTGATCCCTCCCTCCCAGCATTTCATTTCCTCCCGGCTTCAGAGACAGCCAGGTAAACTGAGGCTCCGAGAGTTGTGGTAACCTGATGGAGCTGCTTAGGAAGGTACGAGCAAGGCCTGCTCTTTCCCTTGCATCTTCCCACGATGCGCACCGCCCCCTCACCCCAAGAGAGAACCCATGCAGCTGCACACAGACCCTACAGCTGGGCACCAGCCCCCTCCCCGACTTGTTCGGGCTGCCAGCCAAGTCCCTTCTCAGGTCTGGACCGTATCCTCCCTTCTGTTCACCGACCCCAAGGCCCCTGAGCTTCTCCCACCCGGGGGGACCCAGGGTCTTCTCTGGGAGGATGCTAACTGTAAATGCCCCATCTCCCAACACTCCCCCCTCCCCTCAGTCTGTCACCTTGGAGCAACTGTAGCCCCCCATAAGCTGCTCCAGACTTCTCAGCACCAGGACTCCCCTGAAACCCATCGCACCTCCAACGACCAACCCTTAACGGGCCCACTGTGCGCAGCACACTGGCAATCAAAGCATGGGGTTAAACCAGAGTGTGGGAGGCCTGCCAACTCTGAGACTCTCTACCTGTGTGACATTGGACAGGTCTCTTAACCTCTCTGATCCCCAGTGGCCTCTTCTGCTAAACGGGGTAGCATCACCTCAGGGTCAGGCTGCTCTGCAGAACACAGCAGTTAAAGACCATGAAAACACCCAGCCCAGAGCCACACTCAGGCAGCCCCGTGGGCACTGACAGCAGAAGCGGACCGCACACGTGGCAGGATGGAACACCTGCAAGGCTGCACCAAGCACCACACGGGCGGCAAACCCCGGGGAGCACCCCACGAGCTCAAACCCAGCTGAGACCAGTGTCAGTAAGAAGAGCCCCGTGGAGGGCATCCCCAGCAGAGGGCAGCATGAGCAGAGGTGCAGAGGAAGGAATGCACAGGGACCAAGAATCCAGTGGTTCTCCGGGATCAGAGGGTAGGAGGGGTCCATGGGGGACGCGGCTGCAAGGTGGGCAGGGCCCAGGCAGGATGGCCTTGACTCTGCTCCACCACCCGGGCTGGACTGGCCTCTGCTCACGATGCCGCTACTGGGGCTTCTAGGGCTCGGGAAGGGATGTGCAGAGCAGTGTATTAAGATTAATCTGGCTGCAGAGGCGGCAGCATCCTGACAGTGTGGGGAGACGGCGAGATGGAGACCGATTGGGGGCAGACTGCAGTGGTCCAGGCAGGAGGCCTGGGAGCCGGCTCCGGCACACAAAGAAGGCGAGAGGGGCGGACGAGCCAGGCGACAGCAGAGCAGAGGCTCGTACGGGCACCCCAGCCCTGCCCGAGCACCCCTGCACCCTCGTCTCCTCAGCTCCCACAGCTCTGCTGACCTGGAAATCTCTGCTCCCCACTTCTGACTCCTTGGCTCACTTCACCTCAGCTTTTGACAGTCCTGCCTGCTGCACCCTCACACCCCGGAGGGGAGGTCCAGGCCGGGCCACAGCGATGGGGTAAGGGTCACTGGGACCTCTTCCCTCCTTCTCCTCCTCCGAGGGCAGTCAGGAGACACCTGGGGGGCAGGTGGTTTCCAGGAAAGCCCACAGGCTTCCCCATACAGATCATGGCCTCGTTCTTCGGAGCAAGGGAACGCTCCAGTTTGGAACTCTGCCTCTCCGGGCAGATCTCCTTCCAGCCCCTCATGCCCCCTGGGCCCCAGCGCCCCCTAACCAGGGGTGGCTTTAGTCCCGCCCCACAATCTCCTTTCAGCTCCTCAAAGCCGCCCCAAGTGAACACACAGGCGGAGTACACAAGGCACCCCCAGGGCTCACTCAGCTGGGAGACAGCCAGCCTGAAGCCCCTGCGACTTCGACCTCTGGAGCTGGGGCGCCTGCCGCTTCCCTGCCAGAACCACCTCTCGGCCTGGAGCCCACGGTGGGCCACCGCAAGGCTGCCCTCCCGCCCCGGCCCAGGTAAGTCCCCAGTCGCTGGGCCTCTGCCGCAGCTGAGGAATGGTGTTGAGCATTGCTCTGGACAAGGCAAGGCCAGCTGGGGGCCTCAGGGCAGCTCTCCACCTTCCCTCACCACCCTCTGCTGCTGGGGCTCCCCCTCTCCCCAGCGGGAGCTGCTCCAGACCCTCTCCATCTCCCCGCCCCCGGCCTCGTCCCCACTCCCAACCTGGCCCCCCGTTGCAGGGGGCTCCACTGCCCTCCCCACAAACAGCTCTGCGACCTGCAGCCTACTCTGCTCCCCTCCTCCACCTGCACCTCCATCTCCCTCCACACACACCCCACTCCCCCAGGCCCCGGGCCCCAGCCCATCCATCACTTGTCCCTGTTTCCCTCACTCCTCCAATCTCCTTTCCTGGCCTCAGAGCAGAACCCTCCCTGTGAGTGCAGGCCTAGTCCCCCCCAAATCCGGGGCCCCAGCACCCCAGCTCTCTCCAGGCTTTCTTCCAAGCCCCCCTCTTTGCCGAGGCCAGGGCAGCCCCTGAGCCTGCTGCCCGCCCCCCCGCCCCCCCGCCAGTGCCCCTGACTTCCCTGACCCATGTGGGCACCAACCCCAGCCTGGCTAGGGTTCCTCTCCCGCTGCCTTCCCCCCTGAGCTCAGAGCCGCTCCCTCCCCTTGCGCCCCAGCTCCCCGACTCCCACCCCACAGCTGTCACTGGGGTGTGGACGACACTAAACACTCTCCCTCCGAGCCTTGGCTCCTCACCCAGAGAGCCAACCTGCCTGATAGCCTTCCCCAGATGGCCCGCGTCCAAGACAAACCGTCTCACCCCCTCTTCCAAACCTGACCCTTCCCCGACGGCCAGCTCCATCACCCTCCAGAATTCTGTCTTGGAACCTGGGCGTTATCTAGGATTCATGTGGGCCCTCATCCCAACGGCAGGTGCCGGGCCCACAGACCCTGCCAATAGAATTGCTGCGCCCACCCCTGTTCTTTCCACCACCACCACACTCGGGGCCCTCACAGCCTCTGATCTGAAGGACAGAAATAGCCTCTGGGCCCCTCCCTCAACCGAGCCTGCACCCACTGGAATCTCAAGCTTCCTTCGACACTGCTGGACTCACATTGCTCCTGCTCAGACACCTCCGGTGGGGGTGGGGGTGGGGGAGGCAAAGACTGCCCTTCAGAGTGTCCCGTGTCCCCCCCATGCCCTTCCAGGCAGGCTGCCTGAATTCCCCTTCATCCTTCCACCGAGACCTCTCGGCCCCTTGCCCCGGCTGCCAACCCACCTATCTTTCAAGGGCCCTCTCAAAAGCCACCTCCTTTGCGAAGCCCTTTCAAGCCCCCACCTGGGTGTGAGCCTCTCTCTTCTGTCCCCAGGAGCCTCCCTTAAGACATTTGGCATAACTGTCCATGAAGCAGAACTTTTCAGCTAGAACCTACATTTCTCCAGTGCTTCCGGCTCCGTCCCCCGCCCCTGCCATTCTGTTATTCTCTTCTAGCGTGCTGTGCACAGGAGGAGCTGTTGACTGAACAGGAGGAGCCTAGAACCAGAGGACGCCTGCAGGAATGTGAGCACCCCGTTAGCCAGCCAGCTCCAAATCAGCACCCATTTCCCCCCGTACATCTGGAGAGACTTTGGAAATCTGGGGCCAGGGCAGCTTTAGAAGGATCTTCCCCCAATGTCCTGCTTGGCTGCAGCGTCAGTGCCTGAGCCAGGGCTCCTCTGTCTGGAGGCCAAGAACTCCTGGAAGGCCCAGGAGATAGGCTTGGGGTGGGAGGTGTCCATAAACCCTTGTCTTCAAAGGCTGCATGTGGGGTGTCCGTGCCTGTGTGTGTTTTCTGGGGACAGATCCCCCAGTTTTCAGCAGGATCCCAAGGGAGTCTGTGAGGGTCCTCAAAGGTAAGACCTGCCACATCTGGATTCTCCCCCACCCCCCACCCCACTCCACCCCCAGCTTCCCCCGCCTTGAACAGCTGACCTCACTCACTTATAAATAGAAACCCTCCCTGGAGATGTATCTACAATGACAGGATGGGTCCAGAGTCTGAGCAACGAGCAGAATCATCACCTGCCCTGTCCTCTGCTGGCCTGAGCAGCAGTCCACTTGGGACTCTGCCTCTCTCTCGTCAGCAGCCCAGAAGACTACGGGGCCACATGCCCCTCCTCCACCTCTCTCTGTTGTCCCTCTTCTAGAAGATCAAGTTAGCCTCTGTCCTCAGCACCCCAGAGCCAGGAAGGGGGTGATTAGGAAGCCCCTGTGTCCCCAGGACCCTTTCCCCGCAATCCCTTTCCTCCTGGAGCCACCTGGCCCCAGGGCAGACCCAGGCAGAGGCAGCCTCTCTTCTGAGCTCCAGCAACCGGCTAGCTATGCCCCGGGACGTCCCACGGGTGCCTTGTCTCAAACATCCTGCAGCCCCAATCTGCTCAAGGCCCAGTGCTCCCACCCCAAGCAGGAACCTGGTCCCGTCCTTGTTGCTTCCTTCCCCCACATCTCCAACTGGTGTGGAGTCCTGCAGACCCAGCCACCTGTCAGCTCTCCCCGGCCCTCTTCCCTCCACTTCCAGGGACAGAGATGTGAAGACTGTCCGGACCACTGCAGCGGCCCTCCTGTTGGCCTCCCCGCTTCCTGCCTCCCCTCCTTGGCCCTAGAGGACTTTTGGTAGAACACAAACCTGCTCGTATCACTGACCTGCTTAAAACCTCTTTGGGGAAACTATCACCTTCAGGAAAAAAAATCCAGACTCCTTCCTGTGCCTTTCAGGACCTGGCCCTGAACTTTTTTCCAAACTGGTCTCTTACTGTCCATCCCAGCCCCCACCCAGTGCCCCACTCATTCGGAACTCCTTACAAATCTCTCAGTTTTGGTGTTCGGTGGTTGGTGCCTTTGACCCTCCCCCATGTTGTGCCCTCCCCCCAACCCTTCACTAGCTACCCCTCACTCTTCCTTCAGACTCAACTCCCAGATCACGTCCTGCATGGGGCTCTCCCAGAATCCCTTCCCCCGCAGGCTGGATCCCGGACTACTGCGCACATCCCTCTCTGAGGGCCTACCGCATCAAGTGAATGTGACCGTCCGCTTGTTGGTGACCTCTCTGAAAGGAAGAACACAGTGTCCTAGGCCAGGTGTGTGCACACGTCTCTTCCCAACCCCACATTCGGTGACATCACGTTGTTAGCTTGACGACAGCATTTACACCATGGTAGTTGGCAAACACTATAAACACTACAAATCAGGATGCTTTCCCCCAACTCTGACGTGCAGGCAATGTGGTGTGTGGGATGAATGGGTGATGGATGGATGGATGGACAGAAGGTGAGAGAGAGGGATGGATAAATCACAGTAAGTTCCTTGCTCCCTGTTCTGCTCCCTCACGGATGGGGGGCACACACGTGCTTGCCCTCCATCAGACCACACCTCCGTCCTCAAGTCACACAACCTCAGGTTTGCTCCCTCCTCCGCCTCCTGTCTTTGTCCTCCTCACTAGTCTTTCTGGGAGGAACAGTTCTCACCAGCCAGTGGGTTAAGGGGTGGGGGAAACAGGAGGGTGTGGGCAGCATGGGACCTACCAGGGGTAGGGCAGGGTATGACAAGACGGGGGTTTCCTCTGCTGGTAGAGAGGGGCGGGAGGGCTGTCATCATCCCCGGCAGGGAAACTGAGGGGTAAGGTAGGTGACAGTGGGAGAGGTCAGGCCTGGGAGGGCAGCAGCAAGGGGCGGGAAAGAGGGCTGGGCTCCTTGCTGGGAAGGACACACAGCACCAGGACTGATGGACACCATCTCCTCGTTCAGGGCGCTGCGGGGACAACTCCTCACCTGTCGGCATGACGGGCCGCTCTCCCTCGGGTCTCCCCTGGCTCTCTTCCTCCCCTGTCTGGGAGGCCCCATCCGAGCCTGTGTCCCCAGCCCTGCCGGGCATGTCCTCATCTGCATCTGGGTCTCATTCTCTGTCTTCAGTTCCCTTTCTGCATCTCTCTGTCTCTGTCACCCCTCTGTCTCTATGCCTCCGTCTGTCTCCATCTCCCCCACCCTATCTCTGTCCCTCCTGTCCCTGCATCTCGGTCCTCCCGTCTTTATGCCAGCCTCTCTCAAGGTCCTCGCCTCGCCCTCTGGGACCCCATCTCCTGGTCTCCCTCTCCCTCGGCGCCTCCCCCCCCCCCCCCCGTGTCTCTGTCTCTCAGCGCCCGCATCTCCCATCTCCACACTCCCCGGCCTGCCCCCCTCAGCCTGCTCAGATTCCAAGGCGCAGATGGCAGGACGTTCACGCCGCAGTGCCTGCGAGCACAGGGCCACGGCTGCTTCTGGGACTTCTTAGCACCCCTGCCCCTGAGGCTGCTGGGCAGCAGTCAGTCACCTGCCGGCCTGCTGGGGACTCCCACTCAGCCCTGCGTGGCCTGCAGCCACCAGGGCCTGGGATGAACTACCCCCTGGAGCAGACACTGTAGCACCACGGAGTGGGGACTCCCTGCTGCTGAGGGTTTGGTGGCCGGTGTCCCCTGCTTTCCTCAGGAACTTGGGCCAGGGGACGCTGCAGGCACCCCTGACCGATCCCCTTTACTTCCTCCCCGAGGGGGTGTCCTTCTTGATGTCTAACTGAAAGGCTTCTTGCTGCCGCCTCAGCGGCCCTCAGTCTCTGTGACTCAGCTTCTTCCCAGCACAGCCGAAGCCTCCACCAGCAGCCTCCGCCAGGGCAGATTGCGGGGTACAGCTCCCCCCGGGGGGAGGGGCATCTGACCTGGGCCAGAACTGGGCCGAGGGAGAGGAGGCTCAGGTTCAGGGTGATGGGAGGTTAGAGCTGCCACCGCCTGGGTCCCCGCAGCGGAACAGGCTGCCCCCACCAGCCTGGCAGAGTGGAGCACCTCTCCCCAGGAGGCTGGCTGGGCGGGCGTGTGCACACACACCCACGCCCCAGGCGCCCAGACACAACACGCTCACCACAGTGCCATAGTCCCCACCTGCGGGCCCCGCAGCTGGTGTCCTGCCCCCTCCCTGTGCCTCACCTCCAAGAAGAGGGAATCGGGCAGGGCCACCTGGTGGGGGGGAGCATTGAGGCGAGAGGAAGGTGTGCCAACATGGGGTGATGGTGATGGAGGAGGGGCTGGGGCTGGGGTGCATCTGGCTGGACAGGGCAGCTGAGTGTGCACGACATGAAAGGCACAGAGGTCAGCAGGGTGGGGGAGGGGGCTCTGATCCCCCTGAAAAGTGAACATCTCACATCAGCTCCGGGCCTGGCTTGGACCTATGCTCCCCAGCCTCGCCCCAGACCCTCCCCCCGCCCCCGCCACGAGGACCACCTTGCCGCTATGGCCAGCCCCTTCCCCCCAGCTCCTCCACATAACTGTCCCACCAGGGGCTGGGGAAGTGCATCACCTCAGCTCTCTACCGGGAGAGGTCAGGTTTTGGCAGCCCAGTCCCCTGCCTGAGCCTCAGGGAGGCAGGAACACCCAGGAAAGAACACAGAACGGTCTGTGGTGGCAGGACCTGCTGACTGCACCCCCCTCCCAGCTTTTCCAAGAATCAGCCAAGGGGGTGACCTAGAAGACCAAACTGGGGCAAGCGGCTACCTTCTGGAAGGAACCCTGTTGGGAGGCCCCATGGGACCTGCTCTCACCCCCAATCAGTTTGGGGGGTTGGGGGCAGTGGGGTCCCCAGGCCACCCTTCGTGTCCTCAGACAGCTCCGGGAGTGAGAACAGCCTCCTCCCGCTCAGCCCAGACCCCATTGCTTACAGCCATCGGCCCCACAGAACAAGCCTGCTCCCTCTTCCACATGACAGCCCTTCAAATATTTGAAGACAGCTCGCCTGTCCCCGCTGAGCCTCCTCTTCTCCTGACTAAACATCCCAGTTCTTAGAACGATTCCTCAAACGCGATGGTTTCAAGTCTCTTCACCATGCTGGGCGTTCTCATCCACCCAGCCGCCCCACTCACAGCAAGGCTCCCGGAACGGAGGCTGGGAGCAGATGGCCTCCCTCCCTACCGGACAGGCCTCAGCTCCACCCAGGCGCAGCCACCAACCCTCTCTTCCTCGCCCCTACCCCCCACCTCCAGTCAGTCCCACCTCCAATTACTGAATCAGATGAAGGCTGGGGGGGCCCAGTGCTGGGCTGGGGGGATCCCCCAGCACCTTCTCTCCCCTCTGTATCTTCTCCAAAGACCTGAATCTCTTCCAATGACTTGTCCCTCCAGAGAGGCCCTATCCACGTCTGATGCTCACCACTCACTCATCCTTCAAAGCCCACCTCCTCTGAGAAGCCTTCCCAGATAGAACACACCCAGCTCAGATCCTGCGCCTGCCTCGGGCAACCTCCATACCGAGAGACTGCGTGACACTCACTGGTTTTCACCCTCCAGAGTCCCCACACATTGTTGCGTCTCCCTCCTGTCCTCCCTGCCATCAGGCTAGCGGCATGCAGAGGAAACTGGAAATGGGGGTGGGAGGGCAGGAAGGCAGAGGGTCCCCAGCCCCAGGGACCGTGCCCTTGCACACGCCCCTACCTGTTCATGGTACTCGATGCCCATGCTGAGTGTGTTGACCAGGATAGCAATCATGATTCCCCGGCCAAAGTACTTGCTGTCCACAATCTTCCGGAAAGTGTCACAGATCAGCCTCCAGAAGGCCAGCACGGAGCTGGGCTCCACGTCCAGCCCCAGGCTCCGTCGGTGCCGGTTGTGGGGGTCCCGGGGATCACCGTGCTGGGCGTCTTGTGTGAGCTCATACACAGCCTCACTGTCTGAGTCAGGCATCTCATGGCCGGCGAGCTCCCCCTGCCCTACCCCTGCCCGGGCGCAGTAGGGGCAGCTGTCTGGGCCACGGGCTCCACTGTCTGCCTTCAGGCAAGGGCTGGAGATCTTGCAAGAGCTTTGGCAGGCGCCTAGGACAGGAGGGGAGAGGTTAGAGGCTCCAAGGTTTCCTACTTGAGGCGGCCCTTCCCTCAAAGTGTCTATAAAATGAGTAGGGGAGTATGGGGTTCTTTTAATGACAGGGGTGCGAGGCACTTAGCAGGCCGGGGGCACTGAATGCCCTGCAGCGTGGGCAGTCCTGAGCAACAGAACGGCCCCAAATGCCAATAGCATTCCACTGACAGTCACTGCCAGGGGTCCTAGGGTTTGGCAGGTGGCCTTGATGTCCCCTGAGGTCCTGGGCAGCTCCCCTGTCCGAGGAGCCTTTAGCAAGGAGCCTAGACCAGCTCTCCTTCCCAGGAAAGCCAGGCCTGCACCAATGCTGCTGTGAGTAGCATTTCCCAAGGGATCCTTAAGAAGCACACGCACAGATTTGTGCTCATGTACATCCACACCCAGGCACGTACACATGTGCAGTGAACACACGCTCACATGCACACATGTACTATGCACATATACGTACCATTTGCAAACCGCTCAGACCTCCACAGCCAAACACGCATGTGCACAGACACGCGCACGTTATATAACGCCCGTGTGCCAGGCATGGGCACACGTGGGTGTGCGTACGGACCAGAGCACCACCCCAGCGTGTACACACACGCAACTGCACATATCAGACACATGTGTGCACATACACACAGGAACACTAAACATGTGCCTGCACGTGCATCCGGACACACACTGGACACCTTCGTGCACACACCAGGCTGCACGCACTCATGCACACAGTGACCTATCCCAAGATACCATGGCCATTGGAATCTGGCTCGGATCATAGAGTCTGAGCACTGGAGGGAAGCTCAGAGAGCGCCCGGGAAAGCACGTCGGGTGAGGTGCAGGCATCTTGCTCAGGGTCTGGCCCCCAGGAAGCACCCAACAAGGTTTCCCCTTCTGACTGCACACGGGAGGGCTAGCCAGCAATGACCACAGCCCCAGCCCTGCCTTCCACACAGGGGGGGACTGAAACATGCGTGTACATGACCGGCTTCCAACCCACAGCAGGGTGGCCAGAAAGCGGGCGCGGGAGCCCTTCCCAGGGCGTTCTGTGACGGCACCTTCCTGTCCCGGCCCACGTTCTCACATGACATCCCACACATGTCCCACTGCTCCCACGTGCCACATCCTTCCTGAAACCCTGGGCTTCGGCTACAGTGAGTCTGCCTTCGGGGGAGGGCTTGCCACCCTTGTCTGACAGGGGGTAGGGAGGACACCCACAGGCAGCGAGTGTCTCACTTCTCCTGTGACACCGGGTGTTCCTCCCACCAGACTAGCAGCCCCCTGAGGACTTGCTGCTCTAGGCCCCCAGTCTCCCTGTGGGGAGCCAATGAAACTCATGTTCACAAGAGTCTCCTTAGTGTGGGGCTCGAGGCTGGCCGTGGTCACACACCATTTCCCCTGGGGGCCTCGGAGCCAGATGGCCCTGAGTTCACACCTAACAAATGGCACAACCTTGAGCTGGCAAGTCAAGCAACCTCTCCAGGCCTCCTTTTCCTCACCGGTACAATGGGGACGGTAAGAAAGCTTATCATCTAAACCGTTGAGAGGATCCAGTGGGATTCCGCCTGCAAAGCACGCGACAGGCACAGAACAGTTGGTCAACAACTGTTAGGTCTTCTTGCAAACAGCGTAGAGCAGAGCATATAGCAGGTGTTCATCCCATGATGGTTATTATTCTCATTACAACACAAGAATTAAGATTCCCACTTGAAGGGATGAGAAACTCAGGGCTCAAAGAAGCGGCGGGACTGATCGAAGGTCCCAAGGCCTCGAGTGGCAGAATGGGAATCAGGGGCCCCCAGTCCTCTCTGGGACACCACCCGGCCCCTAGGCCAGGGCCCCAGCATGCCCCCCCCCCCCGCAGAGTACTCACCTGTGCTCTGTGTCTCCAGCAGCTTGTGCATGGAGCTGTAGGGCCCGGGCGGGATGTTGAGGCTGGTGAGCGTGGGCGGTCCAGAGGTGGGGGCCACCTCCACTAGTGCTTTCTCCTTCAGCATCTCCGGGGGTGGGCTGGTGTGCACAGTGGGGTACACCTTCCCGCTGCCCACAGTCCTGCCCGATGCCTCAGATGGTGACCTGGGAGGCGGTGCCTGGCAGCGGACTGGCTCCAGGTGGCAGTCGGCATGGTAGAAGCTGTGCACAGACTCTGCGCCCCCCGGAGGGCCCCCCGAGAGGGCGGGCGTCGAGGGCGGTGGCAGCATGAGCCGGCGGGACCCACTGGCATCCCGGTCCTGAATTTCCGGGCTGGCCCGGGGGGCCCGCAGCGTCCCATTGCCCAGGTGGTAGTGGTGGTGGTGATGGTGGTGATGATGCACCAGGTGGTGGACGGATGGACGGCGGTGGGAGCGAGAGCAGCTCCCGCCAGGCTGGGGCTCCTGGCCTGCACGGGGCACTGGGCTGCTCAGCAGCCCGGCCCGCACGCCCACCGCCCGGGAGACCTGGGCCAGCCTGCGGGCCGCCTTCCGGAGGATGTACACCAGGTACTTGAGCAGCTCCTCGTAGCAGCTGCCTGGCTCGGAGAAGCTGGCCAGGGTGCTCGCATTGGACAGGAACCGCACGCGCTGCTCCCGCATCAGCTGGCTTTCTCGCTGCTTGGTCTCTGAGAACTGCGTGGCGATCACCACCAGGCACAGGTTGATCATGAAGAAGGAGCCCACCTGTTGGGGTGGGGACAGCAAGAGGAGATGTCCTGAAGAAAAGGGAACCACAAGGCGAATCGCCGCATCCCAAGCACGTCTTACACGCCAGGCGCTGGGCTCAGTTACCATCCAAGCATGATCTCATTTTATTCTCGTGACAGTCTCAAGAGGTGACACTTTTATAACCTCTGTCTGACAGGTGAGGAAACGGGCTCAGAGAGGTCAAGGCATTTGCCCAAGATCATTCAGCTAACACACACGAAGCTGAGACTTGGACCAAGCTCTATGGAATTCCAAGGCATTGTTATTGATTGCGATGGTATCCTGCAAGGATTTCTCCCAAATTCCCTGCCCCTATCCATGGCCAGCCATGGAGATTCTGAGCACCCCTCCCCAGTTCCTGTTAGGAGCAGAGAAGGCTGTAGAGATAAATGCAATCTTGGGGACATGGGGTTCTCACGTTGGGTTGAGCCTTCGAGGTCTTGGCAAAAACAGTTTCCAAGACCTCTGCATTTAGTCCCACTTCCAGCTGCATGCCCTGGGGTGAGACCCTCAGCCATGGGGCCTCACTATCCTCCTGATCGTTGACCTTCTGTATCTCCTTTCCCTGCGCCTCTCCCCTCCCCAAGCAGGGTGATGGGCTGAACCCCGATCCCTGCAGACTAGCCAAGCTGCCGCCCTGACTTGCCCACACTCCCTCATCCCTGCCCCCGTGCCTCAGTTTCTCCAGAACTCCAGGATGGCCATCGCAGGGACAACAAACCAGAATGAAGGAAATGAATATTTATGGTGACAAAGCGGATTTTTTTTCTAGATTGTGTCCTAGTAATTATGATAATTAACTTCATTAATATGACTCCGGAGAGCTGTTTGGAAGATTTTTCACGGGGTGTGTGGGTGGAAAATAGGCCCCTTACCACCCTGTCTGCTTCCTTCCCCTCCTCCAAGCCCAAGGAGAGAAGCATACTGAAAAGACCATGCTTCCCAGAGATGCTGGCTTTGCCACCCCCCAGGTGATGGTGGGGGACGGGAACAGGTCTCAAACCTGACCCGCTTCCATATGCAGGGGCAGGAGGGGGTGGCCTGGAGGACTGGTTCTTTCCCAGGACCCATCCTCTGCCTCTCGCCAAGAGCGCCCTTTGTCTGTCTCCACCTCTCTCCGGAGTTTGCCCTAGGTCCCGAGTAGATCTTAACCTCTGTCTTAATCTCTCTCTCTCAATATCTGTCCCTCTCTCTGGTTCTGTCACTGGCCTCTTGGTGACCTGGAGAAGGGCTGGACTTGGAGCCCATAGCCTGGGGTTGAATTCTTGGCCCCTGCCACTTCCTCAGCCCGGTGACGGGGCCCTCTAAAGCTCAGGGTTCTCGTTTAAGAGATGGGGCCACTTCCCCGCCGGCCCCGCCCCACCGCCCGGGGGACTGTGAGGACTAAGCAGGCAGCAGATGTCACAGCGCACATCGGCAACAACGTCCACCCAGCCAGATCAATCCACGGCACACGCAGAGCCCATGACGGGGTCGGACGAACGAGGAAACGTGGGTTTCCTCTCGGTAAAATGGAGATGATGATGGGATCGTGGTGAGGATTAAAGGCACCAGCACATAAAAAGTGCTGAGAGCAGGACTGGTGCATCGTAAGTGCTCAATAAATATTAGCTGTAAGTAGTAGCAGTTCAGTTATGAGCTAGGAATGGCAGGGATGACAACTATTAAACATTGCTTCTCTTGCCTCTGTCTTCTGTCCTCATGAAGCCTTGGAGCTTCTGAGCTGGAAGGAACAAGAGGTCGTGCAGTGTTTCTCAACACTGAATGCTGGGGAGTCTGGGTGGCACAATTCTGCGTTTGCGGGACTGTCATGTCAGGATGTTTACCATCTCTCCCCTGCTCCCCAACCGAATGCCAGGAGTGGTCCCCTAGACCTCATGAAAAACAGGACCACCCTTTGCTATTTCTAAATGCCCCCTGGGTCGAGAATCACCCATTTTACTGATGAAGAAGCAGAGGCCTGGGGTGGGGCTGGAGGGCTCATGGGGAATGACTTGCCCAAGGTACTAAGTGATAGAACCAAGCCTTGACCTTGGATTTCCACCTGACCCCTCACGACCGGTGCCCTCTCTGCCTGAGTCTCTGTGGGACCTGTCCCTGAGACCAAGCTAGTCCCTCTCTGAGTTCCCCCCACCTGTTTCCCCAGGACTCCCCCGCCCACAGGGGCCCAAGGAATCACTCACGATGATGAGGAGGATGAAGTAGATGAAATTGTAGAAGGAATGAGCATCCATCACAAAGTACATGATGTCGACCCAGCCCTCCAGCGTGATGACCTGGGGAGGGTGCAGAGGGACAGGCTGACTCGGGGGGGCCCCCCTAAAGCCTCCTGTGGTCTCCTCAGAGGCCCCGGCCCCCTCCCAGCCCTGAGGACGACCGCTCTGAGGCCGGACTGCGTCCTGGTGCTTGCGTTCTGGGGAACGTCTCAGTACCCGGGCTGTCCCACCTGGAAGATGGCAATCCAGGCATAGCCGATGTTGTCGAAGTTGATGGCGCCCTTGAAGGGGTTGTGCTCCCCTGCGGAGCAGTTGGTGTAGTACTGGTTCCAGTTGACGCAGGTGGTGTTGCTGGAGCTGTTATACGCCTCATAGTCCAGGCCGCAGGGGGGGCCACCGCCTCCCTCGCCGCGCAGCGTGGGCACACTCCTGCACGAGCGCATGCCATTCTCCCGCGGCTGGGAGCAGATGAAGGGGTTTTCGTCCTCATTCTCCGTCTGGTAATAGCGCTCCAGGTCCACGCTCAGGGGGCTGCAGGGGGAACAGGGAGGAGCTGGGAGCAGGGGTCTCCAGGGAGAGGTCCCAGGAAGGATGAGCTGCATGGGCGCAGTGAGACCTGCAGCGTAGGCAGGGCAGGGACGAGAGTCGGGCACGCATCGGGCAGGGGCGGGATTTGTGGGTGTGGGTTGGAGGGCACCAGGAGTGTGCGGACTGAGTGTGAAATTCCAGAGTGGGGACGAGGAAAGGTTATGTCCCAGGGTGATGGTTTTCTAACGTGGCTGCACATCAGGCTCACGGCAGAGCTTGTAAGGCTCCCCAAGGCCGTGCCGAACGCCACGCCGATGAAATCAGAGCCTGTAGGGGACCCAGGCCTCAGGAATTTGTTTTTAATTCCCCAGGTGACTCCAATGTGTAGCCGAGTTTGAGAAACAGACATGTCACCGATGTGAAAACAGCAATGTCAATGGCAACAGGGACTGAGGTGGGTCCCAGCCCCACACCCACTCCCAGGTCACCCCCATCCCGGGCGACACTCACAGGCTGAAATTCTCCGGCAGGAAGCATCGGTTACGAAGCAGCCCTGCCCACAGCTGGACGCCAACAATGCCGAAGATGAAGAAGACGAAGAAGCAGAGCAGCAGGACGTTGCCCAGCATGGGCAGTGTGTCCAGCAGCAGCGTGACGAGGATGCGCATGCCTGTGGGGGCAGAAGCCACGCTGGGGGTGCCAGGCTGGCCGGGCTAGGCTGGCTGCCACAGGCCTGGCAACACTCCCAGAGGGGACCCATCGGGGTTTCCGGGGCTGAGAGGCCCGGCTCAAGCTGGAGGGGAGACCAACAGACACCTCTAACTTCACAAGCAGGCCGGGCAGCCCCTAGTCCCTGCCCACTATCCCTCTTGGCGTGTCCATATTAATCAGCGCATAATACCGCCAAGGATGAGCCAGAGTGATCAAGTTTTCCAAAGCTCCTGTCTCCTGCACCGCACCCCACCTAACTCCCCACATCATCTCGGTTTACGGATGAGGATCGAGGAGGCTCAGAGGACCGACATGACTTGTCCAGTATCACAGAGCTGCCCAGCATTCTGCTTCTGGATCCCGCCTCCCAACACACACACACACACACACACACACACACACACACACACACACACA
>NW_027397114.1:4912386-5013538 GCF_003265705.2 Callorhinus ursinus
ACACACACACACACACACACACACACACACACACACACACACACACACTCGCTTCCTACCTCCTTCTCTCACCTGACACAGTCACCTGACCTTTCTAAGTCATCAGTTATCACCATTGCAGTCACTGGGGAAACTGAGGCAGAGAACTCCAGGAGGAATGTCAGCAAGGAAGGAATCTCACTTTGAGAGCCAGACCCTCAGCAAGGGTCCAGATGCCCTGAGCTTCACTATGGTTCTGAGCCCCCTGCCGAGTTCATTCTCTGTTGATGCAGATCCCCACATCGGGGGCGCGGAGACATAAGTCCATCTTCTCAATGAACAAGTCCCTCTGCAGGGAAAGCCACCACAGCTTCCCCACCCCGCCAAGCCCTGTTGGAGATACTGCCCTCCCTCCTCACTCTAGGCCCAGGACCCCATCGCCCCACATGGTCTGAGCCACCCCCAGGCCACCAAGCCCTTGTTAAGCACACAGACCTCTAATGGCTTGTCTTGACCCTTGAAGTGCCACTCATGGCCCCCTGCCCCTCCAGGGCAAAAGTGTCTAAGCAGCAGCTAATTAACCCTCCTGGTGCCTGCAGCCGTCCTGCCTGGCCTTTCCAGCCTGGCCTTCTCACTCAGTCCCTCACCCCCTCCTCCAGCCCCATCCTCCTTCAGCTCCTCTGTGCTCCAAGTGAGATCAATTCCTCGGGGTTTGCATTAAGGGAATTACACCGGTGGTTAGACAGAGGCCTATAAATCTACCAGCCATCACCTGGGGTGGGAGAGGAGGTGACAGCATGCATGCCCCTCGTCTGCAGCTCCTGTTAGCACTAACGCCCCAAAGCCCGGAGGACACACTGAGCAGCTCTGCCCACCCAAAGGCAGCTGCATCTCATACACACGCGCGCGCATACACACACACACACACACACACACACACACACAGCACAGGGGGCTGCCGCTACGTCAGGCACAGAGCCCCAGAAACATGCCCCGGCCCCCCCAACTCCTGGGATTGCAGTGGAGACCATTTGCTGTCTCTGTAGGTTGGGGACTTGCAAAGGGGGCCTGAGCAAGGGTGGGGGGGCAGGATGTAGGGGGAGCTGGAGCTGCCAAAGCTTGGCTGGCTCGGGAAACCAATGCGGTTTAATTTAGATAATGGTCCCGCAGTCAGTTGCGGCAGCGGGTTGGAAGGGGGTGGGAGGGAGGAAGGGGACACAGGCACAGGGTGAGACACGGAGTGGCCTTGTCTGGAGAGAAGTCATGCTCACTGTGGTTAGTATGGTCTCACCGACGAGAGCCCGACTGCGTGAGAGGCTGTTCTAGGTAGAAAAGGCCATTCCACATTGTACCCAGGCCCCCTGGCCTACCGGCTTCTCTACCCTGTTCCCACTCACCCCTATCCCCCTGCAGGGAACAGTCTTCTAGCTGAAGGGAAGGGGTATTCTGACACATGTCTGAGACTCTGGCCCCAAATCAGGCTAAAATAAGGGGGACGGTCTTTCCAGGTGACTCTCACAGGGCCACAGGCAGGTGGGTGGGGGGGGAGGCTCCACTTAGTTCCAGTGGCCCCGGCTCCCCACTGAGCCCCTCTGTGATGAGGTCTGCCTCGGACTGCCAGGCCCTGATGAAGCCGGTGAGTGGTCAAGAGGTAGGGGTGGGATCTGGGATTTCCCTATTTCCTCTGGGGGCTCTCCATCCAGGGGCTGAGGGCCAAGGGGTCACTCACTGGGCACCCGGTTAATGGCCCTGAGCGGTCGCAGCACACGGACTGTCCTGACAGCTGAGAAGCTGACGTTCTGCAGGTCCAGCGAATACTCCAGCATCCTGCAGGGAGGGGCCCAAAGGGAGGCCCTTTGAGTCTGAGGCCGCCGTGGGGGTCAAAAGAGGTCAATGAGGAACCCTGCTGCAGTGGGGCAGCAAACCTCTGACTCCTCCCCCTCCTCCACCAAGGGACCCCGAAGAGCCGGCTCCCTGGGGGCAAGGCCACCCCCAAGCCAAGGACAGATTCCCATCGGGAAATGAACAGAGGATGGTGTGGATGCAGGGACTTGAGCGCTCCAGGCAGGACAGCCTCGGACCCGGAGTGGACAGCCGGGGAGAAAGCATGGCCGAAAGTGGGCTGGGCAGGGGGGCGGGGGGGGCGGCAGTGCTGGGGCCTAGAACCCTGGCCCTGGGGCGCGCACTGATCTGGTTGTTGCTCTCCCACCTCCAGCCCCTGCGCTCACCCTGCAATGACGATGAAGAAGTCAAGCCGGTTCCAAGTGTCTCCCAGGTAACACTTTTTCCCGAAGATGCCCAAGGCCACCATCTTCACCACCATCTCCACCGCGAAGAAGGCAAAGATGAAGTCATCAAAGGCCTGATGTGGGGACGAGAGGCTTTTGAAACTGGGGGGGGGAGGACACCCCCACTCCCTCCCCCACCATCGAGATCAGGGCCTCCCCCAGAGACGGTGTCCGCACTTACTCAGCTCAGGAGCTGCCCTCCCCCCGCACTCCGCCACACACCCACCCCCACACACGCACACACGCGCGCGCGCGCACACACCCCCACGCACACCCCCACACACACGTGCGCACACACGCGCCCGTGCACACACCCCCACGCGCACACATGCACCCCCACACACGCGTACACACGCGCGCACCCCCACACACGCGCGCACATGCCCCCCACACACGCGCACACTCACACCCACACACGCACACCCACACACCTGCAGGATCCGGCAGCGCTGGGAGTCACAGGCGATGTCCTCACATGGCCGGAACATGCCCAGGGTCACACAGTTGAGAAGGATGACCAACATGCTGATGCGCTCAAACCAGGTATCCAGGGGGAGGGGTCAAGGAAACTGCTGGCCAGGGCTGAAGCCATGCCCGTGCCCCCCTGCCTCCCCCCCACCGAGCCTCCTGCTTCTTGTCCTTCCCCCACCCCCATCTGAGACGGGGCCAGGTGCAAAGGGTGGGCCCATGTGTCTGAGCGAGCCCGGCCCAGGCCCAGGCCCACCTTGGCCATCCCCTCTCCGGGCCCAGCCTCCTCAGCTGTAAGGTAGGAAAAGCCACAAATACCCTGACTATTTGCACAAGCCATTTGGGGGATAAAATCAATCGTGCCGGCGGAAATGCCAGACACCAGGAGTGTGCTGCTGAATCTGAATCCTATGCTCCCTACCTCACAGGGAAGATGTGAGAAGCAAATGAGAGAATGTAGTGAATGTGTGACACAAACCTAAAGTCGGATTATGCCTGCCTTACAGTTTACCAAGCGCTTTCACGCCATGCCACATCTGATGCTCACAACAGCCCCGCAAGCTCTCCGGGGTAGATCATGTTCTTCCCCGGAGCCCAAGCACACTAAGGCCCAGGAGAGCCAAAGTCCTGCGCTGAAGGTCATGGGAGAGGCCGGGAGGAGACTGAGGCGTCCAAGCTCCTGATCTGGGACAGTTCTTTCTGCAGTGGCTCTGGCGCGCAGGGGAGGGCCATCAGGGCGCCCTGGCACCAGACAGACGGGCAGAAGCGGGCAAGAGGGTCCATGGCGGTAGCTCTCCTTCGCCACAGTACAGGAGCCAGACGCTCCCACCACCCACCTGCCCCCCGGCCTCTCGGAGCCCTCAGATGGCCTCCAGACACACTCCCACATTTAAATAACGAGGACCCACTGCCCTGGGCCAGATGTGAGTCCCCAGCCCACGCAGAGTAGACAGTACTCTGCACACACGGACCCCAAGTCTTTCCACGTAGTGGATTTTATTAAGGGGCTCACTTCCAGTCCATCAATAGGAGAATGTACAAAGTGGCCTCTGGACCTTAGAAGGTTCTGGACGCTGGACTCACAGATAAGTGACCCAGCATTCTTTTTTTCCTCAAAGAAAATACGGGGCGGGGAGAACAAAGAGGGTAGAAAAGAGCAGAAAGTGGAGACTGGGCAAAGGAGGGACCTCAGGGATGACGGTGGGGAGGGTGTCCTGGCAGCCCACGACACGACCCGCCAAGCCGGAGTGTGGGGCGCAGAGGGCCTAGAGCAGGCGGAATCTTCCTGTCATAACCTCACTTCTGCAGTGAGACGGCTCAGTCCGGGGACCCCAGGACTTTCCTCCCAGCTGGTCCCAGCCACCCCCCCATCTCTGTCCTGAACCTTAGGTCACCCTGTAGCTCAGCACACCCTCAATCCCCTCCCAGGCCTCTCTGCCACCCAGGCCCTTTGCTCTCACCTCCCTTCCCACCATCAGGCACCCAAACAGGCCAAGATACTGCAATTTCCCATGCCTCCGCCTCTTCCTCACAAGAATAAGAGTAAAAAAAAAAAAAAAAAAAAAAAAAAAAAAACAGTTCTAGGTTTTTGGGGTAAGTAGATGGAAGGGGGAAATAAAGAGAGTGCTCTGTTTCCATGGAGCTATTTTCCAGAGTGGAGCCTGAGCCCAATGGATGTCTCCCCAGAAGGGGGGTCAGCCAGGGGTCACCCTGGAAAAAGGAGGATGGGAAGGGAGATCCCTCGGGGTGATTCTCTGGAAAGGGAAGGACACAATTACCCTCAAGACTTGGTCTGCTTTCCCAAGCTAGCCCCCTCCTCTCCTCTGCAGGGAAGGGACCCACGTGAGCAGATATCTCTGCAAGGGGGACTGTGGGTAGTTCTCTTGGGAAGAGGGGCTCCCGGAACACCTGTTTGGACCCCTCGAATGGCAGTGATTCCGTCATGCCATCTGTGTGCACTGGTCTCATCTCCCTTGCTGCGGCAGGGACACTCTGACACGCGTCCACATCCCCTACAAAGCTGACAGTGGGGCCTGGCATGTAGCAGATGATCAATACGTGCGGGAAACGAATGAACAAATGAATTGATCAATCATCAGTCTCCCTGCTTAGAAGCCAGTGTATCTCCCCATTCATGTTTTCCTGCCTTGTTTGCCTCAACAGTGATCAATTGATAACTGGGGGGGGGGGGCAGAAGTGACACCACAGAGGAGCTGGGACTCCTTCTGTCTTCAGCTTCTACATGCTCACACTGGGGCCTCTTATAGCTAGATTCTGCCTCCACATAACCCCATCTCCAGCTCTTAACCATGGAAACCCCTTCTCAAGGGGCCCCCTTGGCAATTTAGCACACTCCCAGGTACGTTCTATCTGCTCTCTACCTTTCCCCTTTCCCTACGGGTAAAGTTAATGGACAGGGAAGACACTAAGGCACAGGGAAATTTGGGACAATCTGAATTGAGAAATAATTAATGAGGACGGGGGTCTTTCACCCTTCTCAGGGTAGGGCTCGTTTCCTTGGGAACATGGCCTTATGTCACTGTGTGATGTTCCTCTGTTACCATAACAACAGGAGGATGTGTCACCAGGTGGTGTGGATCTGTTGCTATGGCAATTAAAGGGACCCCTCACACATGAACTCCCCTTCACCAGACTGCTGTCTTGTCCTCATGCAGGGAAGGGAAAACAGGAGACCCACAGGTTATCAGGTTGGGGGGAAACCATGTGACAAATCCCCATGGCAACCAAGGGAACGGGGGACACTGGTTGCCATAGAGACTATGAGAGACCTGTGCAGTCACATGTCTACTGTTGCTATGGCAACTGTCCGGGCTGGAGTGGATCCCAAAGGGGGAGGTGGGTAGGAGAGGGGAGGCTCTTTCTTCTCCCCACAACCCACCATCAAAAGCAGAGAAAAAGGAAATGGCAGGGCGAAGAAACCCACTTCCATCCCTCCTCCTCTTCTCCCTCCAGGAGAGAGAACTAGAGCATGTTATATGTACAACCGAGTCCTCTCCGTGGGGCTTTATCTAGAGCCCTTGCCCAGCCTGGCAGCTGTAAGAGAGAGGGAGGTGGGGAGAGGAGGGAGGAGGCCTGGGGCACCTCCAGGGGCACGGGGGCTCAGGCGTGACTGAGAACGGAAGCAGGCCGCCCAGCTGCCCCACTCCCCAACTGGAGCCTGGAAATCTGAGACTAAGGAGCACTGAGGAGGAAATGGGCCTGGACCCAGGAATCCTGGCCTCCTAGTATGAGTTGGGAAGGTGGGATTCTTGTCTCGCCCGCCCCACAGAGAGGCTGGCATCTATGGGGGCATTCAGCATTCCGGGGGTGGGGTGGAATATAGGGGCTCAGCAGTGTGGCCGGCACTGGGGAGGCGGAAAGGGGGATTCCCCCAGCCAAGCTCCCACTCCCACAGCCTGTTTCCCAGTGGTCTCCTCTGCTCCAGCCTGTGGGCGTGTGGGGAGAGAGGTTTCCAGCTGAACTGAAAACTGAAGCCTGAAGAAAGGCAGCCGGCCCCACCCAGAGACAGAGACGTGAGACCCAGAGACACAAGAGAGCCGGCCTGTTGGAATCTTTGGAAGGGGAAATAGGCCAGAAATCTGATTCAAACGTCTGTGACTCTGTGTGTGTGTGAGTGAGTGCGCGCGCGCGCACACACACACACACACACACGTGAGCAGTTGTGTCTGTCGCCACCCTGGCTGAGGCAGGCAGGGTGGGGTGAGGGCTGGGGCGGGAGCGAGGGAGGGGTAAGGGGGGGTTGAGTGGCGGGGGTAATCCCAGGAATGGCTCCAGTTGGCACTATGGGTGATGGGGAGCCCCCCAGCAGTTCCGCGGGGTAGAATGGGTGTGTGACCCAGCAGGAAGGTGGGCCTGGGGCAGAAGGAGTGCCAGAGGGTGCTCTGCTCCCCCAGTCCTGTTCAATTCCCCAGTCCCCCTCCCCAGAACCCCCTCTGGAGAGTCTTGGGTTTTAAAATGAGAGGAGGGAATTGGTGAGGAGACAGGAAGAACACCCCCGTCCCACTTCCTCTGAGGACCAAAATGGAGATTTCTCCCTAGGTAAGAGAAGCAGGCAAACTTGGGGCACTGGGACAGTGGCAAGGAAAACTCCAGAAATTCCTGGTGCCCCCTCCCCTCCAGACGCACACACAGTGACGCATTCACACGCTTACACTCACTTCTGGAAGCCATTAGGGCTCCTGCCTTTCGGGCCTCCCCCTTCTCCTCCCCCTACTCCTGGCAGGCTCCCTTCTCCCCCTCTGGCCCCCCTCCCACTCCCCCTCTCGGCATCCCAAATGCCAGCCTGTGATTTCCAAATGAGAAAAAGCTGTGCTGGGCTCTGAGCTTGGAGAAACTCCTACACAAACTTCCAGATGTGACACAACAGCCGGAGAGGGAATGCTCAGGATCTCCTTCCCGGGAGAGGCGAAGCGCTCCCTCACACTTCAAGAAACACATACTGGAAAGTCTAACTCGCTCCCCCTATAACCGGGGAGGAGGGGGGCCCTACTGATGTGAGTACCCCTGGTCTTCCCAGTACCAGCACATGCACTTCTGAGCCTCTCTTCCTTTTGCTGCCCTCCCTTCCCCCATACACACACACACACACACACACACACACACACACACACGCACACATTCACACATGCACACTACTTCCTACCTGGGTCTAGATCTCCTCTCCAGGAAACCTGGTGTGTTAGCGGCTAAAGGAGGAGGGACTGAGAAAAATGCCATCAAAAATCTAACTAGCTTCAGTTAGTGGGGGAGGTGTCCCTATGTCCCTCAGACTCAGAGGTGCAGAGAACCTTGTGGAGCCAAGCGAAGCTTCACTGATACCAAAAGGAGAGAAAGGGAAAGACTGAAGTCCAAGAGTCAGCTCAGTGCCCCTCTGGCAATGACAATACAGGTTTCCCTTGATGCTCAGGGGTGATGGGATTCGTGGGGCACAGCTTAGGCAGCCCCTTGGCCAAGGAATTGTTCTCAACCCATCCTCAGCCAACCCAGGCTTAGTGACTTGTCTAGATCTAGTGATGCCAATGCCCCACACCCCAGATGTAAGCCTGCTCCTCCATCCTCAAGAGGAGCACTGGGGTCCCACCTCTCTTTCCTCATTCCAGCCCTCTCCACTTGCTTCCTCCCAGAGCCCCTCAAGGAAGGAATCTGCCCCCAGACCGTCTACTAGCACCTAGAGATAGGGCAGGTGGGGAGATGCTGGCTGAGAGGTCTGGTTGTTTTAGAGGGGGAGGGAAAGGGGAGAGAAGGTCTCTCTACCTCCCCTAGTCTCCCGAGGAGGAGGGGAGGGGGATGGGGCTTTTCACCATTCATGGAGAGGGTAGGTGGTTAGGGGTAGAGAGGAGGGATGCCCAGAGCCCATCTTCTCAGACATTAGTTCCCCATGTCCATCTCAACCGTGGAGAAAGGGGCCTGGGGGTAGGGTTGCGGAGGTAGGGGAGTCAGAGCCCTCTGAGACCCCCTACCTCTCTCTTTCTGAAGCTCAGAGAGAAAGGAAGAAGGGGTAAGGGATGGAGAGAGGGTGTAATGGGGGGAGCTTCCTAAAGACCTGCGGGGTGTAGAGGGGGGACCCAAGTTCACATCCCTGCTTTGCCCACTAGAGGCAGAGAGCTGCGGAGAGTGAGGGCGGCGCCAAGCCCCCCCCCCAACCTCCCTCAAAGCAGAGTCCCGGTTGGGCTCTTAGGGTTTACAAGGGAAACCTGAGGTCTCCCACCCCGATCCAAAAGAGCCTCTGAGCTGAGAGGAAGGAGTCAGGAGAAGCTGTCAAGCCTGGGGATGGCAGCGCACCCCCCCTTTCCTTCCTGCAGTGACGGGACCCACCCCGAGCCTGGGAGCCCTGCATTAGTTAAGCGGCGCTTTGTGCTAGGGGCTGAAGGGGAGAGGCCAGGGGGCTGAGGGGGCTGGGGTCTCCCCTATCACTCCGGACCAGGAGGAGGATAGAGAGCAGTGCCAAATCGATCTCCCCGGAATGTGGGGCTTGCATTCCACAAACCCAGCCGAGGGGGAGACCCTGGGGTGCTGAACCCGAGTCTTCCTTAGCCAACCAGCTCACAGCCTCACTGTTCCCCCAATACTTTCTCCGAGGCTGCGGTCTCCCATACCTGCTCTGCCGACAGGCGGGAGCACTCTGTATTTGTGACAGGGTAATAACTTGGACCGGCTTAATCCCATCCCCCGCTGGCCAAAGCTCTCGCCACAGTCTTTCGCTCCACAAGACAAAAATCTAGCACAAAACTCCCCAACCCCAACACAAAGCACCCGGCGCTGAATGAAGAATTGGGAAGAAGGGAGGCACCGGGCAGTGGGCTCCAGCTGAAAGGGTCTCTACTCCAGCTCTGGGGGCAGACAGCTTCCCCTTCACCACCACATCTTGTTCTCATTCTGCGCCCCTGACATCAGCCGCCGCCGGAATCTCCTTGTTGTGCCTCCAACCCGCGAGTGGGGGTGGGGGAGTTAGGACCTGGTCCCCGCCCCCCAACATCTCCCTCTGGGTCAGTAAAAACCCCAGCCTCAAGGACCAGGTTGAGGGTGGGGATCAGACCCTAGAATCCACCTCAAACTTTGGAGCGGGGGCAGGAGGGAAACCCAGGAGATCGCAGTCCCCCCTCCCCCGTCCCCGCAGCTTCCTCCCCACCCCACCCCCCCAAACTCGGAAACCCAACCCAGCTCGCTAACGGGCGGCGGGCGGAGTAGAGCTCCCAGGCTCCCGAAGCTTCCCACATCTGGAGGATGACGACCCTCCCCTGCCCACATCTGGAGAGCATCCAGCTACAAACCAGCGGGGCACGTCTCCTCTCTTTTCCTGGCCTGGATCCCAGCCCCCCAAGGAGGACTGAGGTGTGTGTACCGAGGTGGGGCTCGTCTGGGGTATCAGCCAAACCTGCTCGCGTCTCCGCTCCCACTCTGAAGCCCCCTCCCTCCCTCAGCAGCCCCCCTCTCATCTGCCCACCTTCGAGGCTCACTTCTCCGACTCACCTGGCTTTCGGTCCCCTCCGGCGGCGCGGCCCGCCCCCCTGCGGACCCCCCAGCCCGGCCGTCGTGCCCTGGAGGATATGGGTTACAGACCGTGCGGAGACACCAGCTCCGCGGGCGGCTGTCCTGGCTCAAGTAGAAGAAAACCACCGGGGCCAGCGCCGGGTACGGCAGCCCCTCCGCCTCGGAGTCCGCGCTGCCCGGGTCCTTTTCCGCCGACCCCGGCCCCGGCCGGCCCCCGGCCCCCGACAGGTCGTTGAGCCGCGTGAAGCTCCGGGGCTGTCCTGACTCCTCGGTGCCCGCTCCATCCTCCTCGTCCATCCTCTGGCCAGCCGGGGCCCCGGGCGGTCTCGAGAGGGGCGAGCGGCGCCCCTCGGAGGAGGTGTCCTCACGCCACCGGGGGGCCCCGGCGGGGGCGCATCTGGGGGGCTCTAGGGCGCAGGCTGAGCCCCCGGGAGGGCCAGTTCAGCCCAGCTCCCCCTGCCCGCAGGGGCATGCTGCCCGCGGGGCGCCGGGTCGCAGGGAAGCCCCGCCCGGCGCGAGTCCCGCTTCCCCAGGGCTCCTGGGGCCCCCGGGCCAGCCGGCCGGCTCCCCCTCACTTTGTTCCGGCTTCTTCGCTTCGCGCCCAGGCTCCGGTCGCCCGATTCGGCGCTACCTTCGGCGAAGCGGCCGGGAGAGGGGGAGAGAGAAGGGGGTCAGAGCGCGGGGGATACGGGGGAGGGGCGCTCCCTCTTCCCGCGGCGCAGCTGGAGCAGGATCTAAGGGGTCAGCATCGCCCCGGCTCCGCGCCAGCGGCGGCGGGGGGAGGGGAGGAGGGATCTCTTTGGGGGTGGGTTTGGAGGGGGTGGGGGGCGGCTCCTTCCTCCGCCCCGCGGCGGGCTCACGGTCCGGGAGGGGCGGGGAGACGGTGGGGGGCCGTCCCGGGCGGGGGTGGAGGCGGAGATGCCGCCGCCGCAGCCGCCGCGGTGGCTGCCGCTGCCGTAGCTGTCGCCGGCGCCACTGCCTCCTCCTCCGGCCGAGACGCGGAGCGAGCAAGCGAAAGCGGCGGCGAGGAGCCCGGCGCACACCACAGCTGGATCCCTCACTCCAACTTCAAGCCTCGGCCCCGCCTCTCCCCAGCCAGCCTCGCGGCCAATCCCCGCGCGCCGCCGGCCCAGAGCCGCGCGCCCATTGGCGGGCCGCCGTGGCAGAGCGGGCGGGGGCGCCGGGGGAGAGAACCACAGCTGGAATCCGGTTCCCACCCCGAAGCCCGGGACCGCCCCTCTCCCCTCCCCTTGCCCCTGGGTCCCCTCCCCTTGCCCCTGGGTCCGCTCCCGAAGGCCAGAGCCAATTAGACGGCTACCCAGACCGAACCCACTTTCCTATTGGCCGCTGGGGTCTCTGGGACTCCCCTGGAGGGAGCCCCGGGGAATCAGAGTATTCGGCGCCGGGTCCTGGGATAGCGCTGCGGGCCCCGGGGCATCCTTTGTCCACGACCCCTAAAAATTGGACCACAGCCGGAGGGTGGGGCTCAGCTCTGGGCGGGCCTGGAGAAGAGAGGTTGGCAGCCGGGCTGTGGGGTGTGACCAGGATCCCAGGGCGAAATCCTGGGTCTCCACCTGATCAGTCGCCCACCCTGGAATCGAACCTGGGAGACGGACCGAAGAAGGGGAGGAGCGGAGCAGGACGTCCCCGGGGTAGGGCTTCAGGTTGGAGGGCGGGCGGTCTCGGGGGAAATGGGCGGAGCCAAGGGAAGTCCGGGGCGAGCAAGGTCTGGGCGTGGTTTCCAGCAACCTCTTGGCCTTGTAGACCCCTCTCCTAGGTCCGCTGCTGAGACTTTGACCCTGACCTTCTAACCCTGACCCGCCGACCCTGACCTCACGGTCAACACTCCCGAGCTTCATCCCCTCTGCCCCTAGAGGTCCTTCGAAGGCTGTGGATCTCCCGCGGGGGGCTTCGCGCTTGAACACGTGGCCTCAGACAGGTCACGCCGGGCCCAGGGCCCAGGGCCCCCAGAGCAGCCGAGGAGCAGAGAGAGGCTCCCGCGAAGGGACCTGCGGGGGCCTCGAGTGTGTGAGAGGGGATGGAAGCATGGAGCTGGGCTTTCTGAGTCTTGACCTGCAAAGTCTCACCACCACCCCCGCCCACTCCGTGCCTCAGTTTTCCCCTCTGGAGTTCCAGTATGGCTGGGAGGCTGTCCGCACACCTCCGCTCTACCCAGAGCGGGTCCTCCAGGGTCGGCGGCTCTCCGCGAGCGCACACGCACGTGCATGGCCGGGTCTCGCCGCGCCCCACCTCCCCGAGTCCCCGGGCTCAGTCAGCTCCAGCCCTCTCCCACCGGCGCCCCGCAGGCTGCAGGTGCCCGGGAGCAGAGCGCCGCGGGAGTGCTGGGCGCTGGAGTGAAGTGGGGCGCGGAGGGCATCGAGCCTTAGATGTCAGGAAGCGCTTCCCACCTCTGGGAAGGTAGACACGGCGGCGGAACCAAGCAGGTCAGTCAATTCTTTGTGCTGAGACTCGCGGGGCGCTGACGCCACTGCGGAGAGGGGGAGGCAGGGACCGGGTGACCTCCCGCCCCCGCCCCCCCCCAACTTCCAAGGCTGCGCCACCCGCGCAGCCCCCGCGCGCCTCGGGCCGCCTGGGGTGGGTGTCTCGGCTCCCTCGAGGGCGCGTTGCAGGGAGTGCAGAGGGGAGGGCCACGCCGCTGCAGCCTCCCGGGTTGCCCTTTCGCCGAATCCGGGCACCGAGTTGTGCAAATGAGGCCGAGCTCATTTGCATTTCATGCTAATGAGCCGATCCCTTAAGTGCCTTTCCCTCCTGGCGGGAGTCTCTGCTCTCATTCCGCGTGTGCCCTGCCAGGCTTGAACTCTCAGCGGTCTTCTGGGAGAGGGGCCTATTTCTGGTTCACTCCACGTGTCTGACACCTTCGTCCCTCCCGCAGGTGGCAGTCTGCCTAGTGGGCCTGCCCTTCCCCAACAGGGTCAAAAAGCCCCAGGGCTGACACCAGGAGGTAGTGACTTTAATCATACCCTCTTTGCAGAGGGGAGGACGAGCTCAGAAAGGCTCGCCCAGCCCAGTGGTCAGGTTTCCTGGTGGTCAGCTGGCCCTACACCTCCATCCATCATCCAGGCCACCTCTGTCTCTGAGCTGAACTCTGTTCTAGAACATACCCAGAGAGGGAGCAGAGTATGGGGCAGACACACATTTACTTCCCTGGCCTCGGGACCCGGGGTGACCTGCCACCGAAGGCATCCTGATCCCTGGGCTGGGGCACCTGATCCCTGGGCTGGGGCACCGGAGGACTCTGACATCCAGTCAGAGATGCTCTCTTCGCCTGAGGGGGGAGGGGGAGGAGGGAGGCAGGACCTACAGAGAAGGCAAAAGGAGGCGTGAAAGCATCTTTAACTCCCACCCTCCAAGCCTCGGCTCTGCCATCACCCCCTCAGAGTGCCCTTTTTCAGCAAGTACTGTGGTGCCTACTATGTGTCAACATGCTGAGGACACTGTCCTGAGCCAGACAAGAATCTGGACCCTCATAGCCCTTGATGTTAAGGTGTGTAGTCATGAAATGATTTTCTGCCCCTCTAGGCTCTCTGTTCCCTCAGGACAACGGTTACGTCCATTTTGCTCACCAGAGCCTAGTCCGGTCCAGCTTGGCACGTAGCCCGTACTTCATAAATCTCTTTAGATGAATGAGTAACCTCAGGCAGGGAGGAGAATGAGGCACAGGAAGTTCCTTGGGCCTCAGTTTCCTAACAAAGAAGTCAGGCCTAAGTGTTCTCTAAGATGATTTTGGGGTTTGAGGGAGAGCCTTCATATAGGACCTGCTCTGCCAGCCCCTTCAGCCCCCTCCAACCCTCTCCCCTTTACACCTCCTGCACAGCCTGGCTGGCTCCCTCAGGAACTGAGACGATCTTCCCATCTGTGAGCCTTCTCTGCTCAGCGATGATACATCATCCCATGTCGTCACCTCGCAGCCTTGGGAGTTGTGTGGTGGCTGTCCCATTTTTTAGATAAGATGACTGAGGCTCAGACAGATGAACTTAGTGAAGTGACTTCTCCAACTGTGAGGTCCCATCTCCCCTGGCGCTGGCCCCCAGCTCCTCTGGGACAGCCCTGCCAAGGGAAGAGAGGCAGCGGACGTAAGAGCCCGTGTCTGAGCAAGCCAGATATTCAGCCTTGCCCTAGTCAGAAAATGCTAGCTCTCCCGGAAGCCTAACCCGTTAAGGCCCTAACTCTAACTCCTTCCTTTGAACTTACAGTGTCCCTTTGTCGAATGCATGCCTGGTACCAGGGGAATGGAAGGAGGACACAGAGCAGAGGGAAGACTGGCTAGAGAGGGGTGGGAGACACCAAATGCACCCCCTTTCACAGCCGCACTATACCTCCTGGGCGGGCGGGGAGAGGAAGGCTCCATACCTCCTTGGGGCAGGGGTGGGGGGAGAGGAAGGCTCAGCGGTTTTTATTGTCCCCTGAAGACCGTGGAAAGAACCAGATGTGCTGAGTGGTCTCAGGCCCGTCTCTGACCCTCTCTGGGCCTTGAGTATCTACCCATAGGTGGCCAGAGGTACCTGCCTTGTCACCTCATTCGTGAGGGTCAGTGAGACGGAGACAGAGGGTTTTGCAAACTGCCTAGACTTTCCAGAGCCAGGGCTGGCGCTGCCAAAAAGGCCACCTGTGCTTCACCATCTCCCCCCTCTCCGCTCACTGCCCCCCAGACCCGGCTCCACTCGCCCAAGCCTCAGACTTCCTGCCCGAGGCTGAGCAGGCTCCAGACAGAAAAGGGCCACCTGACCTTGTTGGCCGGAGCCCTAATCCCCTCCAGATGGGACGGTGGCTTGCACCGAGGGCCCAGCTGCCTAGTCAAAGCTGGGCCTGGTCCCACTGACCGTGTGTGGCTGGGTGTGACCGTGTGCAGACCCTGCAGTGACAGTCCAGTCTCCCACTCCTCCCCCCTGCTGTCGTCCCCACAAGCAGTGGCCCCATTCGACTCTCATCTCTAGCAGCCTCTTCTGGCTGTCTGTACTGCTTGGCTCTGCGGCTGTGAGGGTGCCCGGGCCCAGCAGACCCCTGAAGGCTGTGGGGAGGGAGACAGCTCCTCCCCCGTTCCCCACCGGTCAGCCCCAGCCCACTACACTCGCCCTCCCCAAAGCACGCTTCCCAGTGCCTTCCCCGAGGTGGAAGCTAGATGGGGTTTCTGGGGTCCGTGAAGATGCGAATGCCAAGGGCAGGACTTGCGAGCATCCGAAGGGACAGGAGCCGGTCACAGAAAAGTACTAGCTTTCCCTGCAGCAGGAAGGACTCAGATTTGGAGAAGGACTTCCAACCCAACAGATGTTCCAAATGACAGAGAACCGTCCTTGGACTGGTTTGTGTGAAAGCTGGTGGTCATTATGGGCCCCCTGCCCTGAGTTTCACTTGAGCTGCAATGACCACGGACTGGGGCAGCGTCCCTGGAGAAGGCGGAGGGGTCAGCGAGCGGCGCACCCCTCCCACAAGCAAGGCAGAGGCCCCGAGGTTCCCGCGGGATGCTGTTAGGTTTATTCCAGGGTGAGTGGGTGCCCATGGGGGGGGGGAGCGGCAAGGATGGCCAAGGGCACCCGGTGACAGGGTGCCCAGGGATGGCCACAGCGTGCTCAGGGCTCTACCGGGCCTGGGTCTCCGGCCAGCTGGGAAGCTGGGCCTCCTGCCCCTGCCTGAGGCGGCCGAGGCAGTCACGGATGTAACAGTTTCCGTAAGTCGCAGGGCTCCGTGACGGGCATCGAGCAGGCTTGGTCCTCACACACGTAGGCCGTGGCCCGGTCTTCCAGCCGCCGCAGGGTGCTGAGGAAGGGCAGCTGGCGGGACAGGAAGCTGGACGGGTCCCCATTGGCCAGGATCAGCACCTGTGGGAGCAGCAGAGTAGACGGTCACCGGGGGCTGGGGGGTGCTGCGACGCTGGCGGGGCCCACGAGGCTTTCCTCTCCCAGGCCTCCAGAGGAGGGGATGGTGGAGAGGTGCGGGGCGGGTGGGGGGGCGGCGGCGGCGCTGGGCAGGGGAGTTGGAGGCAGGGGCTGGGCTCGCAGACTCTAACCTTGTTAGGGATGTAGATGGAGTGGACACACTGCAACAGAGCCTTGGTGTCCTTGGCCTGGGGGTCTCCGCAGATCACGATCTGGCCAGAGCAGAAGGGTAACTCCAGGGTCAGGTGCAGGGAGCTGGACCAGACCCCCCCAGGGGTTCCCCATCCTCCCTCCACTCTGCACTATAGCCCCAGGAAGGAACACAGACTTGGCTCAGCCTCCTCCAGACCAGCTGCCAGGAGGCTGCCTCAGATGCAAGCTCAGCAAGTGGGGACGTGGACACACATACCCGGGAACACACAAAGTGACGGTGTCCCACACAGTGGCACAGACACGAACACAGGGAGACGTACCCATAGGCGCAGACACCAGCACACAACACACACACATACACACAGAGATATGCAGGCAAACATGCAAATATAACCTGAACACGGGGCATGCACATGCAGGCAGGCAAATGCAGACCGGTGAACGCTCACCGGCACACGCTCAGCAGACCTGCTCACACACAGTCACACACCCCCAGGGCCACACATATCTGGATGTGCACATGCAGCAATAACGCAAATAGGGACTGGCACGCAGGTAAGCATATAGCCACACACACACTGGCAGACCCAGCTACACAGACACACAGAGACCTACAGAGAAATGCTTCACCAGCCACAGGGACCCATATCTAACCCCTGCCTCCCGCCCTCCCTGCACTGAGAACCCCAGCAACAGGTGCTCATACAGCCACTTGCCCATGCCAGAGGCCTGGCCCCTCAGATGCGCACTCACTCAGGTACCTCCGCTGAGTAGAGCAGCTCAGACGGACATCCCCATGAAGACACCTGCACACATACTCCTAGACGGCCACACACTCACAGACCTGAGCTCTGGGGGACGGCTCCAGGAGTCCCACCCATGTCCCCATCCCCTACTGCAGCCCCAGATCCCCTTCCACCCAGGGTCCCAGCGCCAGTGCCCTTGCCCCCGCCCCACCCACCTGCTTGAGGGTCTGCTGATGGGCTGAGAGGGCACGGACCATCTCGGGCAAAGCCACGGGGACACGGCGCATGCGCTCAGAGAAGGCGGTCAACAGGCGCACACACTTGTCCATCCAGTCTTTGTGCCCCGTAAAGCCGTGCAGCCGAAGCAGGTTGTGGGCTGACACAGAGTTGGCACTGGGCTCCGCGCCATCCTGGTCTGCAGGGGGAAGCGGAGCAGTGAAGGAGGCTCACTGGGTCCCGGGACCCCGCCCCAGGATTGTGGCCACAGTTGTGGGGGATGGGGATGGGATGGAAAAAAGTACCCCCCCACCCCGCCCACTCCTGCTCCAGCTCCCACGGTAAGGCCAGCACCAACAGTTGCTGATCTTTTGTTGTCTCAGCCATTTGCCCCAGGGTGAACTTTTGGTCCCCCAGCTCCCGCATCTCACTGTGGATTCCTCAATCCAGCCACCCAGCTGCTGGAACCAGAGTGCCACCATCCTTGTCCCTCCCCCCTCCCCAACTTCTAATCCACCCAGAATCTACTGGGTCTGTTGCCAGAGTACACCTAAATCCCACCACTTCTCCCCGTCGCATACTTCTAGCTTGTCTGTGGCCAGCCCTCGCCCCAACTGAATGCCACTAACGGCCTCCTAACGGGTCACCCAGTTTCCTCTGCTCGCTTCGGAAGGTCCCTTGTCCACCTTCAGTCAGAGTGATATTCCTAGACCTAACTAGACCAGATTACAACCCACTTAAAACCCGTCAGAGATTTCCACTCCTTGCCATGCCTGTAAGACACTGCAGAGATCCAGCTTTGCCCACATGGGCGCCTCCCCTCCTCTGGCCTCGGCCCCATCCTCCATCCTCCAGGCTCCTCCTAACCCTTGGCTAAATGACGCCTGTCCTCGGTTTGATCGGATCTCCCCCTAGCTGAGTTGGGCCCCGCAGTTGTTCTCTCTCAAGGTCCTTTCATTTCTTCACCTAACATTTATGAAGCACCTGCTATGTGCTGGGCCTACGCTAGACTCTGGGAATGTAGAAGGAAAAGGAAGTCTTGCTCCTGAGATGCTTACATTTGAGTTGGGGGAGAGAGACCGTGAACAGACCAGACGCGTCAGGTGATGGTGAGCCGTACTAAAACAGAAGTGGCCCGGCGTCTACTTCCTGATGGCACTCACATTGCAAGTATGCATCTGTGCATGCACTCGTGTATTAGTCACTACTGTTTATTAGCTGTTTCCCCTGCTACACTGTATTTCGTGAGGGTTAGCCTTGTGTGATATGTGACTCCAGGCACGCCAGTTACTGCTACCCCCCATGTTCCGCCAAATAGCTAAATTCGTTTCTATGTCTACCCTGTGAGTTAGTACCAACATTAGCTCTGTTAGCTCATATTAAGAAACTGAGGATCTGGAATATAAAGAGACCAACTCCGAGTCAATTGGTTATAAGCAGTGGCGATGCAAACCCATGCTGGCTCTTTACCCATTACGCTTCGCTTATGCCTCCCCCAGGGAAAACCAAGCCCTAACTGGGTCCACGTCAGCTCCAACCCACCACTGACCGTCCTTCAGACGCAGGGGCAGACCAGCCCCCAGCTCGGCCTCACTGCTGAAGTAGCCGCCACCTCGGGAGTCCCAGAAAAGCCTATCCTGCGTGTCCTGCAGCCGCAGAGCCCACTCGAGCCAGGAGCTTTCCTGCGAGGCCTCGTACAGATCCAGTAGGCCCCGCACTACGAAGGCGTAGTCCTCCAGGAAGCCCCAGCAGGGCGGGTTGCTGGGGGGACAGGCATTAGAGAAGGAGCTGGAGACAGGCCCCGGGAGAGAGCGGCTTTCCCAGAGGAGGCCCGTTGCCGGTACTCTTCGGTGGGTGCACTTAGCCCATTTCCCGGGTGGGTAACTGGGCCCAGGGAAGTTAAGAGCTCACAGTGAGCGGACAGCAGAGCTGGGATTGGAGCCTACCAGGAGGTAGGGAGAGGGGCAGACATGGGCCTGGGATGTCCAGGGAGACAAGCCTTCCAGGGCCGCCCCGCCCCTGACCTGTGCTCTATGGTTCCCCCGGGGCCCGCATAGCACGTCCGCATCAGGCGGCCACTGGCCACGTCAAACATATGCCTCTTCAGGAACTTGGCACCATTGACGGCATAGGTGATCAGCCTCTCCAGACCCAGGACAGCCCCAGTCACAGCGTAGCCAGACACCATCAGTCCTGGAGGGAGGAGACACTGGTGGTCGTGAGAAGCTAGCCGGGCCCTTCCAGGCATGTCCGCCTTGCCAACCGCCCCCCCCCCCAAGCCCTGACACCTCTCTGGAGCAATGGGGTGAGAGCTTCTGCCCCCTGTGTGTGACCTGGGGTGGGTCACTTAAGCTCTTTAAGCCTCGGTTGGTTCATCTGTAAATTGGGGATAATAAACCAGATAAAGGGAGAATTGATATCTAGCAGGTGCCTGACGTATAGAAGGGGCCTCTTGAAGGGTAAATCTGTAAACAGGATCAGGCGTCAGGCCTGGCCGCCCCACCGTTCCAGGCGGCCAGCATCTTGCTGTCCAGGTGTGGCTTCGGCCGATGTTTCCGGGCCTGAAAGAGCTTGTCCAGCCCAGTGTTGAGCAAGGTCCGGACAGCGTCCACGTCCAGGCCAAAGCGGGCAGCGGTCAGTTCCAGCGAATACCGGACAGTCAGCACATTCTGGCCCTGCAGCTCCCCCTTGGGGTCCTGAGGAAAACAGCCCTTTGTAAGAGGGAGTCCCTTCACTTGCTGGGCCTCAGGACCCCTCCCCTGTCCCCGAGCATCCTCACCTGACTGGGGCTGATATTGCCGGCCTCCGTGAGTCCGTAGTGCTTCATGAGGAGCTGGCCCGAGGTCAGGGGCTCAGTGGCACCCAGCACAGGCTCAGGAAGGAGCTGCTGGACCTCTTTGACCGTCCACACATAGAAGGCACCCTCTTTGGGCCGCATGCCCCGCTCTGGGGGTGAGTCTGCGTCCTCTGCGCTATAGAAGCCTCCAGACTGTGGGGAGAGGAGAGTTGGCTGGCCCCAGCTTTAAGGGCAGCGGAGGACCCAAGCCCTCCCGCAACCAGGCCCGCCTGCCTCAGTAGACACACACCCGATGACTCAGGTTCCGAGCCACGTACTGCAGGATGCCTTTGGCAACGTCGGAGTAGAACTCGTCACCAGAGATCTGAGGCGGGAGGAAGGAGACTGTAAACAGAGGTCTCTGGGGTGGCCTAGGTACAGAGAGGGCAGTCAGCATTCTCCCAGGAGGGTGGGGAGGGAGCCTGAGCATATAGGAGGGAATCAGGGGTGAAGTTAAGGGGGGGGGGGCCACAAGTCCCCAAGAAAGCCCTAGAGAGGCAGCCAGAGGTAGGTGGACAGGCTAAGTGTCTGCCCTGGGCCGGGTTCAGGGGTCACCTGGAAGGCCTGTGTATAGGCCACTGCGAGCTGTGCCTGGTCGTACAGCATCTTCTCGAAGTGGGGGATGTGCCACTGGCGGTCCGTGGAGTAGCGGTGGAAACCCTGTGCCAGGCAGGACATGGGGCTAGAGGCCGACCCCAGCCTCTGTCCCCACCCCCCTGCCTCCGGCTGCCCCCTCCAGGGAATGCCTAATCCCTCTCACCTGTCCCACATGGTCTCGGATGCCCCCGTTAGCCATCATTTTCAGGGTGTGCAAGGCCATCTGTTGGGCCCGAGAGCCATCCTGGGTCAGTCGATGGCTGAGCCAGTAGGAGAACAGGAAGTTCAGGATCACTGTGGGCACCAAGAGCACTTGGGTGAGAGCGTGGGGGAGACAGGGGGCAGAGATTTGGGTGATCGGGAGGCCTTTGGCCAGGCTGGGGTTAGGGGTTCACTCAACAAGCTGTCTCCCGGGACACCCTGGAGGTTAGGGGGTCAACAGTCAACACGGAGGACAGAACATCATTACCCAGGTCAGTGTCATGGGGTTGCCGCTCAGACCAGAAGTCAGGTCTTCACGAGCGAGCTACTGGCAGGTGGGGGGAAGGAGCTCACTGGCCAGTCAGGAGAGCAGGTGCTTAATGACCCAGCCAGCGGTCAGAAAAGATGGGCCAGACAGGCATCAGAGGGCTGGGATGGGGGGGTGGCACACGCGTGGCGGGGGGGGGGCACAGACCCGGCGTGGGGAACTTGGGGGCCTCCGCAAAGCCACCATACTCTTCATCATAGCCCTCGTCCAGCTGCTGGAAGCAGCGGCTGTTCATGGTGGCGGCGGAGGGGGGCACCTGTCGGTCACCCATGCTGATCTCCGAGCGGGCCAGCAGGGCTGTGGTGACACGTTGGCTGTTCTCCAGCAAGGTGTTCCTGTTCTGTTTCCACTGTGGGAGGCAGGGGCAGACCCGGAGGTCAGCCTACAGTGGGGGCCCCTCGCCCTTGACCTCCCCCCCCAGGCCCCACCCCTCTCCACTCCCCAGGAGCACACCAACCTGCTCCCGTATCCTCAGCAACACCGTGCGGAAGCCAACTCGGGTCAAGCCATCCTCAGGGGGAAAATAGGTGCCCCCCACAATGGGCTGGAGGTTGGGAGTCAACCACACGTTCATGGGCCAGCCCCCACCACTGCTGGTGGCCTGGCAGAGAGAGGGCGAGGGTGAGGGGAGCGGCCCCCTGTGCACAGACGACCCCCTGCCCAACACACGGGAAGACTGCTTACTTGCACGAAGGTCATATACACCTTGTCCACATCCGGCCGCTCCTCCCGGTCAACCTTCACGCTGACGAAGTCCTCACTGAGCAGGCGGCCGATCTCCTCATTCTGGAAGGATTCCTCCTCCATCATGTGGCACCAGTGGCAGGTGGAGTACCCCACTGGAATGGGGCCATGGTGGGCCGGGAGGGGTACCAGTGACTGGTTGGAGGTTTCCTGGGAGGCCCCAGGCCCAGAGGACGCTTCCCCTATCCACTACCGCTCCCTTCCTCCCATCCCAGCAAAGGTGGCTACGTTACCTGAAAGGAAAATTGGCTTGTTTTCTTTCCTGGCCTTGTCAAAGGCTTCCTGTCCCCAGAGGTACCTAGGCCCGGCAGGGTTGGGCATCACTCACTAGCCCCAGGATGGGGGTGGGTGCAGGGGCGGGGGGTGGTACAGGAGGGGCTGAGAGCCCAGCTGCTCCCCCCCCCCGCCCTGCAGGGGAAAGGGCATCAGGAGTGGTCCTCACCAGTCCACAGGGTTGTAAGCATGTTGCAGGAGGTATGGTGACTTCTCATTGATCAGGCGGTTGGGAACCTTCTGGAGTGTGGATGGGGAGCAGCTGGTCCGGCTTCCCTTCCCTCCAACAGGCATGGGCACTGTACTGTTGACCGTCACACTTCGGTCCTTGTCCCGGGCGGAGCTACCCCTGGCATGGGCAGGTGGGTCAAGTGAGGGGTTCCCCCCTCCCCAGGCCTACCCCAGAGGCCCATACTAGCCGCCCGCCCCTGCCCTCTGGCCCCTCTCCTGGAACCTCCTGCTCCCAGCCCAACCCACCTTTCTGAACCACGGGGGAGACCGTGGCCTTTGTGCTCCCCCTTGTGTTTTTGGGGGGGTGAAGGAAGGTGGCTCATGGGGGGTTCCCTGCCAGGTTAGTCTCCCCCAACCTCTCAGACCTGGCGGTGGGAAGGATGATGACTGTGAGGTCAAGGTGAGTCACAATGGGCAGAATGGCCCTTCAGTCTCCATTCTTTCCCCCACAACAGGGCCCCTCCCCATGATGGCTGTGCTGGAGATATCTCTCTGGCAGGCCTGGGCTGGTGATCTGGGCAGGAGGCTGCCTGCTGCTGGTGGCTGGACAGGGCAAGAACTGGATCTGGGACTGGACTGGGAGGGGGGCAACGAGAGGAAAATCGACAATGGGGACCTTCTCACTCAACATCCACCCCTGGGCACTTCCATGAGGCCAGACCCGCAGGCCGCCCAGGGAGTCAGAAACTGGCTCAGATCTCGGGGGCGGGGGCGGGGGCTCAGCCTGGGAGCCTGGCTCTGCAGGGCAGACCTAAATGACAGGCCTCTGCAGCCATAGAGCTGTGACAGGTCAGTCCAGGGTGCCGCTGGATAAGGACCCTAGGCCCAGCATTGGGGTTCAAGGAAGGCTTCCTGCAGGTGGTGTCAGGAGAGTCCCCGGGGAGCTAGCCCTGAAGCAGGAAGGGACGGGAAGACGGGAGACGGGAGACGGGGCGGGGGGGGGGGGGCGGGGGCGCGTTACTGCCTGGGCCAGGTCTGGAGCAGACTGGCGTGGGGAGGAGGCAGGAGGGGTGGCCGGGCAGGCACTGGGGACCAGTGCAGTGGACCGGTCCCGGGACCCCTCGGGCGCAAGGCGCGCCGCAGCAGCCCACTCACGCGCCCGTACCTGCGGCTCGCGGCGAAGCCGGACCCGGCGCGGGGCAGCAGGAGGCCACGGCCCAGCCAGGCCCGTGCGCCGAGCATGGCTGCCGGCGGCCGAGGCCGGGACGCTGCCGCCGGGGGAGGGAGGCCTGCAGGCTGCGAGGGGCGGACCAGGGCACCCCCCCCCCGCCCCGCCCCGCCCCGAGCCTCGGGCGGGTCGTCGCCGAGACTCCCGGCCGCCGCGTGGCTGGTCTCCGCGCGCCGCCCGCTGGCCGAGCATGGGATGGCAACCCGGGCAGCCGGGGCTTGGGAGGACGCGCGACTGTGCACAAAATCGGGCCGACTCAGCTGCCCGCGGGAGGATCACCCTCATGGGAAGAACATGGAGGGTTGTGAGGCTGTCAGAGCCGTGGGATGCCAGAGCCTCAGGTCATTTTGTCCAACCTGGTCCAGACCCACCTGGCCAAATACGCTCCATCTCAAGGTTCTGCGCAAATCCCACCCACTCCCAAGAAGGCTTCCCTGAATAATAACGATGAGCCAACGTTGTGTCCTATCGTGTACTTTACACACTTGTCTCATTTGCTACATTCAGCCAATATTTCTTGAGTGCCTACTGCCTGCCAGGCACTCTGCTTAGGTACAGTGGTGGGCGGAGAGAGACCGGGCTCCTGCCCCTGGGTTGCTCAGTCTGTTGAAGGAGCCAGAAGTTAATCTGACAGCCACACACATGAATGTAGGACCACCCACTTTGGGAAGTGCCATGACTTCTCATATAAAAAGGAGCCTGGTCTGGTGGGAGAGTCGAGGCAGGAGAGGCTTCCCTGAGGAAATCACATTTGTGTAGCAGCCATGGAAGAACAACAAGAGGATGGGGTCCAGAGAGGGTGTGGGGGGAGTGCCGGGGAAGCAGTAGAAACCGATGTGCAAAGGCCCTGTGGCATAGCAGTGAGTCAGAGCTGAGGAACCGGGGAAGGCAGGCATGGCTGCAGGGCAGAGAGCCAAGGGAAGAGAGATAGGAGAGATGACGTTGTGAGTTTGGAGGAAGGCAAGCCTCCAGGTCCTGGTGGGACTCAAGAGCTGTGACTTAGGAGTTTTGGTTATGAGAGAAGAACGATATTGAAGGGCTCTGGTCAGGGGAGTGACCCTGCACATTGGAAAGGTCCCTCTGGCTTCCTAGTGGAGAATGGACTGGAAAGGGGCACGAGTGGAAACAGGATTGGTTAGGAGACCCTGGCAGGACCCAGGGGAGTTGGTGGAGGTCCGCACCTGTGGAGGTGGAGGTCATGAGAAGGTCTTGAGGCCTGTAGAGGAGGAGACATCCTCAGGATTGGCAGTGAGGGAGAGGGAGGTGTCAAGACTGGTTTGCAGAGCAGGGCTTATGCTGGAGGGTGAGGCCATTTGCTGCGGAGGGGGCACGGAAAGGCTCAGGTGGGATTTTGTGAGGTCAGTTTTGGACATGTTGGTTGGAGGTGCCCTTGAGATGCATGTGTGGAGAGAGTGTGGAGAGGAGAGGTTGGTGGGAGGAATCAGGGGGTTCAGTGTGCAGACAGTGCAGGCCTGGAAGGGCCTATCCAGGGAGCAGCACGAGGAGAGGAGCAGGCTCAGGGAACTCAGGGGTGCACCCATGGAAGATACAGAGAGAACCACTGGAGGGTCAAGGGAACACCAGGAGAGGGTGGTGTCCCAAAGGCAACGGGACAGAGAGTTGCAAGGAGGAAGGATCCTCATGGCTGGATTCTGGAAAAGCCAACTGGGATGGGACAGAACAAGGCCTACTGGCCTTAGCAACATGGGTCACTGGGTGGGCTTGGCTGACAACAAAAGCCGACTGGAGTGGGTCAGGAGGAGGGAAACGAAAGGAGGCAGAGAAGTAGCATGGGTGCTTCATATGAGGGGAAAGATGGAAAGACTTTCAAGATGGATGAGGCTAATTATGGCAAATATCAAGGGGAAGGATTTGGTTGAGAGAAGGCAACTGACATCAAAGAGAGAAGAGATCTCTGAGAAGGTTGGAGTGGTGGCGGAAAGGTTGGCAGGTGGAGGGTCTGGTGGGTGCTCCCTGGAAGAAATGAGATTCAGATCAGAGAGCAGGAAGCCTGCCTTGAATGTGAAGGAATTTAGGGTGATGACAAGCCCAAAAGAGTGACCATGGGTAAGGGTAGCTGAGAGGTCAAGGCCATCCTCCTGAATAATGGAGTCACGCAGAGTTAAGCAAGATCTGGGTGAGGAGATTGTGAGCCAAGACCGAAGCATGGTGAGAATGAGGTGGAGCACAGCCCCAGGTGGAGAGCAGGCAGGACGGCCAAGTGGCTCCAGCCTCCAAGAAGGAAGGCTCTTATAGGAGGCAAATGGTCCAGAAGGAGTTACGGGGAGCAAGGCTACCAACCTCTTCTTTGTGGGGGTCAGGCAGCACCCCTTGGGAATCCTCAGGAAAGTCAAGTCCACAAGGGAGAGCCAGTTTAGAAGAGGAGGGCCCAGGTAGGGGAGAGGTGATGGGTAAGGCAGCAACCAAGGATGGAGACCTCCCAGGTGTGTGTGGCCGAAGACAGATGGGGGCTGGACTCTGGGCACTGCCTGGCAAGACCAGGAATGAGGGGTATGATGGACTCATTGCTCACGGGTAGTGTCTCTGAAGAGGGTGGGCCGGGGGCCAAATGAACACTGGCCTGGGAGGAGCCACATAGCAACCTCATAGGGAAGAAACTCTTGTTCCCATTTAACAAATAAGGAAATGGAGGCACAGAGTCATAGAGAGGTTAAGTAATTTACTCAAGGTCGGGGAGCATAACCACTTATTACTAAGTGATTATTATTATTAAGTGCAAATCTTGGAGCAGAGTTTTGAACTTCGTCGGTCTGACTCCTAGGTATGTGCTCTTGTCCATCCTGCCTGTAACAGCCATGGTAGGACTCCCTCCCTCCCTCCCAAACAAAGAACAAACAAACAAAAAAAAGCAGCTCCTTTCCCCAGTCCCCCTTCCACTTAAGAAAGAGAGCAGCATTGTTCCCCCCCCCCCACACACACACTTTGGTGTTTCTGGTCTATGGAAGGCTGTTTTCCCTCAGTGACCTAAAAGGGGGTGGGGGCTGCTAGTAAGGCCAGACCCTGAGCACTGAGGACAAATCAGTGTCGGGTGGTCCAGTGGTGGGAGAGCATTGAGGAGAAAAGGAATGGGGGTGACCATGGTGGACTTCAGAAGGTACCAGGCCCTGCCTGATACCAAGAAACCTCCCCTTGGTTTCTTAGACCCGACATAAGCCCTCAGGAGGGGTCAGGCTCTCTCAGCAGGGCTGAGATTGAATTTCTTGTCCGGGAAGGGGGGTGGGGTGGGTGGGAAGGAAGGTGGGGGAGGGTAGAGCCAGATTTAAGGTGACTCAGTAAAACAAAGCCGGAGGGCTCCAGGACCAGGCTTGTCTCCCCACTGAGTTCCGAGCTCCTGGAGGCCGTGGGCTTAGCAATTCTTGGATCCCTCCCAGGTGAGCCCGGCACTTTGTTCACGGTAGGTCAATATTTGCAAATGAAACCTGGGGTCCAGCCTGGGAGCTCAGGGCTGTGGAGCCAGACAGTCGGAATCCCAGCCCCGGTCCGCGATAGCTTTGTGACTTTGAGCATGCCGCTTAACCTCTCTGAGCCTGTTCACTCACCTATAAAATGAGAGCAGGACCAAGGGTTATGCACTTGGTTTAACGCTTTGCTGCCCCCATTTTGAAATTCTTAATTTGGAAAAAGGGCCCCACCTCTTCATTTTGCACTGGGCCCCACAAATTATGTAGCCAGCCATGAGTGGGAATAGTATGATCTACCTCAGAGGATCGTTGTAAGGATTAAATTAAATAATCTGTCTAAAGTGCTTAGCAGAGAACGAGTGCGCAGCGAATGGGAACACCTGCCTATTGTTCCCTGCCATGAGATCATCCCCAGTGCTCATCTGTGGTAAATGAATGAAATGAGAGAATGAGTGGGAGCCTGGGGAGCATCTGGAAGCGAAGGTGCCAGGCTGTGGGGGTTGCACGGAAAGTGGGAGCATTTTTGCGCCCCACACTGCGGGGCACTTGTTCCCACGGCAGCCGGAGATTCGCGCTGTGGCCCTGACCCAGCCGCTACGCCTCGCAAAGGGTCCACTTGGTGGGAGGGGAGGCGGCGGGCTCCAGTCTTTACCACGCGGGCGTGGTCTCAGCCCTGGGAAGTCGTCAGTCTCAAGTTCCAGGAGCCGCGGAGTGCTGCGAAGGCCCGGACGAGCGCCGAGGCGGGCCGCGGGGCGAAGTCCCAGCCTTTCCGGGCTTCCCGGGGCGGGTCCTGGGGGGGGTGGGGGGGAATGACAGCCCGCTCCACCCCCGCCCCGCCCCGCCGCCCGCCGGGGGCGGGCCCTCGCGCGCGCATGCGCCGGGCGGCGGGGGCGGGGCGGGGCTGCGCTCAAAGGAAGGGGTTGGTGCCCGCCTGTGGAGGCTGCTGCAAGGGCCCGGCAGAGCCCGACGTGGGCAGCAGCGGCTGCGGCAGGCTCGCGAGCGGCGGTGTGAAGGCGCCGGCCTGCGGGAAGACGCTGACCGAGGCGGGGAGGGTCACGCCGGCCGGCACGCTGCTGAGCGGGAGGGGCAGGGAGGCGCTGTAGGTCATGGAGCCCAAGGGCGCCCCGACCGGCCCGCTGGCCGCCAAGCCCAGCTTCGGCGACCCGGTGCGCATCTGGTCCAGGGTGGGCCTGCCCTGCTCGCCTGCACCGAACGGGTTGGTGGGAGATGGAGCGCTGAGACCTGCGGAACGAGAGTGGGTGGGGGGCTTGGAGCGCGCCAAGGGACGCAGCCCTAAATGGGGGGGGGGGGGGGGGCAAGATCTGGGGTCTCAGAAATAGGGAAGAAGAGTAAGATTTTTAGGGCAGGGGCCGGGCTCTGAAAAGAGTGATGGAGAGAGCAGGAGGCCCCTAGTGTTGAGACCCGGCGGGGACAAGGGGTATCCTACCTGTCAGGAAGGGGTTTCGGGTCTTTGCAGCCTGGGGCGCCTTGACTAATGAATCAAGGTTGACCAAAGAGGAGGCTGAAGGGCCCAGGAAAGACTCTGGAGTCCGGCATGTTCGGGCCTCCTTGCTGCGGCGCTGGGTTAGCGCTTCTCCCAGGACCCCCAGGTCAAACGCATCTGGCTCCTTGGTGCCATTTTGCTTGGAACTGGGGATGGGGTCTCCAAACAGGTCCAGCTCTGGAACAGAGATGATAGAACTCATTGGTAGGGAGAGGGAATGGTCACTCTGTGGGAAGAAGAGGAGGGAGGTCACCTCTGGGTGGGCCTCATCATTCCCCAGAGCTGTATCATCCCCTGCCTCCTGCTTACCCGCAGGACTGCTGGGCTTCCCCGAGGGCAGGGCCTGGGCACACTCTGGCCCCTCCTTGGTCTCTGTGGATACTGGAGGTTTGGCAAATGGGTCAAAGGGCGAGGTACCACCTAGAGCTGGCCAAGGAGGAAGAGAGAGAGGAGGTAGGCTGGCAAAAAGGGCAGGCACTGGTCTGACCCCTTTCAGGCAAGCAACCTTCTTAACACAGACAGAATGTGCTGCCCCTTGGCACTGGAGGGAGGAGACCCAGAAGTCCTCCAGCCCCTCACCCACACCCTCTGGCCCTCTGCTTACCAGGTGCATTGGAGGTCTCCACTGAGGCCCCCCAAGGGTCAGCCCCAGTATCGGGGAGTTTGTGCTGGGGGGAGTTCTGTGCCCAGAGGTCTGTGGAAGGGGGTCTGGCGGGCAGTACTGGGGTCCGGCCCCAGGGCTCAGAGGAGGAGAGCATAGGGGGCAAGTCCCAGGGCTGGCTTCTGGACAGGGCACTTCCTGAGGGAATAGGAGACCAGGGGTCTGCAGAAGGCCCCCAGGAGGAGCCACTGGGCTCTGTGTTCGGCCTGAGACCTAAAACAGGAACAGCACAGCCATGACCTCAGGCCCACCTTTACACCCAGTCCAGGGCCCTTCCCAGTTACCCAGGCTGAGTTGGGAGGCCAAGGGTCCCATCTCACAGATGGGATGCTGACTCAGGACCCACCCAGCAAGCTGGAGCCCATATTGAGCGAGTTATGCCAGGAGCCTGGACTCCCAGGCACAGGCAGCTCAGGCCACCTTCCCAGTCAGGGATGGGCTGGGACAGGAAAGGCAGAGTGACCAGGGGAAACAAGAGAACATTTCTGAGTTTTCCATGAGCGGGTCTCTTCCATACGTGCTCTCCCATCCCTCACTACAACCCCATGTCCCAGAGGAAACTGAGGCTCAGAAGGGTGAGTGACTTGCCCAGTGGTCCTCAGCTATGGGGAGCGGGTGCCAGCAAGTGGCCTGGGAAGGAAGGGGCTTTCTGGGGCCAGCGTGGGAACCTCTTGCAGCCCTGCATGCCCACCTGGGATGTCCCATGGGTCAGCGGAGCAGTGAGTGGAGGGCAGGGCCGGGGTGGGTGCGAAGATGTCTGCCAAGTCCAGGATGGAGGACTGTGGAGTGGGAGAGGTAGCCATGGCTCAGAAGTGGGCAAGACCAGGGGAGGGCAGTCCCTGGCCCGTCTCCCTCAGTCCAGCTCATTCTCTCCTTTATTCATTTCACAAACATCTACTAATGATCCCTCACCTCTCTACAGTGCTTTGCAGTTTATAAAATGTTTACTCATCCACTTAGTGCCTGATGTTCATAACAACCCTGTGCAGTAGGTAATGCGGGTAGTGGTGTGCCCATTTTACAGATGCACCAGCTGAGGCCCAGAGAGGGGAGAAGCTTTGCATGAAGTCACACAGCTGGGGAGAGGCAGAGCTGGGATAAAACCCGGGCCTGCCTGACCCCTTCCTCAACTGTCGTGATCCCCAGCCCATTGGTGGTAAAAGATCTTATGACAAGTCTGCCTTCCTAAGTCAGAAACTAGCCACCGTGAACATGGGCAGAAAGGGGACAGAGACACCCTAGGGGTAGCATGCACTGCTTTGGAGGGTGGCTTTGTTCCCAGCAGCTACCCACTCCCCTATTCTTGGAAAGTATGTGTATGAACCCAAGATATTGTCAGTACCATGTGCCTGAGCCCGCCCTCCCAGCTGCATCCACAGCATCACATAATCCTAGAACACCAGAGGTGGAGCTGTCCAACAAAAGGGGGAAACTGAGGCCACAACAGTGATGTGCCCCAAGTCAGAGTGGGAGCAAATCTAGAACCCAAATCCTGGGGCCTCAGATCAGGATTCTTTGTATCCCACTTCACTCTCAGCTCAGTCATCAGCCCGTGCGGTCTGGGTCTGGGGGCTACCACACCCCTCCACTCTCATTTTCATTGAATAAATGCTTTAACAGTGCTTACTGTATATGAAGCGTGGTTCTAAACTCTACAAATATCAACTCAGTTCATGTCGCAGGCTCAGTCAGCCCATGCACCGCAGCCTCTCCCTACCTGGCTGGTTTCCAGCTTCTCCTCCTCCTTTCTCTCTTCTCTCTCCGGCTTTTTGTCTTGCCAACGGCGGACCGCAGCCCCAGTGCCATTGGCCACTGGGGAGTCATCTCCCGGCCAGGACCTCACCTCCTGCAGAAGGCAAGAGGAGTGAGGACAGCATGAGCAGCCCAGGCTGGACTTGAGGGGACTGGAGCTGGAGTTGAGAAGGGTGCAGTGAGAGAGAGGTTAGGCACAGCAGGACCGCCGGGCAGAGCGGGAGGAGCCTGGTTAGTGCCTATGCAGCACCTGCACCAGCACGTGCACCTGCTCTTGCTCCTACACCAGCACCTGCACCAGCACCTGCTCCTACACCAGCACCTGCACCTGCACCAGCATCTGCACCTGCTCCTACACCAGCACCTGCACCAGCATCTGCACCTGCACCAGCATCTGCACCTGCACCAGCACAGGAGGCTCGGCCCACTACCTTCTCATGCTCCTGCCGGCTCAGACGCAGAGCCAGCTGCAGTTGCAGATCCTCATCCCTGTGGGAGGCTGGGGGGACTGGCTGTGAGGGAGGAAGAGAGGGGTGAATAGGGCCCAGTGCTCCGTGCACTCCCAGGCCACATAGCCCTGCAGGGGGAAAGGGATGGAGAGAGAAGTGCCCACCCTGAGTGGGTGCGAGCGGCCGGCTCCCAGGCAGCAAGGTGGGTGTGGCCTCCTCCCTGCCTGGATCTGCTACCAGTTTCAAAATCCAGAAGCTTGATCCTTTTCTTCTGGGTTCCCTGAGTGCCCCCAAGCCCAACCCCAGCTGCTTCCCGCCCAGTCTACCTGGATCCACAGAGGCAGAGCGGATGATATCGGGGGTGGTTCCCTGTCCCCCCAAAAGGACAGCTGATGGCAGGGGTTGTGGGGTCAGCACATCTCTGTGTCTCCCAGCACACTCACTGTTTCCCTTCCACGGGACTGCAGCAGGCGCGGAAGACACACACGTACCCTCAACCCACTAGGTACTCACTGCCCTTTCTAGGCCCAGCCAGAGGGGACTGGAGGCAGGGAGGCAGTCCCTGCCAGAACAATCGCAGGGACAAGGACAGGCCCGGTGCTGTCCTTGGGAGCTGGACTGGGGTCTCGGGGCCCAGAGTAGAGGATCCTAGGAGTCAAGGGTGTGGGGCATCGGGGTACCCTTCCTTCCTCCTTCTAGTCCCCCCCATGCCACCCCCAGCCCAGCTGTGGGGCCTCCCAGGCTGCCCCAGGGGACTCACCTTCTCAGCCTCCTCACGGCTCATGGCCAGGGCCAGCTGGAGCTGCAGCTCCTCTTCTCCTGACGTCTGGGGCCGGGCCTGCTCCAAGTCAGAGGTGTAGCGGGGCGACGAGGAGGAGGCTGCAACGACCAGCAGCAGCCATCGTGGCTTCTGTAACCACAGAGGTGCCCGCGCCACTCCCCCCCCACTTCCCCCCATCAGAAAGTTAAGGCTCAGAGAAGGAAACTGAGGAGGAAGGAAACGGCCGGCAGTAGAGGGCTCCAGGGGCCCAGGCGGCATGCCTGGCCCTTGGTGTACGGTTCCCCATTCCACCCCCGCCAGAGACTCCAATCCCTCCTTTACAGAGGTGCCACTAGCTCAGGGTTGCCTGGCCGGGCTCCCGATGTAAGACTCAAAGCCAGGTCCCCTCCTCCGGCTCCTGCACTCTTCCCGTGGGAGGGTCCCATCCTGCTGGGGTCCAGTGAGGAGGGAGGTTTCAAGGGCTGTCAGTCAAGGCCACGTCATCAAGGGCTTTACGAAAGGAGGGCCCTCCTGAATACCCCTCAGATCCAGGAAGCCCACAGCAGGGCAGGGAGGAGAGTCAAGAACGGCTCTGCAGCCACCCCTGTTTTCAAGGACAGTGCCCTCGAGCAAGGGGTCATGAGGAATGCCACTGATGGAACGCCCTGTGCCATGTGTCTGGGCACAAGGCCAAGGGCATTCCTGGGCCTGGTCTCACTTAATTCTCACATCCAGCAACTGGAGTAGATAAGATTTTCCCTACTTCACAGATGAGGAAGCAGAGATTCAGAGAGGCGGCTGTCTAGATCACTCAGCCGGAAGGGGGCACAAGACCGCATGCTACCGGATCGGGCGGCGGCCACACTGTCCCACCCTGGACAGCTCCCAGCCCCCGCTGTGCATTAACCTGTGGGCCACCTGCTGTGCCTGGCGGCTGTCTTCCGCGCCCCATTCCTCATCCCTGTGAATGCTCGTGACATCCCTCGGAACTCGGGCTGCCCCCCAGCCCCAGCCCCAGGGCTCACTCACAGTTGTAGGAGGACGGGGAACCGCGAGAGCGACCGAGGCCCGGCTGCCCGCTGCCAATGCCCGTGCCCTCCAGCGCCATGCGCTCCTTGGTCTTGAGGGCATGGGTCCGCTCCTGCCGGAGGCGCTCCTCGTCCTTGAGCAAGGCCATCACCTGCTTGACCTTCTCGCGCACGTTGACGCCCTGGTCCTTGCCGTCGCGGTCGATGTACTGGAAGTCCTTGAGCGTCTGGATGGTGTAGAGGTTCTCGCGGCACTGATGGGCCACCCGCTCGGAGCCCGTCTTGAGCAGGTAGTCCAGCAGCGTCAGCGCCTTGTACACGTGCCGCCAGTTCTTGCCACTGTCGTTGAGCCGCCGCCACAGCATGCCCATGACCTCGGCGAAGGCCACTGTGTTGAAGGTCAGGTCGGCGATCTCCGACATGAGCGAGCTGGGCGGGCCCCACGGGTCATTGCTGGTGGCCTCGCGCACCTTGATCTCCGCCTCCGAGTAGTTGTGCACGATGTTCTTCACCTGGCGCCGCAACGCGGAGGTCGTCATGGCTGGGGACTTGGAGATGGGCGGCCCCTGCCCCAGCTGGAGGTGGAGGGCCGAGGGCCACCGTCTCGAGGTCACGGTCTCCAGAGATGGGCCGCCGTGCTCTCAGCAGAGCGGCTGCGTCCTTGGGTTCCACATGGGTCTGAGGAAGAGAGGGACGGAACTCAGGGGCGATGGCCCGCCTCAGCGGCCACTCAGCCACAGACTGAAGGCCTGGCCAGGGGTCCCCGTGGCCAGGAGCCGCCGTTGGCAGGCACTTCTAGCTTCGCGTGCTCGTTGCTCATCACAGCCGCACTACAAAGTTGAGATTATTATTACCTCCATTCACAGACCAAGAAGTGAGGTTCATGGAGCTGGTGTGAGCCAGGAACTACCCTGGCAGACAACCCCCCCCCAGCCCTTGCCCTGAGCGAGAGACACAAAAGTCACCCCAGGAATGCCTGCCCGCCCTGTTCCTGCCTGGCTATGGCTTCCATTTCTGCCAGGATCTAGCTTAGGACCAATCCTTTCCAGCTCCTCGGTCCCCAATCTCCTCATTTCTCATGGCTTTAGTTTGTACACCTTAATTCATTCAATGCCTAGTTCCTGGGGCCTTCTCTGAGCCCAACACTGTGCCAGGCACAGAGCATAAGTCCTGGCCCACACATCCAGTTGCAGGGGCACAGACGATTCAGTCGAGCGTGGGCATGCCCAGGAGCACCCAAGCTAGGAAAATCAGGGGGGACTTCCCAGTGGAGGTGACGGCTGGAGATCTGAAGGTAAGGTGAAGCTGCAGGGTGAGGAAGGGTAGCTCAGAGGGAATACTTGAGCTGGGCCAGAAGCCCAGAGAGGAGTATGAGGCAGGAAGGTGGGCCTGCCTCTCAAAGAGACCTAGCCACAGCCCCCCCTGTGGTACACACAAGAGCACTGAGGTCAGGGAGGGGACGTGGCCTGCCCACAGTGGCACGGCGTATAGGCGGCAGAGCTGGGACTAACCCCTAGGTCTCTAGAAGATGAATCCGATACTTATTGCCAGGGTTGTAATTTGTAATCAATTCATCTGATTGCTTTATTGTTTCAGTTCCATCTCAATCAGAGTGTAAGCTCCCTGAAGGCAAGGCTGGTCTGAGCACCCCAAATCTGAGGCCCTGGGTGCGTGGCAGACCCCTGATACCCCGGCTGAGGGGGAAACAGGTTCAGCCTGCTGTTCTCCCCCCAGCTTCAGGACCAGGCCATCTGGGGAAAGCAAACCCAGGCTCAAGAAAAAGGTTCTCCCAGGGCCCTACCAGAAACCCAAACCAGAATCCCGCTGCCACAGCCGTTCCTCTGGTATGGGTACACACACACACACACACACACACACACACACACACACACACACACACAGGCTGGACCCGCAGAACGTCCACACCACCTGTGAACCACCACCCGTGGATTTTGCCCCTCTCAGCTCTACCCTGGGACTCGGCAGGAGTCAGAGGCTGCCTGTCCTGCCCTCCCCCCATCTGGACTTTCCCTCCACCCAGCCCTGCCAACCTTGGGCTCAGTTCAAAGCAGCCAGCAGGCCTTGGCAGGCTTCTTCAGGACCCAGGTGCCTGGGAGAGCTTGGTCCCAAAGGAGGGGATCCTGTGGGACAGCGGGGTGGATGGAATGCTGACTGAAAGGCTGCCTACCTTCTGTCTGCTGTCTGTCCGTCCAGCCTGGCAGGGCTTCTGTGGGGATGCCACTAACGCTTGTTTAACTCCTGGCCTCCCCCTCACTCGTGACTCAGACCCGTCTTTACCTCCCTAACCGGTGGGCTGGAGGGTGGCAAGAGTCAAGATGAGAAATAATTGTGCCCCACAGCCCGCCCTGAGTGCACACCCCTCCCAGTGCTGGCCAGGGAAACCCGCAGAACCAGTCAGGCATCCTGACTCCACCAGCAGCCCTACCAGAGCCTGGCTTCCCCAGCCCTCCAGCCCAGCCTGGGGTACTGGGAGGGGCCCTCAGCATGGACCCTGCAGGCCTGCCTGGACTCTCCTTCTAGAAGGGGGGGAACGGAGGAGCCTTCTCTGTGCACCTTGGCTGGGGCTGGGGGGAAGGGAGGGATCGGAAGCCCCGGGGAGGTTCCTGGACTTCCCTCCCCTAAAGTTAGAAGGGACAAAGTGGGGAGGAAGAGGGGGGCAGGGTGAGGCCCAGGGAAGACGGAAGGGAGGGAGGAGGAAAGGAAGGAACGCGGGAGGGAGCAGCTGGGAGCCCTGCCAGCAGTGTTACAAGCCCAGCATTTTACCGAACACAATATGCCCAGAAATAAAAGGGAGTGAAACAGAAACCCGGCAGCCTGTGGCGGCAGCGGCAGGCCCAGGCGGGCGGGTATGGAATTACTGCAGTGACCTTGAGCCAGACCCTGTCAGGTGGAGGGGAGGACACTGAGAAGGCAGAGCCTGAGAGGCTCGTGCAGGGATGGGGTGGGGGGGCCGGAGGCAGGAAGGTAGGGAGCAGAGTGGGGAGAGGCAGGCTGGGGGGGGCAGGCCATGGGGCATGAGTCCCTGCTCTCTCCTTTATATAGGGTGCCAAGGAGAACTTTACAGGGGAGAGCGGGGTTCCTTCCTCAGGGCTGGGGAAACTGTCAGGGCTAAGGAAGTAGAGGGCATCCCCAGAGCGGGAGAACGAAAGAGCTGAGATATGTTGAGTCACGTGCAAGAGTTTGTCCAAAGTGTGTGTGTGTGTGTGTGTGTGTCCCACCGGCCGGGAGCGCCTCCCATGCCCGAGCCCCTGCCCTGCACCAGGTCAGCAGGAGCCATGGGGTGGGGGGTGGGGGGGGTGGGAGTGAGTAACTCTTGCCAGCGGAAGGACGGCTGTGAGCTAGAGCTCTAAGCTTAAGTCCGCCCTGAGGTGGCTGTGTCCTGGGACCCTGGACAGTGGTGGGGGCTGCCCTGAGGCTGGAGGTCCGCCAGGGGCTGAGGAGGAGGGGTGGGCAGAGGAGAATGGGAGTCTGTGGGGAGTGCCACCAAAGATGCTGGCCTCAGGATGGGGAGCTAGCCCTTGAGTCCTGCTTCCTGGGGGCTGCAGGGGGGGAGGAGGGAGGGGCAGCCGGCAGGAAGCCTCCAGGATCCTCTCTGGCCCTGTCCTCCTCACCCCTCTCCCTGGGACCTGGAGGAAGACAAAGCCCCAAGCCTTCCATGACAGGCACCACCCCTGCCAGGGAGGGGCCAGCTTACCTCTGGTGCAGGCTCCCTTGGCCCCCGCCCCGGGACCACGAGCAGCCTCTGCAGTGACCTTCCGACCCGCGCGGCAGGGGGACAGCACAGCCTCGAGGTCGTCCCCAGAGCCATCCACCGTGGACCCTCGTCCTGGCGATGCGCCCCCCCTCCCAGGAGGCGCAGACCCCTTGGAAGGGTGGCGGCAGGGTCCCCAGAATGGGCTGCAGCTCTGCCTCTTGGCCGCTGGTGTTTTAGACGCCCAGCCGGCAGGCGGCCCTCGGAGGAAAGTTGCTCAGCCGGCCGGGCAGGTCTGCCTCAGCAGTAACAGGACACAGGAGGACGCGCAGGGCTTGTTAACCCCTTCCTGCTGGCTGGGCAGGAGGCACCTTCGAGGTGGGAAGCCGGCCCACTGGCTGTCCCCAGGAGGTACAGATCCAGAGCCAGGGCTGGTAGCCCACTCCCACCCGGCAGTGAGTTAACCCTTCCCCCGCCTCAGCAGGAAATAGGGCGGGGGGTGGGGGGCTCCAACACCCACCCCACTCCTACCCATCTCTGCTGGGCTAGGAAGACCGCTCCCGGGGGTGGCTGGCCCTTTGGTGGATTTGTTTTCTGTGGGCTCCAGCTGGCCCCGTCAGCCACCCTGAAGGGAGCATCCAGGCTCCAGGCATAGCCCCTCTTGGCCTGAGGAACAGAGTGACCTGCTGTCTCCAAAACTCCTCCCACTCTCACCTGGAGGATGCTGCGGCCCATGAGGTTTTTATCCGAAGCACCAAATGCAAAACCAAGCAGGTGGGAGACCGCGGCCACCTCCCCATCTCCCGTCCCCACCTCTGCTCCACCAGCACTTAAGGCTGTTGAGGCCAGCCTCAGCCAAGTTGCTCTTCAAACTCTGGGAGCCTGGAGCCCACTCGGCACAGGAGGCCTGGCCCTGAATGATGATTTTGGCCAGAAAGCCATTCAGGTGCTGAGTCGAGCTGACAGCCGACTTTCCTTTCCAGGAGCCACCTCTTGTCCACTTCCCATTTCTCTGAGCGAGGGGGCGAACGTAATGTCCAGCGGCTGTTTTTAAGGCAAAAAGTGGCTCAAGGGGGCCACCTGGCCTGACACGAGGAGGGGATGAGACAGGCTGCCGAGGACACGGGGACCTGGTCTCTAGGGTCTGACAGTGCGGTAAGCATGATCCCCAGGGACTGGGACTGGGCCCTTGGCCGAGTGGAAGTGGGAGGATCTCAGGGAGCCAGGCCCCATGCAGTCCAGTTCTCCTGGTCTCACACTTGGTCATGCTGGGTGATGACACTTGGGGAAGCCCTGGTTCCAGGAAGCGTGACCCCAAAAGTGTGGGCCAAGGAAGGTCAGAGGCAGGGATTTCAAGGGGTGATGCTGTCTGTCCTGTCACCTGATTCATTCCTTGTCCTGGTAGCAACCTGCTCTTCTGCTCATCATCCCACACATCACCTTCCAGGTGTGTTTCTCCTTCCTCCTGCTGGATGGCTCCAGGAACTAGGAGGAGGGGAATCTGAGGCAGGTGCAACACGGGAGACCCCGGCCATGAGCTGCCCTCATCAAGATCCGACATTCAAGACATGAAGGCCTAAAGGAAGTGGTGGGAACCCAAAAGTTCTTTATTGATTTATTTGTGAGCCAGTTTCCCAGAAGACCCTGGGGCACATGAGTCAGGTGCAAAGACGCAAAGTCTCCTCGACATCCTTTACAGGTCTGAGCTCGTCAGCCAAGACCATCAGGTCAGTCACTAGGGTGTCCAGCAGCCCGTAGACCTGGAAGAACGGGGTGAAATCACAGGCAGAGGGTTGCTCTGTGGAAGGCACCCCCACAAGCGAGCACCCAGCATGCCATGAGGGCGGACAGGTCTGCACCAGGGTGGGAGAGCGGCAGCAGGGGTAAAACCAAACCTGCGGAGATTCTGTAGAACTTTTGTTTTTGCAGATAGTTTTATTTTTCAAACCGTCTGGGGGAAGTAATCCCCCGCACCAGGCCCTTGGGACATATGGGGGCCCAAGAGCCTGGAGTGGTTAAAGGGGTAATTCCAGGGAATGGCGCCCATTTACCCCCAGGGGTGGTCCAGCTCCACCCCCGCCACCCAGAGGCCGGCTTTACTTCTGGTAAGATCACAGATCCTCAGACTGAAATGTCTCCAGGACCGTGCCCTCCCGTGGGACTGGGCCACATGAGCCTTGCCAAGCTGATTCTTCATTGCAGAGAGCCCTCGGATTCCTTTCTAAACCCCATCAACCTTCAGAAATCGCCATGATGTCACCAGCAGCAAACGGAACTTCTGCTCAAACTCAGTCCAGAGCGTTACCCCAATGTACATGACACAATCCCATCTAGCCGTCCGCACCGGAGGCCGACAAAGCACCGCCATTAGACACAGTGACAATCGAGGGTGGCTTTGTGGGCCTCTCCTCCGAGACAGTAACAATGAACGGAACACAAGATCTGGGCGAGTCTCTAAGGACTCGCCGCCTAAGAATGTACCAGCATCAAGTCTCTCCAGTGTGTCACAACCCTTACGCTTGCTGGAAGTTCACTCTACGACGTGCTGTTCCCCCGAGGGACACCTCTGCCAAGATGCACCTCACGCAGAGAGGAAGTGGGAGCAGCAGAAAGGGAGGGGCGTCTGCTCTGTTCCTCTAGTGTGTTTTCCTAACTGCAGCCAGAATGATCTTCCAAGTCAGACTGTGTCACTCACTCCTCCATTCAAACCCTTGTGGACTTCTCATGTCCCTCAGGAAAACCCCAAGTCCCCACAATGGCCTGCAGAACCCCACCTGACCTGTGACTTGTTCCCTCTCAGTGGCCTCTCTGTCCTCTGTCCTCCCAGCCCCCTCCCTCCCCTATGTTAGCTGCCCCCCTCTGCCCAGGGCACGCTTCCTCGATGGCCACAGGGCCACCCCTCACCTCCCTTTGAGTCTGTTCGATGTCACCTTCTCAGGGAGGCTCCCCCACCGCACCCTGGCCTTCCCCACCCCCTGGCCCTGGGTTATCTCTCTCTCTCTCCCAGGGTGCTTGCCACCTAACGTACGGGGCGTGTCGCTTATGCACGAGGTCTGTCTTGCACACCGGGATGCCCTTCACAAGGGCAGCTCTGCTTCCATCTTCCAGCATGGACACACTAGGTGTTGAGTGTTCGTGGAATAAATGGGACGGACGAGGAGGGAGGGGAGGAAGGCCCAAAGAGCAGGTGTGAGCAAGGGGAGGGCTGGGCGCAGGGCTCGTGCCCTCACCTCCGTGTGCAGCCTCTCGGTGTACTTCTCCATGACCAGAGGATCTATGGGTTCCTGAGAAGTGGTTGTGCCGTCGGGGGCAGGTTCTTCCAAGGAAAGCCTGTCCCAACTTGAAGATTTCATTGGTTTTTTGTCCTCCTTTGCCTTGTGCTTCTTGCTGTTTGAATGGTCCTGCTTGGAGAGACGGAGACACACACAGCCTTCAGGAACTCCCGGGGGAGGCCCAGGGCTTTCTCAAAAGCAGCTCACTGGGAGAGCCAGGGCTTCATGCTAGAGCGAGCGCCCACCTGCCGCAGCCCTTCCGACTCCTCCCCTGCCGCCCCCCACCCCGAGGCCCACCCTCTATGTCCCGGCATGCCTCTTTCCCTAGCAACTTGGCTGCTTTTCTGTCCTCTTTGATTCCCAGCTGCTTCTTTTCCTGGGCTGCCCCTTTCCGGTCCTCCTTCCCAAATTTCGTGGTAGTTACTTTCACTTCCGTACCAAGAGGAGACTTTCGATCTAAGGGAGGTGAGTGGAAGACAGCGTGACCTGGCCTCCCAGGCCCCACAGGCAGGGTCGGAAAAGCCAAGGGTCCTGAGCCCTTCATGCTCCCAGACAGGAGCAGAGCGCCCCAGTTCAGGTGCGTGACCTGCAGGACAGGGGCGGGAGGCCTGGTTCCAGTCCCAGCTCCACCACTGCCCCATCTATGGCATGAGCAAGTCATTCAACCTCTCTGGAACTCCGCCTGTAAAACCAGGGGACTGAATGAAGGTGGTGACTCAGGTCGCTTCTAGGTCCCAAATCCTGGCAGTAGACAGGAGGGTGACAGGGCCTACTCCATGGATCAACCTGACGGAGGTCCCACCAGAAGGGCGACCATGGCTGAGGCATGGGGTGGGTGGGGAGGCTCCACGGGGCGGGGCTGCAGTCTGACCTTGCTCTTCTGGAATGTCCAAATAGATGGTGTCCTTCTCGGGCAGGCCCAGCAGAGCCCTCAGCCATAAGGAATGGCTCACCAGGCCATCGATCATATCCCGCCACAGCTGCAAACTAGACAGCAAAGCATACCGGAGAAAGCCATCACCCCTCATCTGCCCTTGAAAGTGTGGAGGCATGGGTCCTTCCCTTCTAGGACAGGGGTGCCCGGGGCTACCAGGGAGGGGGCTGGCAGCCTCACCAGCACCTGTGCCCGCGCTTAGACAGGGATCTGGCTTCCCTCGGGCGGCAGCTGGGGAAGAGTAGCCAGGGACAACAGTTAGGTCAATCTAGGCTCCAGCTTGAGACCCTGGCTAGACTTGGGTCTGGCCCGAAGGGAGCGGGGGGACCTTGCGTGAGATTTCCTAAGGGCCCCAGCGAAGGCGCCCAGCAAGTTCCACACAGAAGTGAGGCTTTCCATGTCCTCACTCTGCCCCTCTCGTCTTTGACCTCCGGTTCCTCCTCGGCACAGTCCTCTGCTCACTGAGAAGGAACCGGGCGAGAGGGTGGGAAAGAGACCGGGCGCTCGCTCTGTTCTACCTGCTCCGGAGGGGCGCAGGTGGCTAGGGGGCTGCTGCGGCAGGTGCCAGAGCGGGGAGTGTCTGCGGCACCTTTCCGCAGCAGCTGGGCTCGAGCAGAGTCCTAGGACTGCGCGCCCAGAACCACAGTGGGGAGGCGGGGCCGCTCTGCGGGGGGGGGGGGGGGGGGGGGGGAGAGAGAGGGACACTTACCACACCTGGTGCAGGAAGTCAGACTGCAGGGGCCTCTGCTCCTGGCACAGCTCCAGGGCTGCTTTGTTGAGCCTGATGAGGGCGTCCTCCCTCTGGTTCTCCTCGGCGAGTGTCATCACTGCCTGGCAGGGTTGTAGGTACATGGGCAACCGTCCCGCCCAGGACACCAAGGGTCCCTGCGTCCTCTAGTGATGGGCCTGGTGCAGTGAGGACAGATGGCCAGGAGCAGATGCAGCCATGGAGCACGGACCTCCCCCAGAACTATGCACCCATGAGCCCCTTCTCCAAGGTGTGCCTGGGTCAGAGAGGGCACCCCCCCAGCCCCACTGCACCATGGTGGCCTAGGCACCGAGACAGAAAGAGATGACCCGAGAGACTGCTTCCTCTGGGTCCTCAGAAGAGTTTGCCCATGGGGGCCAGGGGGACTGCCGGGGCCCTCCCTCAGTGCCCTGGCACCTACCCCCAGACTGCCATCCTACCCACCCCTGCCGAGTCAGGGGAGCACCTTTCTGAAATCCTCCAAGCAGAGATTCCACTCAGGGGGGGTAAGACCATGTAGCTCCCAGGGGCTCTTGGTGTTCCCCAGGTCTGGGCTCTCCTCCACCGGGACGTCCTCCATAATGCTCTTCCGGTGAGAAGCCTGGGCCCCTGCTCCAGGCTTCTGGGACCCAAAAGCATCTCGGGCCTCATTCTCCTGCCGGGTCAGTTGGGATTCTGAGACTGGGCTCTTAAAGTGGGCTGAAGGCTCCCTGTTCACAGAGGGCTTCTCCAGGGAGGCTGGCAGGGGCGCGGCAGCCCGGGCCCTGGGGCTGAGGTGCTCCTCCTTGCGGGGCCCGGCCTCCTCGGCCTTGGGGGTCAAGTTCAAGTACTGGTGCCACAGGCCGTGCAGGCTTTGCACCACTTGGTGCTGGTAATGCAGCTGCAGCAAAGGCAAGAAAAGTCACGTGACGGGGAGGTGGGGGGAGGGGTCCCCAGAGTCCCAGGGAGCCTGCTCCAGTTTCCCCGTTCCCTCAAGAGCAAGATGGAGGCTACAGGGAAGAAGCTAGCAGAAGCCGCTGCGGCCAGAGCAGCTCCTCACTTCCCCTGCCTCCTGAGTATATCCAGCTTGGAGCTTTTTTTGCATTGCATTTCCAAGTAAGATGGGGTTTTTGTTTTTTTAAAGATTTTATTTATTTATTTGACAGAGACACAGCGAGAGAGGGAACACAAGCAAGGGAGTGGGAGAGGAAGAAGCCGACTTCCCACTGAGCGAGGAGCCCGATGTGGGACTCGACCCCAGGACCCTGGGACCGTGACCTGAGTCGGAGGCAGATGCCTAACGACTGAGCCACCCAGGCGCCCCGAAGGATGGGGTTTGAATGAAGGAGTTTGTGAAGCTCTTTTCTGACCAAGCATCCACTTACTTGCTAAGTTATCTGAGGCAAATTACTTAACCGCCCTGGGCCTCAGTTTCCTCACTGTAAAGCGAGGATATAAACAGTCCCCCAGTGGGCGGGCTGCTGTGAGGAGAAAGTGAGTTACTCATGGAAGATGCTCAGAGCGGGCACGGGCGCGTGTGAGGGCGCAGGGGCCGGCGCTGGGCCTGTACCCGAGGATTCCTATGATGGAACAAGTCCTCCTCAGTGAGATAGGCGTCCACAGGGGACTGTACACGCTCCGGGGTCAGGATCCCACTCAGCAGTTCCTGCAGCACGCTCTCCACGATGGTGACTGCTTCGTGCGCAGCCAGCTTGCACTGGGGAGAGGAAGATGGGACAAGATGGCTCAGCCTTTCGAAACCCATGCTGCACCCTCGAGGGAAGCCAGAGCCCTCAGGACTGTGTGCCTTCCCAGGGGTTGAACTCCTGCCACCGTCTGTCTGTCATCTGTCTGTCTGTCTGTCTGTCTCTCTCTCTCTCTCACACACACACACACACACACACTCCTGTTCTCAGACTCAAACCTGCTGGGTATCCCCAAATATCCTTGTTCCCTAAACGACACTGGAAGGATGTAGTGGGGAAGCCAGTTCCAGAGATGTTGCTCCCTCGTGGGGTCCGAAGGTCACACAGTCAACATTTCCCCCAGGTTAGGAAGAAGGGCAAGGAGCAGGGACCCCTGTTTGTGGACATGGCTTGGCCACACCGCTGGTGTCACAGAACAGTGAGTGGAGGGGCGTCGCATGTGAGAGGTAGGTCCTACCGACAGCAAGTAAAGCAGACGTGGCACTTGTCCACAGGACATGACCTGTGCTCGTGGCGGGCTGAGCCCCAGCTAACCGAGTTGGCTCACATCTGGGGGCCGCAGGAGAAAGAGGCGGCTTTCCCCAGAGCGCCTGGAAGCACCGCCCCAGCTGACCAGCTCCGGAACTGACAATGATGTGGGGCCCAGTGCCCATCTCGCTCTCTCTCCGGGTGTCAGCCCCACCAGTTAGGTTTTTTCTCTCTGGTTTTGAAGGCTTGCCAGTTAAATAGGACCCCTAGGGATAGCGTCAGACAACAGTGAACAAACGGTACTTCTAGTAGTTCTGGGGCCCTCCAGGCAGGGTGGGGCAGCAAGCTGTTCCTCCTCTCCGTGCCCACCCACCTTTTACATCACAAAGTGCTAGGGAGCGTTGAGCAAAAACAGCTGCCTGTTTGTGGAACATTCCCCCCTGGGGCTGGGAGAAGCAGGGTGCCTGTAGGCAGCACCAGGAAGAAGTCCAGGGGAACCTATCTGCTGTCCATGGGGCCAAGGTCCTGGGTCTCTTACCTTCAGTAACTTCCTTTCTTCCCTAAAAATGTCCTGGGTCAGGGAGACTGCGTAGAGATTGACCTGCAGGGGAGCCCCTCCTAATAGGGTGGGGTGGGTTCCAAACTCCCAATATTCCCTGAAGATGCCAGCATGCAAAGACTTGAAGAAGAAGGTAAAGGTTTTCGTTTCTCCAGGCAGAATCACACCTGAGAGGGACGGAGACAGAAGTTTTCACCACATAGGAGCTAGCCGCGCCCCAAGCCTGCACGTATACAATTCACTGAGCCCTAAGCCTAGGCATATACAGTTGACTGAGCCCCAGGCAGGGTGACGGATCATCCCAGTTTGCCCAGAACTGATGGGTCTCCTGGGACGTAGGACTTTCGGCTTTCCATGCAAAAACCGGGGAAGTCCCAGGCAAACAGGGATTGGGGGGGGGGGTCGTCCCAGCCTCAGGCCTGAACATAGAGGTCACTGAACCCCTAGAAAGTTTCTGCTCTCTGGTGATTCACTTCTTGGTGTTCTCAAGAGTTTGCTCCCCCAGCTGACATGAACAGTTAGGGACAGGACACAATTCACAGAAGAAGTGAGGCAGGGGAGAGCGGCTCAACCTTACGGGAGCATCAGCCAAACTGTGGCTCCTCACGGACCGAGGACAGGAGGCAGGGAGCAGGGCAGCCAGGTACCTTCCCGATTGTTGAAATAAAACCGCTGCATCCTGTTTCTCTTCAGGCCTTGGAAGGAGTCCAGCTGGGCGCGCCGCCGCCAGTCATACCAAATGGCCACTGTGCCGTTATTGACCGTGGTCAGTTCCGAAGATGTCTTCTCCCCTTCTAGAGTTTCAAAGGTCAAGCGGACGGCAATTCCGACATGCTTCTAGGGAAGGAGGAGGTATGAGAAACGTCTTTGAGGAAGGCTCTGGCCTACGGTGACCAGTTCGTCCTGGTTTGCCAGGGACTTTTCTGGGTTTGGCACCGGAAGTCCCGTGTCCCTGTCTTCCAGGGCCTGGGTGCTCTGCGTGGTATCATGGTACCCCGATAGTGGCCATCTCTGCCATCCCCAGCAAGAAGGGGAGAGAAAACAGATTTTGTATCTGATGAACTGTTCTGCTCCTTAGATCGGAAATCTTTTATTTATTATTTTTTTTAAAGAGAAAGAGAGCTGGGCATGCATGCAAGCAGGGGTGGGCTGAGGGGGTTGGGGGGAGGGGCAGAGGAAGAAGGAGAGAGAGAATCTTTTTTTAGGTTTTTTTTTTTAAAGACTTTATTTATGGGCGCCTGGGGGCTCAGTTGGTTGAGCGACTGCCTTCGGCTCAGGTCATGATCCTGGAGTCCCAGGATCGAGTCCCGCATTGGGGGGGGGGGGGTCCCTGCTCAGCAGGGGGGCTGCTTCTCCGTCTGACCCTCCCCCCCTCATGCTCTATCTCATTCTCTCAAATAAATAAATAAAATCTTAAAAAAAATAAAGACTTTATTTATTTGAGAGAGAGGAGAGAGAGAGCGCGCGCGCGCGCTCGCGCATGAGCAGGGGGGAGGGGCAGAGGGAGAGGGAGAAGCCCCACTGTGCAGGGAGCCCAATGTGGGGCTCCATCCCAGGACCCTGGGATCATGACCTGAGCCGAAGGCAGACACTTAACCGACTGAACCACCCAGGTGCCCAGGAGAGAGAGAATCTTAAGCAGGTTTCATGTCCAGCATGGAGGCCGACATGGGGCTCAATCTCATGACCCTGAGATCATGACCTGAGCTGAAATCAAGAGTCGGAAGCTTAACCGATGAGCCACCCAGGCGCCCCCTAAAGAATATTTTAGAACTTTCTTGAAGCCATACCTGTTTGAGAAGGTTTGCTTATTTACATGCTTGGGGGCTAGGTACAAACTAGGTGGCTTGTGACAGTCTCTTTTCAGCCTTGTGATTTTATTCTGGTGCAAGTTAGCACTGCTGTTACCATTTTCAGACATGCCGAACGCATGACCAGATAAAAATGCAAATAGGTGACTGTCCAGGCTCCTTGTGACTGCCACAGTCACCCTGCGACTGCACCTGAGGGAGGCCCTTCCAGCAGGTGGGCGAGGGTGGAAGCAGTTTTACCTTGTCCTGTGGGTTACTGCCTCTGATCCAGCAAGCTGGCTTCCCACAGAACAGCAGAGAAGGGCCAAGAATAGGCATGGGGACCACATCAGGGTAACTGGCCAAGTCTCTGTAAGAAAAACCAATGACTTATTTTCTCCGAAGCTACCACAGTCTTGCCCCACGGAGCCCAGGGAAATGGCTGCCAGGAGGTCTGGAGAGGTGCCTGGCTCTGCCCTCTGATGAAGTACCCTCAGCTCCACTCGGGCTTCACTTCGTCCTGCTCTGTTCCTACAGGTGGGCACTTCTCGGACTCACAGAGACTCTTCACGCACGGCACTTACCACCAAAGGAATGGCCAGGAAATCCCCATTAGGGGCTGGTTGCTAGAAGGGAGCTGGTGCAGGTGTTGGAAGGGGCCCAGAGAGAGGCTGGGATGGAAGCACCTGGATTTCAGAGGGGGGAGTCTGCCCTTCATACTGTGGGTGCCAGGGGAGGCCACTCTTTCCAACCTCTCTCCCTAGGGCCCAGGCCGACTCACAAGGGCACCATGTCTTCAGAGGAGCTTTCCCGGTTCCTATCAAATACTGAATAGTCTTCCACCTTAACAGTCGTGAAAGGCTGCCCTCTGCCCACCACCTCCAGGCCATCAATATCCTCAGAGAGACCGAGAAAGGGAAGATTAGCTGACTGAAGACAGGCGCTTCTTGAGGGGCTTTGGACCCGGCACAGAGGCGTACTGACCTGCTGGCTAAAATCCAGCTCTGCCATGACCTTCCGCAGCTCCGTGCGTCGGTAGATCAGGAACAGACTCCGATCCCAGGTGTAGCGGTACGGAGCCTCCTTCTGGGCCAGCAGTCCTAGAGCAGCAGGGTCCAGGGGCCCTCAGCACAGTCGGCTGTGGTGGCCTCTCCCTGCCCACCCTCAAGGGCTCCATGAGCACTCACCCCAGCACCATTTCTGGGAAAGGGGAGAATACAGCTTCCCTGTGCAGCTGGACTCCGGTTCTCCCGCCCTGTACCTACCGCCTCAGGGGCCCTATGCAGGACTCTTGCAAGATCAGCTTGCAACCCTGCAGACCTTCGGATTATCATCACAATAACAGCTACATTTGACTGAGTGCTTCACAGCCCCGCCCAAACCTCTCACCACACACCCTGTCTCCTTTAACACTCTCACGTCCCACGTCCCACGGTACTTTACAGATGGGGAAACTGAGGACCAGAGAGCTTAAGTAACTCGCTGGAGTTCGCAAACCCAACACAGCCAGGGCCTGAACCCAGCATAGAAATAGCATGCAAACCACAAATGCAAGCCATGGACGTCATTTAAAATTCCCTAGATGCCACACTGGAGAAGGTGAAAAGAAACAGATAAAATTCACTTTAGTAATATAGTTTAACCCAACAGATCAAAAATAGTACCATTTCAACATGTAATCAATGTAAAAATGATTAATAAAGTATATTTTTTAGTACAGTCTTCGAAACCCAGCGTGTAGTTCACATTTACGGCACACCTGCGTCCACGCTAGCCACATTCCAGGTGCTCAATGCCCACGAGCCACGGCGGCCGTGTGGACAGAGCAGCCCCACGGCCCCTACTCCCACTCGCCCCCCTCCCCCTCCTTTCTCCGTCTTACTGCAGGGGGGCTGGACCTCCGGCAGTTATGGGCCTCCATGCCAGGCCGTTCTCACTCCAGAGCCACGCTGTCCCCCCTCCTAGGCCAGCCAGCGTTTCCAGCCCGCTCCTCACCCATCTCTGCCTGGATGCACTGGGGCTTCCTGACGGAAGTGATCGGTTCCAGGAGGCCACGCTGAGCTTTTGTCTTGGTCATTACCAGACCCGTCATTTCATCTCCCAGGTATTCCAGGCGACTCCAGAACCCACTGGTCTCCTCACAGCTCTGGCAAGGAAGGACATGGGAGTCAGATCGCCTGGGCTCTTTGGAGAGAGGCTGGTGGAGGTGGGGGCGCCCGGGGGCACAAGAGTGCCACAGACTTCAGAGGCTTCCCCTGGGGGGATTCGCTGCCGCCCTGAGAGCAGGACAGAAGCATCCCCACTTTGTTTTTTGGATGCCCTGCTGTAGCCCCAGACGGACGGCACTGCACTGACAAACCACAGCGCAGGATGGTGCCCCGAGTCACCTGAAAGCTGGAGCCTCAGCTTTTAGGAGAACACTGAGGCTATTCTAACCACCCAGTACCCGTGATATCTTTCCCCTCAAACTGACTACCACTGACCACCACGGGCCGAGTAACCTAGCTAGCCAGGCGGCCGGAATGCCCGATAAGGACCAATGATAGGATTTAGTAAAGGCCTTGAGGGCTTAACAATGCCTTGCAATGAGCAGATTCTTTTGTTCCTAACTGCAACCTGAGGCAGCCATCGCTGGGCCCAGACCGGCTCCTCACAAGAGCACTTGGGAACTCTGTCCCTACCTTCCCATCATGCTGTGTTGAAAGTGTTCGGTCAATGAGCTCCCGCTCCTCCTGGATGTGTCTGTAGGTCTCCCCAGTGTGCATCAGCAGCTCACTCACTGGCTTCTTCAGGCGTTCTAGAGAGCGCGAGAACCAAGAACGCAAACCCTCCCTCAAGTCAGAACAGGGGCCCTAGCACTGCGCACGGGTCAGCCCCATGGCTGGGCTGATTTCAGGACCCACTAAGAGCAAGAAGCACTTGGGAGTGGATGGCACAATGTGACCAGCCGGAATCCAGGCTTCGGTGAGGTGGAGGGACAGAAAAACACAGCAGTGGAGCCCCGGTGGTGGCCAAGGCCCAGCGGGAACCCTGTCCCCTTTGCTCACCACTGAGGGCTTCCTGCTGCTTCTTCCGCAAGGCGACGTGGCGCTGCCAGTTTTTGAGAAAGTTGTGCTGAGGAGGTGGGGCCCAGGGATGTGCCTTCTCTTCTTTTGGGGCTTTCTGCTTTGGCTCTTCTTTAGCAGACATGAGGGTCACCAGACCCGGCGGGGTGCGTATCAGCTCAGCCAGCTGAAAAGTACAGGGAGAGCATGTGGAGGGCAGCTAGCGGACGTGGAGCCAGGGCTGAGCAGAGACATCTCCAGGCCTCACCCCCTGCTGTGCTCCCCCTCTGCTCAGAGTCCCTCCTCTTCTGGACCCTAATATAGCAAGTGACGGAACCAGGGAGCCTTGGAAGCCCCCGTCAGAGCCCTCTCTTTCAGATGGGAATCTTTGTTCTGAGACGGTGGTCAGCCATTCTGTCTCTCTGTCCCCCTCACAACTGATGCTAATTGACACCTTCACCTGCAGGGCGACAGAGTCATTTTTATATGACCCCAGGCCTCTTAGCACCAGACCTGTCAGAGATGTTCTGCCTGGAGCCAGGGAAGCAAAGGAGCGGAGAGCGAGCAAAGCACTGCACGCCGGGAAAGTCAGACAGACAGACAGAGAGACAGACAGACATGCGGCCCCGGGAGCTGTGGGAAGCCACCCTCCTTCCCCGTGTGCACGGAAGAGGAGAGCAGGCCAGGCACTGAAGAAGGCATAATGAAGCCGGTGCACAGAGGAGTGGAGGGCAGTGGGGGAGCGGGAGCCCCGAGCCCTGCTGCCTCTCCGGGTCCAGTCTGGAGTCGGACACCCTCTGGCTTTGGGGGTCCTTGAGGTGCCTCTGTATCCTTATAGTGAATTGCTGACTTCAGCTGAAGCTAGTTTAAGTGGCTTCACTCTTTCGGGGGAGGGTCACGAGCACTTCAGATTCCAGGGCCCAGAGACTGGTACTATCTCTGTAACTCCAGTCCCCCAGTCCTGCTTGACTCCGTCAGGTGGCTAAGACCCAAACGGCTTCAGTGACTTCTTCCCCCCAACTCCCCCCACCCCAGCAGCTCTGTACAAACCAACCTGGGTGTTCCCTTGAGCAACTGCAATTCTCTTAAAGTCCTGGAGACTCCCCAAGATGTGGTGAGGCAGGATCTGGTCACAGTCATGGAAGCTGTCACCTGGGCCTGGGTGGAGGGGAGCGGGGGGGGAAGGACTAGCTCATGTCAACATTTCGAGGGGGTTACTTTCTGAGGGTGACCCAGCTTCCTCTCAAGGCCGGCCCATGAACTCAGAGGCCAGGGCCAAGGCGGGGCCATACCAGAGTAGTCCAGGGGCTTCGTGGCTGCATCTGGAATAGCAGGATGTGCTACTAAGTGGCAGACCTTCCTCTTTGGATCCTTGGGCTTGAGTTTACGGATGATAAATTTCTGGGTAATGGCAGGTCTATCTTGTGTCTTAATAAAGCAAGGAATGTGTTGCTAAAACAAAACAAAACAGAGGAGAGTTCCACTTGAGATCAGGAGGAGGAAAAAACACCACCCATCTCCTCTGTCCCAATTCTTGGTGGAATTCCTGAAGGCTGACAAATCTGTTGCTCCAGCTCTGTCCATATGCTCTGTTGAGGAAATGCCTATGCCACAGACATAAGGCTCAGTAATATCCGGGAGGAAAAAAGTAACATTTAAATCCTCCAGACAGTGCAGGTGAGAAGTGGCTGACTCTTCCAGGTAAAGCATGGGGGTAGGGTTTAGCAGCTGTATCCACATCTGTAACATACTTCTCAGACTCATTTTCCCTTCTGTGAAATGGGGATGACAGGCACTTGCCTCCAGGAGAAGCGAGACACCTCAACATCTCATTTCCCTATGGTTCTATAGGACTCTCAGCAATGTTAAAACAAACAACATAGTAAATTCCTTTAGATGCAAAAGTGCAAAGAATCTGTGTTCAGTTTTTCTGTGGAATTAGACACTCCCTCTGAGTAGGGAGGTGGTGGAGAGACAGGGGACATGGTTGATGTTCTAGACCACACAGACTGACCTGGAAATGCTCCTGCAGTAAGGGATCCCTGGACTTTATCCTTACCTTCTTCAGGTCTTCCTTCTTAATGGCTAAGGCAAGAATATCATCCCCTTGTAGGATATTGCTAACAGGTTCAGGTTCTTCCTGAATGGGGGGTGTGGGCTGTTCAGCTACCTTTGCCCGCTTCCTTTCTAAAGAGAAGCAGAAAGATACAAGTACTGAAATATATATATATATATATTTATATATATATATTTCTATTCTATATATATTTCTAATATACAGTATATATTCTAATATAGATATATAATATATTCTAATATATAATAGCTAATATCTATCTACATTAGATTCCATGGTGGAAGGCAGAGCTCAACACCTAGACAGACAGCAGAGGCTGCCAAGATAGCCTGGAGTTCTCTCTTGAAGGTCCCCCTGCCTGTCCCCCTTGGCCTGCTACAGTGACTGGAACTTTTGGAGCTGGAGTTGAGATCCGAAGACAGTCCATTCCAGGCTGTGCTACTTAAGAGCTATACAACCTTGGGTCTATCACCTACCCTCTCCTGGTCTCCGTCGAGAAAGCTGGATTAAAGCAATGGCTCCCAAATATTAGTCAGATGTCTGCCTGAGGGTCTTCTGAAGAGTCTTACTAATACAGCTTCCTGGCTACTTTGTGGGGCCAGGGCCAGGGCCAGGGAAACTATTTTTTTAAACCCCCCTAGGTGGTTCTGATGCACAGGAGTTTGGGACAACTGGACTAGATGCTTTCTCAGCCTTCCCCCTTGCTGGCATTGATGCATTGTCCTAGGGGAAGACTTCAGGTTTCTTAGGACATTGGCTAAAATGCAGATGCTCTGGGGGAAGCAGAGCATTCACCCCTGAGCATTTATTTCACATTCTTTCATGTAGTAAATACTGTTTAAGCATCTAGCCAGGCACTGTGCTAGGCTCTGGGGACGTAAGGCAGAGTCTCAGGCCTCTAAGAGCACAAGCCTGGGAGACTAGACTGTCAAACAGGGTCACTGAACTAGGGTCACTATGGGGGCATCCAGCGGGACCCCAGCCCCCTGTGCGGGGCAGTCAGGGAGGGCTTCCTGAGGAGGTGATGTTTAAACTATGAGCTGAAGATGACGGAACTTAGACACAGGAAACACACTGGGGAACAGGCATGCCAAAGGGAAGAGCACGAAGAGGCCTAGAGGCAACAGAATAGAATGGGCATCTGGAACTCCAAGCACATTTTTTAAATAGCTGGAGTGCAGCAAGGTGGGGGGTAGGAAGCAGTGCTTAGGGAGGGAAGTAGGCACCACATGGCCAAGAACTTGGTGAGCTGTGTAAAGGACTTCAGTCTTTACCCTGAGGGTCACAACACGGCAAGGAATGGATTAGGGGGTGCAAGACGGAGTAGCGGGGGACTCTTTAGGAGTCTCCTGGGGGAATGAAGGGTTTGACAAAAGCAGCTCATGGGACTGGAGGAAAGTGGAGAGATCTGAGCCTATTTCTCACACGAGCCGTCAGGAGCACAGCACTGAGAACTCGTGGACAGAGCAAGTCACTCCCCAGTGAGGACACCCTCCCTGACTTCCTTCCACAGACGTGGGTTTATGGTTTCAAATGCATCTTGTTGCTCTGCCTAGGGTCCTCCTGTCTGCTGCCCCCTGGTTTAGAGTGATTGGACGTAAGGCCCGACACAGAATCATCAAAAGAAAGCCCAAGTCCTGCCTTCAGGGGCTTTAAAACAAAACTTGGTTTTGTCCACTGCTACTCCCAGTGCTCTAATTTGTAAGGGCCCATATCATTAAAACATCAAAGCAGGGGTTTGGATGACCCAAATCAAATGTTTTTAGGAAATGCCCACATGGTGGCCAAAAAACCCATGACACAATCATCCCAACGTAACTCTAAATGCAGCCTATCGGTCAGAGTCCTCTCCTCAGCAATGGCGCCAGCAGACACCCAGGATATCCGTCAGTTAAACCACATGGCACACACGCAAACAGGGCCGACTGGCTTGACCCCGAGTTCTGGTCCCATTCGGCACCATATGTGGAGGTGCAGCCTTAGGTTTTCGTTTCCACTTCCTCTCTCCCTTCAACACAAAGTTGCCAACATTGGTGGTCGTTCAAGAGAACTGGTAGCAGTTGAAGGCCCGCTTTTATACACATGTTGGGCACCTGGCTGGCTCAGTTGGAGGAACATGTGACTCTTGATCTCGGGGTCATGAATTCAAGCCCCACACTGGATGTAGGGGTTAAATAAATAAATAAATAAACGAACGAACGAACGAATGAATAAATAAATAGATTTTACTTAAGTAAATACTTTGGAATTATTTCTATTTTCCAGGACATGTGCTTCCTCCATCTGTCACCTCGGCTGGGTCTACAGCTTTCTAAGGGATTACACATCTCCAGATGTGTGCTTTTTACTGGTGGGTGTGTAATTACCATGTGTAAATTTATAAACCTTCAACATTGCTAAAGGTTTCCGAAATCGTGAAACTCTGCTCTGAGGTTTTTCTGAGGTTATCTTGAATGCAGTTCAAAGCTCTGATATAGCATACAGTGAGGGAGGAGTGTGCTCTAGTTAAGGGGACATCTTTAGAAAAATGATATATACATTTTAAACTTCAACTCACCCTAGAGAATATTTACCAAGTACCCTGAGGAGCTGAAAACTGCAGCAGACACTGACACACACCAGCATCACATAAGGGCCTGGGTTAGTGGCACAGACAAGGTGTTTGGTTACACACCAAAGAAGGAACAAATGGATGTGGATCATACAGGTTAGGGCTATAAAGAAAGGTTCAGAAGAGCAGGTGCAGGGGTCAGAGGCTGAGTTAGGCCCTGAGGGACCGGAAGCCTTTGGACAGGCAGAGCAGCAAACAGAGGTGTTTCAGGTGAGGTCACAGAGCAAAGGTGAAGGCAGGGCAGAGCATGGCATATGTGGGGCATGGTGACACAGGAGGCTTGTTGGGGAGGTGGGGGTGCTATTGGGGATGATAGAAAAACCAGGGCATGACAGCTTGGTAAAGTAAGGCTGAAGCATCTGTCTTCTTGCCGGCAGGAAGGAAGTTTGGTCCAGGAGAGTGCACTGGTAAAAGCAGCATTTCAGAGTGATTCATCCAATAAGGGTAAGCCAGGTGGACTGGGGGCTGGGCGGGGGAGGGTGGTGGTATGGAGAGGCTTGTTGGGAAGAGCAGGGAGGAAGGACTATTGTGTGTGGGGGGGTCATTTCAGGACCTGTGGGAGAACTCAGCAGGGTCCAAGATATGTCTCACTACTCTAAACCTATGGAGGCTCAGCTATTTCCTGTTGTTTGATCTGGAAACCCAAGCTGAGTCGGGCTTCCGGTAAGCGTCATAGCTGGCATTTCTCCCTTGATCCTGGCAGCTGTGAGGGGGTCAGAGACCAGCCCCCTTGCACGGGGCAGTGGGGTGATATTTCAGCTGGAGCTAGGCCAGGCAGTTGGAAGCAAGGTGCTCAGATGGGGTAGGGGTGGGGGAAGAGGGGGAAGCTTTGGAGGGAGAAGAAACCTGGCCTCGAGTTTTCTGTTTTTCGTGTTATCTAACGTTATCTTTTTTCAGTGTTGATCAAGGTCTTTGGGAAATCCTGACTTCAGGGGATTGCATGGGGGAACCAAGGGAGAGGCTGTCCCTACCAGGGCTGAGCTCTACTTATCAGGGAGGGGCATCTGGGACTGCTGGGAGTCTTCCCGGTTTCTTAACAAAAGCAGGGAGAAACCTGGAAGTCAAAAGGGCTCACGTCCCTAAACAGATTTAGAGTCACAATATTTGCTTGCCTTTTTGCTTGTAATTCAGAGACCCTGGAAAAACAGAGCATGAGATTATATTTGTTGATTGGCTGTGTTATATGGGGGGGGAATAAAAGTATTGTGCTACTACATTACTGACACCCCCTGAGATATCAGGGGGGAGAAAAGGGGGGGAAAAGGCATCTTGCATGCTAAACACTGGTTTTTTTTTTCCCTCCTCACCCTGGTGCGTGTTCTCAACTCAAATGGCTATTTAACAAACTACATCTCCCCTTCTTAAAAATAAATATGTAGTGATAAATCTTTCCTTGAGTTGTTTACAGCAGAAAGTTCAAATCTGGTAAGATCCAGAAACTAGGTATGCAGGAGGCAATAGCTAGGAAAGCCCTTGACGGCCCTTGGGAAAAGGGCCCAGCTCTTTCTCTTTCTCTCTCGACTGTTAAGAATTATATCATGAGGGGTGCCTGGGTGGGTCCTGGAATCGAGCCCCATGTCCTCGGTGGGCTCCCTGCTCAGCAGGGAGTCTGCTTCTCCCTCTCCCTCAGCCCCTCCCCCCCCCACCGGCTCATGCTCAGTCTCTCTCACTCTCTCAAATAAAAATAAATCTTAAAAAAATTATATCATGAAACAGCCTCTCAACCCAGCCTAAACTGGACTTTTATACTATGAAGAGGGATTAAAGCCAGCCATACTAACTAAGCAGTCCTCCCAGGGGCCCCGGCAGACCTGCCCCTCTCCTCACACTGAGCTTTCACCACTGCTCTGAGGCCAGCTTTGGGTCTCCCCAGGGCCTGCAAGAGCATGCCCAGACTTTCTGACCTAGCAAGTAAAGCCCTTGCTTGGTCTGGCCCCTGCCTACCTGTGCAGCCCTACCTGGCTCCCTCCCTCTCCTCCACACCCACCACCTCTGCCCTGGCCACCAATGTCCTAGTTCCATGCCTCAGCTCATGCTGCTCCCTGCTCCCTAGACCTGGAGAAGCAAACTGCCTTTTGGGGGGTGAGGGGGAGAGGGAGGGGAGGAAGAAGGCCAGCCACAGATGTCACCTACTTCAGAAAACCTTCCCCCCAGATTCTAGCATCTAAGGCCTGGGTCAGGTGCTCTGAGCCCCTTTAACCACTTAGGGATCCCTATATGACAGCATTGATATTTGTCTGGTTCCCCTTCTGGTAGTTCACTAGACTCTGTTTCTTGTGGGCCAGGGTCACACAGTGAATACTGACACCGTTGCTGCCCAGCACGGTACCCACACACAGCAGGCCCTCAACAAATGGAAACAGCAAAAAATGGAGACGGGGTGAGCTGCAAATGGGAACATGTCCATGGGGGTCAGTCTGCAGTCAGACACCCTGGGACTCTGCCACCTGCAACCAGAGGGTGGCTGAGGTGGCCAGGACGTAGTCATGTCTGCAACGGGCTCCAGGTTAAACAAGTGGGACAGGTGTCATCCATCCGGAAAGGATATACGGGGTGGGAAACAGAACTGGCCGAGTTAGGCCTTACTTCTGGGATTTTCCAGCAGGCCTCTTAGGTGGACACCCTCAAAGAATCCCCCCGCGGTGTTGGTTTCACCACCTCAACATGTTTCTTGCATTCTTTCCTGAATTTCTTTTCCCAAGGGCTCCGGGTCCCGAGCCTTCTGAAACTCTTTCCCGACTCTTCTGCACCCCACCCAGTGGAGGGCTCTTGCCTTCAGAGTCCCACCCTACGATATGGTTAGAGGTAGAAGTCTCCTATGCCTTCCTGCCCAAGGCCATCTCCCCAGCAGTTGATCCCTGAGGCCTCTGTCAGTCTTCCTGTGTCCCCATCCCCAAGGCCCAGTGCACTGGACCCTCTCCCTTCGGGGGTCGCTGCCTTGTACATCATCCCTGAGGCATGGGGTACGCCTTGTTCCGTACCCCATTCCCCCGTGATCTTTACCTCCATCCTGGTGTCACCCCCGTCCTCCAGGCCCCGTGTCGTGAATCCCATCCAAGAACCCCAACCCCTGTCGGGTTCTCCTGAGTTCCCAAGGAGCCAGCGCCAACCTTTAATGACTTCTGCGGCCTCCAAAAATTTGTTTGCAGGTATTCTGAGGCGGGAGTCCTTCTTTAGAGACTTCATGATGTCGCCACGCTTCATGTGAGCGTGGCCCTGCGCCGCGGGGACCTGGGATAACGAGGCTGTGCGGCACCCCGGCGACCCCGCGCGCGCGCCCTCCCGCCAGCGGCCGCCAACGCGTCCATAGCAACCAGCGTCCCGCGCACCCACCGATCAACTTGGGCGGAGACTGCTTGGCAGCCATCTTTTTCATCCGGCCACGCCCACGTGCCCGCGGCGGGCCGCTCCTCCGGCGCGCGGATCCCGAGCACAGCGCCCGGCTGGGGGCGTGACGTCACAGGGGGCGCCGGCGAGCGCCGTGACGTCAGCGGCCAGCGGGGGCGGGGCGAGGCCCCCCAGCGCTGGGGGAGGTGGGCGGAAGGCCTGGGTCCGGGCGGCCCCGGCTCTGGCCTTCGCTCTGCGCCTCCAGACAGCCGCGGCCCGATCGTTCCTTTCACGCCATGCCGAAACCCCCTGCGTGGCTTCCCGTGGGTTTCAGTGACCTGGTGGCCCCTGCCTGTCCCCTCCGGCCACCTGTGTCCTTCCCCACCGCCCGCGCTCGCTACAGGCCTTCCGTCACTTCCCAGATACTCCAGGCTTTTACCCCGACTTGGGCCCTTCTCATACTGCTGGTTTCAGCCCTTGGATATGCTGCCCTTGACCCATGAATTTAAAGTAGCTCCTCCGTGGTCTCAACTTTATAATTGCACCCAGTTTATTTTTTTCCTAGAGCCCTAACGCATTCTCGAGTTACCCTGTTTGTTGAGGGGGTTGCCCGTTGTCGAGTTCGTTGTGAGAATGTAAACTCCATAAGAACATGGCAGGCCTATCACTTGTCCCCACCCTAACCCAAGTTTAGCACATAGTAGTCACTCAAACTGTGTGGAGTAATAAAGGGGGTTTAGAGCCAGACTTCCTACTTGCTAGCTGTGTGTTCTTGGACCAGCCCCTTGACCTCTCTGAGCCACACTTTTCTCACTTATAAAATGGAGGTCACAATGCCTCTCACACAGGCCACTGTCAGGATTAACTGAGAGTATGCATTTAAACTACTCCCTACAGGGCCCTCCGTAAGCTGGAGAATCTTCTCAGTCAGTTCTCAAAATGATGCTGGGGTTGGGGAGCTGCACTCTATACCCATTTTACAGATGAAAAAACTGAGGTCTACAGAAGAAGGGGATATAAAATCACCTGACTAGCAAGAAGTACAATTTGAACCTGGTTCTCCCAAATCCAAGGCCAGGACGCTTTTTGCCCCGTCCTCTGGGCCAGGTCCGAGCTTTGCTGCAGTCTGCCCTAGACAGGGGAAGAAGTAGGGAGGATGCTTGTAAGGGTGGTTAGTCTCCGGGCTCCCTGTGTTTTCCTCATTACTGGGCCTCTCCCAGGGTGCACAGTCTCTTCATGCCCCTCTACATGGTTGCTCCTCTTATGACTGAGACAACCTCCATGGGCAGCCTCTCTTTTGCTCTCGGAGGCCCAAGCACCGGCTTCCTTCCACCCCTCCCCCCAGCCCTCCCAGGGAGTCCTCAGTTCAGTTCACTCCATGAACATTTATGGAGCACTTATGATACACCAAGCTGATCACTGAGTCATCTGGGCTGGCCAGGAAGCAGACACTGAGATGGGGGTAGGAGTGCAAGATGTTTATTGCCTGGAGGAGCGGGGGTGTGGTAGGGCCTATGAAAGATGAAGGGGGGGAGCAGCAGGATAGAGCCTGGGCTGGGAGAGCCTCAGACTGTTTTGCATATCCAACAAAGTGGTGGGCCTCTGGGGCAAAGAACGTTCATCAGAGGCTGTCTGCTAACTGCACTCCTTGCAGGTGAACAGTAAGTTCTTTCTTGAAGAAAGAAACCTGGAGCTCTGTGACATATGGAGGAAAATAAGAAACATTCTCTCTTGCCCTCTGGGTGCTCAGAGTCCACTCTGGAGCTAAAGACAAATGCTCATGAAACTCATTCCAAGAGCCCAGCTTCTGGAAGGCCTTTTAACTTCGGGAGCTTGCACAGCTTGTGGGTAGCCTGGCAAGGGGGAGGATAGAGGCCTGGGGGCCATTCAGGGAGAGTTCCGCAGAGGCTAAAGGACAACGGAAGAAGGGGGTGGGAATGGTGCTTGGTTAGGCGGGTACACAAACTGGCTGGGGCTCTGCTGCTGTCCCCTGAGGACCTTGGACAGGTCCCATCCCCTCTCTGTGCTTCAGTTTCACCATCTGCTTCATGAAGGTGTCAGACCAGATCAGAGCTGCTTAACCTTTGGAAAATCTAAGCAAAACTAGGAAGTTTCTCCCCTAATGTGTGCATTTGGATTTTTAAAAATTATTATGGTAAAATACATGTAACATTCACCATTTTCATAAGAGGCATTTAGTGCACCCGCAATGTTGTGCAACCATCACCAATATCTGGTTCTAGAACTTTTTCATCATCCCAAAAAGAAACCTTGTACCCACCAAGCAATCACTCCCCATTCCCCTCTCTCCTGAGCCCCCGGCAACCTCTGATCTCCTTTCTGACTTTATTGATTTGCCTATTCACCCACTATTGGGCCTCTTGTGTCGGCCTGCTTTCACTCAGCATAATGTTTCCGGGCTCATCCATGTCGTAGCACGTGTCAGTGCTCCAGTCCTTTCTACAGCCGAATATTCCCCACTGTGCTCTGCCACATTCTGTTTATCCACCATCTGTGCATTTGATTTTGCGCATGATTTTGCATTCGATTCCAGGGACTCCCTGGACTTCACTCATGTGTCTCTGGGGTGGGCTGAGGTCAGTTTGCCTTAGACACAGAGCTGAGTCATCTCAAAGTGGATTTCCAACTCTAATGTATGTGCTCAGGGGGTAGTGATTAATCACAACTTGGGAACGGCAGAATGCATATCAGGGGAGCCTTCCTGGAGGAGGTTTCATGTGAGGTGGGCTGCTGAAGGTAAGAAGGCAACAGGCAGGTCAGGCGGCAGGCTCTCCTTGTGGGGACACGGCAGGAGCTGAGGTCCCAATAGGAGAAAGCTCTGGGGGCGGAGGGTGGGGCAGGGACCAGCATCATTTAACTGGAGCATCCCCCCGCCCCCCGCCCCCAGCAACCTTATGGAGCCCAGGGAAGAGGCGGTGGCTGGGTTGACAGAGGGCACAACCTCAATTACTGCCTTATGTCTCAGTTTATTTCCACCCAGCCAGGTGCCGGGCATGTCATCAGCCACTCTGCAGAGGCTAAATAGCCTCCCCAAATAGAAACTGTTTCCTCCACAGGCTGCACTGTCCCCTCCAAGGGACAGCCACCCTCCCAAGGCCCAAGGCGGGGGGCAGCCTGTTCTCCAGCCCCTCACATCTTGCTACCCACCCTCACCTCCGGCTCTCTCCCCGCAGGTCAGGCCACTGCCTCTGCCTCACCTCCATAGACGCACCTGGCTCACTCCCCTCTGGCCCCGCCACCGGCCTCTAAAACAACAAATCACACTACTGCCTCCTCACCGAACGGAACGTGGCTTAGCTAGCGCTCACCTGCCGTCTCAGCTCCTTCAGGGCCCTGAAGTCGGGCCACAGCCCAACTCTGTCCCCAGGAGGGACTGAATGCAGCCTCAGGGATGATGCGCAGACTCCGGGCACCACCCCCAGGCTCAAAGTGCCCTTAGTCTCCCTGGAGAAGGACACAAGGAGAGACTTTTAGGAGGCGCAGAGCGAAGGCCAGAGCCGGGGCCGCCCGGACCCAGGCCTTCCGCCCACCTCCCCCAGCGCTGGGGGGCCTCGCCCCGCCCCCGCTGGCCGCGGGGTGAGGAGCAAGGAGCTCTGGAGTAAACCTCGGATTTGCATCTCAATGTTGCCCTTCCTAAACCCTCTCTCTCCTCTTTGGAGTGGGGATAGCCCTGGCCCCCGAGTTGCTGTCCCCCTCTGTCGTCTCCTCCTGTTTCGCTATCCTCAGAATCCTTACCCCATCCTTCTGTACAGTCTGTTGGTCTGCCCCCACCGAAGCGGGAAGGCCAGGAGAGCCGGCACTTTGCCCGTCAGACTCGCAGCTGTATCCCAGTTCCTGGAATGGTGTCTGGCACATGTAAGCCATCGACAGTGGGTGGGGCTGGAGGGAAGCCTGGAGAAGCATCAGTTGGTTCCCGGTAGCTGCCTTCCAATATCTGTGGGGCGGGGAGAGAGGCTGGCCCCCTGTCTAACAGCACTCAAAGGCAAAACCATAAACCACAGTGACATTCCCAGGAAGTGTGCTGTAAGACTTTTCTAAGAACCAGAGCTTGCCTCTGGTGTGGAAATCGCTGGGACCATCTGCCTGGACTGCTGTCAAGGACATGCCCGAGGCGAACGGACATTGAGGTCTGGGGCTCTGTGCTGAGGTTGGAGGTTCTCTGCCTGCTTCCTCCTTCTCTCGTTCCCTCCCCGCTTGTCCTGGTCGGGAGAAGGCGGCTTGCTGGGGGGAGAATCAGGGCTGAGGGAGCTGGCTCACCTTGAGGGCTTCCTCTACTAGATTGGTGGGTTACCTGAGGAGTTGCCCCGGACCACCGGACCACCGGTGAGAACACTGTTCTAGTGGCGCATGGCCTGGATCTGGGAGAGAAGATGCTGATGAAAGGCTCTGGGCCTGAGTCTCTCTCTGGCTGTGTGACTCAGGCACTGGGCCTCCCCTCCTCAGCTTCCCTTACAGAATGGGCTCCATGCTGCCTTCCTCCATCCACTTCCCAGGATCAGTGCAGGGAGAAAAACAAAAGTACGCTGTCTGTAAGTCCTCTGAAAACTGCAGAGGAAAGGGATTGTAGTCAAGGCCCCGAGCACGCCAATCCACTCATTTCTCTCTTAGACTGTGCAGTAGGCAGAAGAACGGTCCCCCAAAGATTTCCACATCCTCATCACCAGAAGCTGTGAATTTGTCAACTTAACACAGCAAAAAAGGACTTCGCAGATGTGATTTGCAGAAGGGGAGAGAAGGGGAGATTCCCCTGGATTATCCCACGGGCCCAGTGTAATCACCGGGTCCTTATAAGAGAGAGGCGGGCGGGGCGCGAGAGTCAAAGAAGATGAAGGCAGGAGGCAGAGTTGGAACGATGCAGGCCACGAGCCAAGAAACGCCACAGCCGGGGCGCCTGGGTGGCTCAGTCGGTTAAGCGACTGCCTTCGGCTCAGGCCATGATCTTGGAGTCCCGGGATCGAGTCCCACATCGGGCTCCCTGCTCGGCAGGGAGTCTGCTTCTCCCTCTGACCCTCTTCCCTCTGGTGCTCTCTCTCTCTCATTCTCCCTCTCTCAAATAAATAAATAAAAAATCTTTAAAAAAAAAAAAAAAAAGAAAGAAACGCCACAGCCTTTAGTCGCTGGAAAAGCCAAGGAGCAGCTTCTTCCCTAGTGCCCCAGGAGGAACACGGCTCTGTGGACACCTGGATTTTAGCCATTTCCGACTTGTGACCTCTGGGACTGTCAGATACGAAATTTGTGTTGTTTTGAGCCACCAAGTTTGTGGCAATGTGTTATGGCGCAGGAGGAGATTCTTATAGACGGAGCCATATAGACACTGCCTTGAATTTGATTCTCTAATACTTTTTTTCAATATTCTTCTTCTGTCAATGAAAACTTCTGTCATTCCCAAGTTAGTTCATGACTCCCATGTTATCACTAAGTGGATCACGGCTTATTGGTCTTGAGTTCCATTTTAGCAGAGCATCCAAATTCCACACAACCAAGTTCAAATCCCAGCTCAGTAATTTTCTGGCTGGGTGACCTTGAGCTAGGTCACTTAACCTCTTGGAGCCAGTCTGTTCTGTGGCAAAAACAGGGAGTTGTAAGAATTAAATAGGATTCGGGGTACCTGGGTGGCTTAGCCGTTAAGCGTCTGCCTTCGGCTCAGGTCATGATCCCAGGGTCCTGGGATGGAGCCCCGCATCGGGCTCCCCGCTCCGCGGGAAGCCTGCTTCTCCCTCTCCCACTCCTCCTGCTTGTGTTCCCTCTCTCGCTGTGTCTCTCTCTGTCAAATAAATAAAATCTTAAAAAAAAAAAAAGAATTAACTAGGATTCTGTTCAAAAACTCTTTCCTTTCACAGGTAATAAGGGTCATGTTCAAGGTTGCTAGAGAAAATACAGAATGCTCAGTTAAATTAGAATTTCAGATAAAACAAATATATACAGGGCACCTGGGTGACTCAGTCGGTTAAGCGTCTGCCTTTGGCTGAGGTCATGATCCCAGGGTCCAGGGACTGAGTCCTGCATCCGGCTCCCTGCTCAGCGAGGAGTCTGCTTCTCCCTCTGCACTTCACCCCACTTGTGCTCTCTCTCTCTCTCTCAAATAAGTAAAATCTTAAAAAAACACAAATATATACACATATTTTTTAGTATAAGTATGCTCCATGCAATACTTGGAACATACACTAAAACTGTATTGTTTTATCTGAAATTCAAATGTAACTTGGTGTCTGTATTTTTATTTGCTAAATCTGGCAACCTTAGTCTTGTCCCAGGTCACATAGCTTGTAAGTGATAGAGTGAAGGGCCTGGCCTGGAGCAGATTGGCTCAGCCACACAGCAGCCCTGGACCCACAACTCAATGGAGGCTTCAAAAACAAATGCAGTCTGAGCCTTGGAAGCCCATCTCATATCTTAAAAATATCTAAAATGGTCGTGAAAATCGAATTTTATTTTATTTTTTTAAAGTAATCTCCATGCCCAAGCGTGGGACTTGAACTGATGACCCCGAGACCAAGAGTCACATGCTGTGCTGACTGGGCCAGCCAGGAGCACCATGAAAATAAAATTTTAAAACACCCCACAAATAAATGTTTCTATTACATGTATACATAAACATGTGTATAAAGTATATAAAATCGAAACTGAGTACAAAAATAAGTGGAAGAAGAAACTGTATGCCAAGAATTGCTTAATTTTTTTTTAAAGATTTTATTCATTTAAGAGAGAGAGAGAGAGAGAGAGAGAGCACATGAGCAGGGGGAGGGATAGAGGGGGAGGGGGACAAGCAGACCTCCCGCTGAGCGGGGAGCCCAACACACAGAGCTCATTCCCAGGACCCCGAGATCATGACCTGAACCAAAGTCAAGAGTCAGATGTTTAACCGACTGAGCCACCAGGTGCCCCAAGAAATGATTTAACATACATTAAGTATGTGAATTCAATCTCTAAAGGTCACATGCCTTTTAGGAATTTTTTTTTTATCAGCTCGATCTGGACCACCCTACAAGTCCCATGGAGTTTAAGCTAAATGGCAACTAAACTCCCTGAGGGCTCACCATGGCCTGGGTAGCCTTCTAAGTACTTCAGCTGTACTGACTTTTTTTTAAAAATTGAGATAGAATTCACATGGCACTTCACATAACATAGAGTTCACCATTAAGGGGCGCCGGGCTGGCTCAGTCAGTGGAGCATGTGACCCTTGATCTCAGGGTTGTGAGTTCAGGCCCCACATTGGGCATAGAGATCCCTTGAAGGAAAAAAAAAAGATTTTATCTTTTTTTTTTTTAAGATATTATTTATTTACTTGAAAGAGAGAGAGAGCAAGCGAAAGAGCACAAGGGAGAAGGGGCAGAGGGAGAAGGAGAAGCAGACTCCCCCACTAAGCAGGGAGCCCGATGCGGGGCTCAATCCCAGGACTCCAGGATCATGACCTGAGCCGAAGGCAGACGCTTAACCGACCAAGCAACCCAGGTGCCCCAAAATCTCTCTCTCTCTTTTTTTTAGATTTATTTATTTATTTGAGAGAGAGAGAGAGAGAGCAGGGGAAGAGGGGCAGAGGGAGAGGGAGAGAGAGAATCTCAAGCCGACTCCCCAGTGAGCTCGGGGCCCAACTGGGGGCTTAATCTCACGACCCTGAAATCATGACCTGAGCTGAAACCAAGAGTTGGATGCTTAGCCGGCTGAGCCACCCAGGCCCCTCAAAGAAAAATAAAATCTTAAAAAAAAAAGAGTTCACAATTTAAAGTGTACAATTCAGTGGTTTTTACTATATTCATAAGGTTATGCAACCATCACCACTATCTAGTTCCAGAATATTTCTGGCACCCTGGAAAGAAACCTTGTATCCATTTGCAGCCACTCTTCGACCACCCCCACCCTCCATCCCTGGCAAACATCTACTTTCTATCTGTATGAATGTGCCTATTCTGGACATTTCATATATATGAAATCATACACTATGTGGCCTTTTGTGTCTGGTTTCCTTCACTTAGCATGATATTATCAAGGTTCATCCATGTAGTACGTATCCGCATGTCATCTCTTTTTATTGGCGAATAATATTCACCATATGGACGTACCACATTTTCTTTACCCATTCATCAGTTCGTGGGCATTTGGGTTGCTTCCACTTTGTGGCTATTGTGAATAATGCTGCTGCAAACATTTGTGCATGAGCTTTTGTGTGAACTTGTTTTCAGCTCTCTTAGATACGTGCCCAGGAGTGGAATTGCTGGGTCCTGTGGTAGCTCTATATTTAACTTTTTGAGGAAACAAACATTTTTGTTCTCAATGAGATGCACCATTTTCCATTCCCACCAACTGGGTATGAGGGTTCCAGTTTCTCCACAAACTCACCAACGCTTGTTATTTCCTTTTCAAAAATAATTATAACCATCCTTGTGGATGTGAGGCAGCATCTCACAGTGGTTTTGATTTGCATTTCCTTAACGGCTATAATGATGTCAAGCAGCTTTTCATGTACTTACTGGCCATTTGTATATCTTCTTTGGAGAAAAGGCTATTTACATCCTTTGCCTGCTTTTTAACTGGGTTGTCATTTTTGTTGTTGAGTTATAGGAATTGTTTATATATGCTGGATGTCAAATCCTGGTCAGATGTATGATTTGCAAATACTTTCTTCCCTTCTGTGGGTTTTCCTTTCACTTTCTTGACGGTGTCCTTCGACACACAAAAAATTTTAATTTGATGAAATCCAACTTATATATTTTTCTCTGGTTGTTTTAGTTATGTATGCTAACTTCTTCAATGTTTACAATAGTCAAATGAGGTGGAGAATCTTATTAGCATCCCCATTTTACAGATGAAGAAACTGAGGCACAGAAAGGTAAAGTCCCTTGCCTGAGATTAAGCACCGGAGCTGGAATCTGAAGCTTTCACACACCAGGGCCCAAGAAGGGAACCATTCAGGCTGTGCTCAAGCTGGGGGTGCATGAGTAGATCGTTAAAATGTCCCTGGACCTTCAGACTTTGTTCAAGATTAGGGTTGCCTGCTCGACAGTTTACATCGCTCATTTGTATTGTTCATGAATTACCCTGAAGGGTCAGTCGGGAGAAGGGGCACCTGGAGGAAGGGCATTTGCTTCCTCAGTGATCTAAAGCAGCCTCCAGGAGCCGAGACCTTGCCCACCTTATTCCCCATTGGTGCTTCCAAGAGCCTCTGAAAGGCATTTGGCCTCTTACTGGGGTCTTGATCACAGTAAGAAAGGTCATCAAAGGAAGTGAGGCCTGTGTAAGTTGGTCAAATTCAACAGAAGCCCCAGGCTGAGTCAGGAACAGTAGGAATGGAGGTAAGGAGGCCCAAAGTCTAGGGAAGAATGAGGGTCAATGGGCACCACGAGAGACCTACTAATCAGGAGGTGGGAGCAAAGACAAGGCACGCTCTGGGAGTGTGCCCCAGGTGTCAGGGGTCTGGGAGGCAGGTGCATATCCCTGCCTGCATAGCTGAGCCACCTGAAGAATGGGGCCATTCCTGTCTCACCTGCTGGGGAAGAGCAAGGAACACTGGTATAAAAAGTATGGGTGATGCTGCCTGGAGGTTGTCACTCTGCCTGTGGCACACGCCCTCCCAGCCACCGGGGAGGTGGCAAGTTCTACAGTGGGATGGGAGGAAAATGTTTCCAAGGCTACCTACTGGCAAGGCCTTGTCAGCCACCAGGAATTCCTGTTCAGGACCTGTCTTCCTTAGGGCTAGCATGCCCCGGGCACTGTAAATCACAATGAAAATGCTAATAGTAATAACTACTGCATTTGTCAAATGTGCATTTTGGCCGGGAATTATACTAGGGCTCTTCCTATCCATCCATGCATCCATCCATGCATCCATCCATGCATCCATCCATGCATCCATCCATCCATCCATCATTGCCAACCTTATAATAACCTTGAAAAAGGCACAGTCCTGCCTTCAGAGGTGAGGAAATGGAATCTCACAGAGTGGCTTAATTCAGGTCACCCAGCTAGTAAGTGACACTGGCTTCCTCCCAGGGGCATTACTATGACAGCCACTCAGGCCACATCCCAGGAGCCTGACTACCATCTTACCATCCCCTGCCCCAAAGAAGGGAGAAGAGGCTGCTGATCAGGCTGGATGTGAAATGGGAGCTGTTGATCCAAGAGGAAGAGGCAAGACCTGCTGGCTGCAGCAGTGACTGTAGCCAAGGGCTGCTGCAGCCCCCAACCCAACTCCCTACTCAGACCACGGTGCAGGAAGCAATCTCGGACCTGGGCTGACCCAGTGGTCCTGAAGTATGGCTGCGCATCAGGTTCACCCGGGGAGCATTTAAAACTACAGAGCCCCTGGGGCGCCTGGGTGGCTCAGTCGTTAAGCGTCTGCCTTCGGCTCACGTCATAATCCCGGGGTCCTGGGATCGAGCCCCGCATCGGGATCCCTGCTCGACGGGAAGCCCGCTTCTCCCTCTCCCACTCCCCCTGCTTGTGTTCCCTCTCTTGCTGTGTCTCTCTCTGTCAAATAAATAAATAAAATCTTAAAAAAAGAAATACAGAGCCCTGGGGAGCCTGGGTGGCTCAGTGGGTTAAGCGTCTGCCTTCAGCTCAGGTCATGATCTCAGGGTCCTAGGATTGAGCCCCACGTCGGGCTCCCTGCTCAGCACGGTGTCTGCTTCTGCTTCCCCCTCTGCCCCTTCCCCCTGCTCCTGTTCTCTTTCTCTCTAATAGGTAAAATGCTTTAAAAAAAATGTAGTGAAACCCAAGTTTTAAATAAATAAATAAATAATACAGATTCCTGGATACAGAGATTTGGATTCTGTAAATCTCAGAGGGGCCCAGGAAGGTGCATTTTACCACCCATCTGGTGGTTCTGACGCAGAGCCAGCTTTGATAACCTGGGGCTGGTGTAGCCCCTTCACTACACCCCATCACGAAACACTAGATCTCAGATGAAGGAACTTTCCTGCCTTCGGTCATGCAGGTGGGAAGCAGCAGAGTGGAGATTCGGACCCAGGTGGGCCTAGCCACCAACATTAGACTGCGTCTCCTGGCGGGAGCAGACAACTTGGAAGTTGACCCCCTCTCTGGTGCCTCGAACTGACAGAAAAGTCACAGGGAAAAAGATGGGACTCAATATGTGAATATCTGACAGGTATAGAAAACTTGTTTCCAAAAATAAGGAGAGAGAGGATGGGTATACTGGATAAAAGGGTGGTATACTGGAAGCAATTCTGACAGCAAATAAGACGAAAAGTCATCATAGTTGTAATACCTATTCTGTTCTAGTCTATTCTATCTAGACAGTTCGTTCAACTCGATCAGGAAATATGCATACAACACAATAACTAGTAAATAAATATTTAATAGAAAATGTTTAATCTGGTTGGGAAATTTTAATATGTAAACTAAAACAAGGTACCACTTACACAATATTTTAAAACTATATTTATATGTACATACATACATACATATATAAATTTGTAGAAAAGGACAGGGAGGGATACACATGGTGGTACAGCTGACTGCCTCTTAATAGCTATTCTGCCCCCCACCCCAGTTTTCTAAATTAACCAAGCCCTTCTTTTATGGGGGATGGTGGGGAAGCAGCAACATGCTCAGTTTAAAAATCACACTTCCCAGCCTCCTTTGTGGATAAGGGGGGCCAATTAGAAGCAAGCCGAGGTCATGGGGCAGGGGGACCCTGGAGGAAGCTCTTTAGAGGGGGCTGATTCAGCTGGAGGAAACACCATTGCTCCTTCAGCCTCCCCCGGTTCTATTGCCTGGAATGCAGACATGATGGCTGGAACTCCAGGGACCATATTAGACCATGTGGAGGCTTTAAGGGACAGAAGTTAGGAACTGAGAAGATAGAGCATAAAGTTAGAAGCTTGGGTTCTTCATGGCCAGAGATCACAGGCCCACCATACCAGCCCTGAAATGCTCTGTCCAGACCTCTTCTATGTGGAAGAAAAAGAAATATATTCATTTCCTTAAGCTTATGTTACTTTGGTTTTCTGTCATACGCACTTGAACCTAAACTTAACTGACTCACACGTCAAACCCTTTGTGGAGTGTAAAGGGGGACTTTCACACTTTACTTTCTATGCTATGGTACTGCTTGTAGGATTATTACTTTTTACAGTAAGAATGTATTCATGTGTTATTTATATACACATCTGTTTCGGAGCCCCCGAGAATGCAAACTGAGTGCTAGCCCCACCACTTCCTACCTAGGTGACCCTGGGCAGTCAATTAACTCCCTGAGCCTGTTCCCTCATCTATAAAATGGGCATGATAATAATAGAACTTATCTCATTGGGTTGGTGTGGAGCTTAAATGAGCTAATGCAGGAAAATTCTTGGCACTGCGCCTGGTTCACAGCTATGACTTTGATGCATAATGCTATAGCACACAGGCACTGTGGCTGGCAGAACCGACGAAAAAACCCAGGACATGTTGAGTAAAAAAACAGCTTGCAAAATTGGCACATGAATGTGATCCTTTGGTGAGAAATTATTTTTATTTCTACATCTATATGTATACGTATGCATCAAGAGACGTCTGGAGGGATGGTTGTCCAAATGTTAGTAGTGGTAACTTCTGGGTAGTAGAATTTTTGCTTTCTTCTCTACGGTTGAAAAAGAGCATTATTTTTTTGAGCAGGAAAAGAAAAGAAGAAAAATCTTCTTGAAAACCGTAACAGTTTATACCAAGTATTATTCGAGCACTCCCACCACCCTTTAACCTTAAACTCTCTCATTCTTGGGAATTGACCTGAGGAAATAATTGCAATGAGGGAAGAAGCTAAATGCATAAAAGCATGTGCCACAGCATGATTTATAGTAGAGGAAAACGGGTAACCACTTAAGTGACTTACATCAGGATAATAATTATTAAATTATTCACCCATTGAAACATTGTGCAACAAAATGAGACAGAGGACAACCATGTAACAACATGGAACAATGCTTCTGACCCAACTAGCGGCCAAAGGGACAGATGCAAAATGAGATCTGTGCTGGAGCCCAGCTGGGCAAAAATCTTGCATGCGTTTGGATGAGGACTGCAAGGGAACACAGGCCAATAAAAACCACCGAATTTGTTGGGACCACCGATGGGTGGGGAGTTGTGTTTTTTTTTTTTTTTTTTTAATTTAGACTTCTAATGTTTCTGTAATGTTGTTTAATAATTTTTTTTAAAGTGGCTTTAAAAAGCCCCTTAGGAAAAGACGGGGAAGCAAGGAGAGGAAGACAGGAGGGAGGAGCTCTGCGTAAGAAAAATCCAGAGGGGATCTAGAATACAGGGCAACAGTTCCTGCTTGGCCTTCTACCTGGGTGGGCCCAGAGGCTGTGCCCACTTGGCTCCCTGACTTGAGAGGGATCAGATGGATGGAAGAGTTGCCAAAGTTAGGAAGGCAGTCCATGAGCTGATCATAAAGCTAGGATTGAGTGCTCTTTGGATTGGGATCATCTGGATAAGTCGATCATGCCTGCTATTAACGAGATTACAGAGAAATGAGCGCTAGTGAGCTGGCCAGAGCGGGGATCCAGGCAGGCTTCCTGGCGGGTAGTTTGGCACTGTGTATCCAAAGGATGTGCATATCCTCAGAGTCAGCAACCCCACTTCTTAGGACTTATCCTAAACCTAAGGAAATGGTCAAGCCAGGGCGTAAAAATATTTACCTAAGACGCTCCTCTTGGAGCTTATAAAAATAACATTTAAACCTCCAGTTTCACCAAAAAGGAACTGGAAACCCAAATTTTGGCATAACCACACAGTGGTATGCTATGGAGCTACACAAACAGGGTAGAGACACAAATCTGACGTGGAAAGACACTCACACACATTAGGTATCAGAAGGCTCCAGAGCAAGAGCTAGATGATCCCATTTTTGTAGGACTGTGTGTGTAAACATGCTCATTTGCATATAAGAATTTCTACAGTTACATACCGGAATCCTGATGGTGATTCATCTTTGAATGGTGGGATTATAGACTGTATCAGCCAGGGAGGTCTCAATTATGCCGCAGTAACACCCTGGAAACCTACCAGTTTCCGACAAATGGTAATTTCTCACTCCTGCTGGTCTGTTGGGGTCAGCCGCTCCTCTGCCCCCATCTTCACTCCCGGCCCCAAACTGACAGTCTGTCTCTACCTGAACATGTCAGGCCTCTGTGGCTGAGGGAGGAGACAGTGGCCCGCCTGTGGGCTCTTACAGAGCCAACAGGGCAGGCATATCCTCTCCCAAGGGTGCTCAGGGAGGGGCACTCGAGGAGGGCTAGTAGACATTTCGAACAATTAACGCAATCTACCAGGCAGGTTATTTCCCCCTTATCTTAGTCTGTTCGGGCTGCTGTAACAAAAACACCATAGACTGGGTGGCTTAAACAATAACCATTTACTTCTCAGTTCTGGAGGCGAGGAAGTCCAAGATCAAGGTGCTGGCAGCTCTGGGGTCTGCGGAGGGTCCACTTCCCGGTTTGCAGACGTCCGTCTTCTCTCCATGTCCCCATGTGGCGGAAGGGGCCAGCGGTCCTCTGGGGCCTCTTTTAGAAAAGGCACTAAGGCTCCACCCCCGTGACCTAGTCACCGCCCAAAGGTTCCACCTCCTAATACCACCACCTTGGGGATTCGGTTCCCAGGTATGAATTCTTGGGGGTGGGGGCCACAAACACTGACTCCGCAGCAATCCTATTATTTCAAGTCCTTGGCTTTGCAGCATGTAGTCCTGTCCCAGGAAGTGGATGGCCTCACTGCCGGAGCCTCTGTGGGAGGGAAAACGGAGGTACCAAGTCCATCTACCTGGCACTGGGCAGACACAGCAGCTTCAAGCCTGAGGGAGAGGCCAGAAAGCCGTCAGAAATCTGCCTCATTTAAGAGACAGGTTAACCGACCTGTTATAAAATGACAATGTAACAGAAAGTTCTGGATGTCCAGAAGCATCACACCAGGTGTGCTACTTACTCCTCATAGGACTTGAGTCGAGAATCTCAATGGCCCCAGTGTAAAATGGAAATTAAAATAGCCGCCCCAGGGGCACCTGGCTGGCTCAGTCAGCAGAGCATGTGGCTCTCGATGTTGGGGTCTCGAGGTCGAGCCCCATGTTGGGTGTAGAGCCTACTTAAAAAAAAATGATAATAATAAAATAAAATAGCTGTCCTGCCTACTTCACACTGCCTGGTGGGGGATGGGGACGGCTCAGTTTAAGGCTTAAAATTGTAATGTTCTTGCACGTGGAAGGCTTGGTCCTTCGTGTTGTAACCACACACTCACATATTCCATTTCCCCAGCTCCTCTCATCACTTTGTCCCCAAAGTGGCTTCTTGTCCCCTTTTATTTGTGTTCCTGTGCTTTCAGCAGGGCGGGTGAAAAGATGACAACCAAAGCCTCACAAGTGAGAAGAACCCCTCTGATGAATGAGCCACGGAATGCCCAGGACTCAGTGGGAGGGGCCCCACTCCACTGTGTCCTGTCGAAAAGTAGCCCTGCCCCCCTTGGTCCTCCTGACCTCAGCCCCTCAGGATGGAAGGCAGGAGATGTCAGGGCTTCCCACACTGGCCTGCTCATTAGAGCTGCTTAGGAAGCATTTTTAAAGCTAGCTGCCTGGGCTTCACCTCCCAGAGATTCTGATTCAGTTGCTGAGGGTGGGATGAGGCTGAGTCACAGAAGGTGATCCGTGCTGCTTGCACTGGGCTCTGGCTCCTGTCCAAGCCCTTTGCGCCGGCCTCGGGAGGTGCCCCAGCAGGGAGGGCCCAGACATCTCGGGTGGCACGAGCCCCGGCAGCTGGGAGAAACCCGAGTGCACCTAGGTTATCTGATGCTGCACCTGCCCTGAACCCATGCTCACTTCTTGAATATCAAGATCAGGGGAAGGCTGGGGAAGAAAGGCTCCCCCCCCCCCCCCCCCCCCGCAGTAGCACAGCTCACCCTTCCAGCAGCCCCAGGGCCAGAGGGGGCAGGAAAAAACCATATACGCCCTTCCCAGCTCCCAGCCCTTCAGAACCACATATGTGGCCGCTGCCGGCTTCTGCTTCCCTAGCCTGCCTGCCCATCTTTACCGATAACCTTGGAGTTTATCTCTTGACACATCTATCGATATGGCAGTGAGTTCCAGGGCTGGGATGGGTCTCATTCATCTCTGCATATGCCCTGCGCCAAGCCGAGCACACCACTAGTGCTTGTTGAATATTTCATGACTGAAGGACAGGCAGTAACAGTAACCATGTTACCACAAGGTCAAAGAAGGACCGATACACCCACTAGGCACCCAGGGACCGCACGTGCTCCCATATCTGCGGGGTGGAGGGAACCCCATCCTGAGTCACCCAGCCAGAGGCTGAGCTTAGCATGCCCGGATGAGCCCAGGAACTAAATTACTTCTGACATCACAGGACCCTTTGATATGGTAAGGTATGAAAGTTACAGAACCTCTGCACAGGAAAATGCCCCTTTCCTCTCTCTCTCTCTCTCCCTCAGCCATCTGTCTCTCTCACATACACACACATCCTGCATACAATTTCTAGGTTAAGGGTTTCAGCCCTTTAAAAAACAAAGGGGGGGCGCCTGGGTGGCTCAGTCACTTAAGCGTCTGCCTTGGGCTCAGGTCATGATCCCGGGGTCCTGAGATCGAGCCCCGCATCGGGCTCCCTCCCTGCTCAGCCGGGAGCCTGCTTCTCTTCTCCCTCTGCCTGCCGCCCCCTCTCCTTGTGCTCTCTCTCTCTCTCTCTCTCTCTCTCGGTCGAATAAATGAATAAAAATCTTTATAAACAATAGTAAAAAAAAGTTAAAAAAAAAAAGGGAAAGCTCTTTTTTTTAATGGATGAACGCCAGTTACAAACGTAGACAGGATGTTAAGAGTCAGGAATGAACATTCTGCACCTCCCAATGTAGTCACTGATTTCAGCAAGGATCAGCAGTGAATGCTAACATCACTGCAGCAATGACTGTCAGGGAACAGGGCATTCGTTTGTTCTCAAGGTGTCACCCCTACTGATAATCTATTCATCTCCAAGGAAAAAATGTACTTGTATGATGGGCAGGCTGGGCATCCACCCCCTTAGTCAAGTGAGAGGGGCCTGACCTGGCATTATGTACCTTGAGCTACACGATATCTATATGTACTCTTGCCAAAAATATTTTACCTAAACCCAATCATTAGCAAACAGATATACCCAAAATATGGGACATTCTGTAAGACGAGTGGCTTTGACTCTGAAAAATCTACTGTCATAAAAATAAACAAAAAAAGAAAGGAGCGTTTTTTAAAAAAAAGACCAAACAGATGTAATAGCCAAAAGTAAATTAAGCATAAAACATCACTGGCACCTGTGTCTCCGCCCCCCCCCGCCCCCAGCCAAGGAACTTTATGGTGTTTTGGAGACATTTGGGGAAATTTGAGAAAGGACTGCACACTACTGCATGAAAGTACCCTTTCTCAGGTTGACAGCAGTGCCGTGGCTATATAGGAGAATGTTCTTTTTCTCAGGAGATACAAGCTAAAATGTTTGATGTCTACACCTTTCTTTCAAATGGTGCAGCAAAGAAAAAGAAAGAAAGCGAGCTAGCTAGCTATTCAAAGGCAAAGTAAATGTGGCCAAAATTTAGCAATCAGTAACTCTACAGGCTGAGCACAAAGTCTGGAAACATGGCTATTTTCTTTTTTTTTTACAGGTCGAAGATGTCCTTGGTGACATTACAAATACTTGCTCTTTCCAGATGCACAACCACCCTGCGGCGAAGGCTATGTGCTTTACATTGAACTATGCTTTTAACTTTTCCGTAGGCTTGAAATCTTTCAAAATGGAATGTACAGTGGGGGAAGGAGCCCTCAGCCCTACACTAAGGCTCGAGTCCCCAAATCAGGATTCTACCCTCCAGGGAAGGAGGCTGGACAAAAGAGAAGACCAAGGTCAAGGCGGGCTCACTGGGTTTGTTCGGCTGTTTAAATAAAACCAGGCAAATGTTTCTGTAGGTAAAAGGCCAGGGGAAAATTACCAGGCTCTGGGTGTTTCCTGAATTCTTCTCCCCTCCCTTTCCCTGCTTAGCTCCCCCCACCTTCATTCTCTCGAGGCAAGGGCTGTAGAGGGGAGGGGAGCAGGGGATGCAGGAAGGTCTGTGAGGCTCTAGCACCCCAGACATAACCTGGTTGCCCAAAGAGAAAGAGTAAGGCCTGCTCTGATCCTTCCCATGGTCCTCAGAGTCCTGCAGGCCACTGCACTGGATGGAGGCACGGGTCCACCAGCACATGTCAGGCTCTCTCTGTCCCTGCCCTATGTCGTAGGGGCTAGAAGCCTGAGAGCTAGAGTTCTCAGAATCTCTTGCCAGCCAGGATTTGCTTTAGAGCCCACTAACGAGAGGCACTTGCAGAAACCATTATTCCTTCTCTGGTGGTGGTGGGTGGCCCTGATTCAAGTTCCCAAACCAGAAATGTCCTCGCATGCACCTCGCTGTTGCCATGCCCCTGAGGATGCCAAGGCTGAGCAGTGACTGGTGCTGAGATGGCAGCTGCCCGTGGAAAGTGTCAGTCCCGCCCCCGAAGCCCACCTGGCATGGTCCTGGGACACAGGAGGGTCTGGTCATCCTCCTTGCACAGGGGAGGGGGTTCTCTGCTGCCAGGCCTCTTGGAGTCGAGGCAGGAGGGTCAGCAACAGAGAGTCCAGCACAGCCAGACCCTCCCAGGAACACCGAAGACCCCTGGAAAACCAAGAGGCCTGGGCATGACTGCCTGGTCTTACCAATTTCAATCCTTGCCTTCCAGCGGTACAAAGCACCCAGCACCCACCGGCCCCTCCTCGTCGGTCCTTTTCCCTCCTGGGCCTGTGGATCTGTAGTCAGGGCTCCCTGGGCCTCCTGGCACGAGCCCACCCCCCCCACCACGACACACCTGTGATCCAGCAGCAACAGGCCCTGAGCCAGCAGTGCCTTCACCTCCTGGCTTGCTCCAAACACGTCCCAGAGGCTCAGCTGGGGCTCAAACTGCTGCCAGTGCTGGGAACCAGAAGGGTGAGGGGTGCAGAGACCATGGTGGGTAGCTGGCCAGGCTACTCTGATCCCATGTCTGTGGGTGTGGTAAGGGCAAGGGAGGGTCCGGCCTGCACAGGGATCTCCGCAATGACTCATGCACATCTAGAGCCGGGGGTGGGGGTGGGGGCGGGCGGGCTCTAGTGTGGCCCTAGTCCAGGGTCCTCACCACAGCCCCACCCTGCCCACTGTTTCTACCCATCAGGCCTTGGCTGGGCCAAGGCCAATCTCCAGTTACCCACCCCAGAGAACTAGGTGTGTGTGCCCATGTGCATGCACAGAAGGGACAGTGATTCTGCAGGACTTAGGAGAAGGAAGTGGTGTGCCACAGCGCCCTGCAGCCCCCCTTACCTGGTGAGTGATCCCCACGTCTGTACGTAGCCCCATGGCCAAAACTTCCTCTAGCCTGAGAGAACAACCATCACGGTGTCCTGGAGAGAGCTGGGCCTCCCCCCGTTCTTAACACACATATAAGGACATGCAGGATGGGGAGGGAGGGGGCAGGGCAAGGCAGGAAGCAAAGGTGCGCCCGTGGGGAGGGCTCTGGGGGTGCAGGCCCCCCTCAGATGCTCACAGCTCCAGCTGGCCCAAGGGGACGCGCCGCCGGGTGCCGTGCCCAAACAGCATCACCTCTTTCATCCAGTTGTCCGGCTCCAGGGTCTGGATCCGAGCCTCCCGGGTGTGGCCCCCAGCCCCCTGGGGCACAAATCGCCCGTGGGCCCCTGGCAACATCAAGCACCACCCCCACTTCAGTAGCAGCGAATGCTGGGTGCTCGCCAGATGTTGAATCAGTGGTTCTCAAAATGTGGTCCCTGGACAAATGGCATCTAATATGCTAGAAATGTAAATCCTCGGGCCCTACACCAACCAAGGCCGTCCAGTCAGAAATTCTGGACGCAGGGCCCAGCGATCTGCATTTTAACAAGCCCTCCAGGTAATTCTGGTACACGCTAACAACTGAGAACCACGGTGCCAGGCACTATACCCAGCATCTCAAAATATATATCGAACAGCTATACAAAGTAGGTATTATTTGTTGCTGCACTTTATGCAGAAGGAAACAGAGACTTGGAGAGGTTAACAAGTGGCCCAAGATCACACAGCCGTGACATTCTGCTCCTGAGTCATCCCTTCTTCGGTTCACAGGGGACTCACCAGGCCCAATGCCAAGGTACTGACCGCACTGCCAGTAAGTCCAATTGTGGGTACTGAGCGCCCCCTGCGGGGAGGGAGGGAATAGTCCGTTCAGAGTGAGGAAGGTGGGCCAGTTTCTGCACCTGGTTAGAAGGTCCTAGCTCAAGGCCTCGAGAGCAGCCAGCAGAAACCCCCTTCCCCAGAGGGCCACAGTTCTCCAGTCCCAGCTTAGCCTGCCTGTTCCCCAACTTCAGCCGTGGGCCCCAGGACTTACATTCCGGGCGAAGTTGGAGACCTCATACTGGCGGAAGCCGGCCTCCCGGAGCACGGCCCGTCCCTCCTGGTACATCTCAGCAGCAAGCTCGGGGTCAGGGGCAGGAAGGGTGCCCCGCTGCACCTGGGTGAAGAGTGCGGTGCCCCGCTCCAGGGTCAGCTGGTAGAGGGAGAGGTGGTCGTCACAGCGGCCCAGCAGCATCCGCAGCTGCCCGAGCCACGGCCCCACCTGCTGGGCTGGCAGCCCCAGCATCAGGTCCACAGACACGCGGCCGGGGAAGAGGCGCCGCGCCTCTGCCAGTGTCTGGAGAGCATCTCTGGCCGAGTGTGTCCGCCCCAGCAGCTGGAGCTCGGTGTCATCCAGGGACTGAGGAGAGAGGGTCAGGTGTAAGCACGGAGGCCAGCTCAGAGGCAGACAGGAACATGTGACCGACCTCACTGAGGACAGGTACACAGGACACGGCAGGGAGCTGGAACAAGCCACAACCAAGGGTTATGGCTCACTGTGCGCAAAGCATTTTTTTTTTAAAGATTTTGTTTATTTATTTGACAGAGAGAGACACAGCGAGAGAGGGAACACAAGCAGGGGGAGGGGGAGAGGGAGAAGCAGGCTTCCCGCTGAGCAGGGAGCCCGATGCGGGGCTCGATCCCAGGACCCTGGGATCATGACCTGAGCCGAAGGCAGACGCTTAACCGACTGAGCCACCCAGGCGCCCCTGCACAAAGCATTTTTAAACAACGTGTAATGTATCCTTATAATCCTCTGACATTAGCTCTATTTTATAGATAAGAAAACTAAGGTTTAGAGGTGTTAAATGGGGCGCCTGGGTGGCTCAGTCAGTTAAGCGTCTGCCTTGGGCTCAGGTCATGGTCCCAGGGTCCTGGGATCCACCCCCTCACCCCCTCCACCCATGCTCTCTTGCTTGCGCTCTCTCTCAAATAAATAAAGTCTTAAAAAAAAAAAAAAAAGAAATGCCAAGTAACTTGCCCAACGTCATACAAAGTCAGACCTGGAATTTAGGACTGTCTGACTCCAAAGCCGAGAGTGTTTTTAAGTTTTCCTTTTTGAAAAATACTTTAAACCTCTACAAAAATTGAAAGAAGAGTACAATAAACACCTTCATTTAGATTCACCGAATAACATTTTGCCACACTTGCTTTGTCTCTAAATATACACGTATGTGATTACAGTGTTGAATCATTTGGCAGTAAGTTATAGGCCAGCACTGACCAAAAGAACTTTCTGGGATGACAGAGATGTCCTCTATCTGCACTGTCCAATACAGTCGACACTAACCACATGTGGCTATTTAAAGTTAGTTAAATTTCAATAATCATATTCCAAGCGTTTACTGACATGTGGTCAGTAGCTACTGTACTGGTCACTGCAGACACAGAACATTTTAGCAAAATATGCTAGCCACTGACCGCACGCTAGTGAGCACTTGCAATGTGGTTGCTTTAACGTAATTAACTTAAACACCATACCCCTGTACCCCTAAATACTAAAGTGCACATTTCCTAAGAACAAGGACAATCTCTTACATAACCACAATCCAATTATAGAGTTCAGGAAATGTCACACTGACACGACACCATTATCTAATACAGTGTCATATTCAAAGTTGTCCCAATACTGTTCACTGGAGTAACTTCCCCTTGCCACCCGAATCCAGGATCCAACTGGGTCACACATTGCAGTCAGCTCTCATTGTTCCTTTCCTCTCTCTGAGTCTAGATACTCAGCCTTTGTCTTTCATGACATGACATTTTTGAAGAATACAGGCCAGTTTATAAAACATCTCTTAATAAGTTCTAGAGACCTTCTGTACAACACTGTGCTTATAGTTATTAATACCATACTGTACACTAAAAAAATTTGTTAAGAGGGTATACTGATCTCAGGTTATCTGTTCTTACCACAAAAAAAGTCTTTTTTTTTTTTTTTTTTAAAGCTTATTTATTTATTTATTTAAGTAATCTCTACTGTGGGGCCTGAACTCACGGCCCTGAGACCAAGAGTCACACACTTCGCTGACAGAGCCAGCCAGGTGCCCCCCAAAAACTAGTATGATGCTCAAGGCTTTTGGGCCCTACGTTGCAGCCTTGCCTCCCGCCTCTCCAGTGACAGAATGACTCATAGCTCCCCAGAACGTGCAAGACTCTTCCATATCCTGTGTCTTTTCCTCCCACACCCTCTCTCCTGTGGAAGTCCTCCTCCTCATCAAAGATCACCTCCTCCAGGAAGGTGTCCAGGATTTCATCAGCCTGAGATGCCCTTCGGGCTGTACTCTGAAAGGCTTTTGTTGGGACCCCTTTATTGGCAGCCCTCACCATGCTGCAATGATCTGATGACCTGTCTGCCTCTTCCTGTGTCTCCAATCACGTAACAAAAATTTTTGACTGTCTACTCTGTGCCATGCACTATGGTGGGTACTTGGAATATTGCGCTTAAAAAATAAAAAAAGGCATGCATGATCCCAGCCTCATGAAGCCTGGGGGCTAACACAGCAGCAATTAAGCACAAGTGTCACCATACACTTTCCAGGGCCTACTGGGCCCTGACACCCAGAGGAGCTCAATAAATGTTTGCCCAATTAATGAATGTGACCAGAGGAGAGACAGCACTGAAGGTCTGGGTGCCCTGGGATGCGGTGGGTGAGATGGGCTACCTGGAGGCCGATGGACAACCGGTTGACCCCTGCAGCCCCAAAAGCTGCCAGCCTGGCGCCGGAGGGCGAAGTGGGGTTGGCCTCCAATGTGACTTCGGAGTCTGCAGGCAAATGAGCTGCCTGGTCCACCGCCTCCAGGACAGCAGCCACAGTGCTGGGACTGGCCAGACTGGGGGTGCCCCCACCAAAGAACACAGATTCCACCCTGGGGAAAGAGGGTGGAGAAGATGAGACCTGGGGGAGCCCTCCCGGACGCCTGCACCGGTCCTAGCTACTCCCTCCAAACAACTTCCAAGACCCCGCCTACAGCCCCAGTACCGACCTCCGCACCCCGCTGAGTCGCAGCAGCGTCTGAGCCTCGGTCACCAGACAGCTCCGCATGGCTGCCTCATCCACGCCGCAGGGGACGTATTTGTTGAAATTGCAGTAACTGCAGCGCTTCTCACAGTACGGCCACTGGGGGGCAGGGGTGGATGAGCGAGGGGCAGGGGTGGATGAGCGGGGCGCGGGGTGACCCCAGCGGCCCTCGCCGTTTGCAGGGTTCCGTCGCACACATCCCCATCCCAAAGTCCTCAACAACGGCTACACCATCTAAGCCACACAACTCCCCAAGGCAGGTGAGACAGGGAATATTATGCCCACTTCATTAGGAGAAAACTGAGGCTCAGAAGGAAATCACTCGGTCAAGGTCACCGAACTGGCGAGCACCAGCGACTTCAGGTCTCCGATCCAGGTCATTTCCTTGCCCGGGCACCGCGTCCCGTCCCAGACCTTGTCTGCGGGCCGGGACAGACGGAGGCGGCTTCACCGCGCGACCAGACGCCACGTGGGCCCCGGCCCGCCGCCCCCGCCCCACTCACGTGCACGTAAAGCGCCGCGCGCGAGCTCGGGGGCGCACGACTCGAGGATCCTCTCGCGCCCTCCGCGTGGCGGCGCCTCTGGGCAATTTTGGCCGCTGCCGCCCAGCCGCGGGCCCGGGTCCCGGGGAGCGCCATGGCGCACGCTGCGGCGGGGAGCAGCCCGGTGCGCCGGGAGATCCGGCCGACACGCGCCCGGGGCGCACGGGAGTGCGCGGAGCCAGGCCAGCTGGGCCGCCCCGGCGGAAGGAAGAGGGGCTGCGTGACTGCCGGCCGCGTCTCCGGACGGGCCGCCTGGGCCCGGGGGCCTCGCTGCTGCGGCGCCACCTGCTGGGCACCGACGCGCTCTCCGCAGCCGCCTGTCGGTCCCTTGCGGGGAGGGGCGTAGGGAGGGGCGGGGCGGGGGCCGGGTTGTGGGCTGAGGCGCCGTCCTTTTTTCACCCTGTCCGAGGGCGAGTTCCTCGACCCGTCCAGGAATTCTTAGACCGTTCCCTCACTTCCTTCATATTTTACGTGCCTGGCTCAGAGCTGGGCACTGGGGACATCTAGATGCATGAAACCAGGTCTCAGTACAGGTGCTTAAGACAGGAGAAAGAGAAACCAGTAAGAGACAGCGGGCGACAGATACTAATTCAGCACCTGCTGGATACCAGGGCAGTGTGCTCTGTGCTGTGTGGCGGGTCTGTTACAAGGGCCGTGGAGTCAGTGGGGTTAGGAGAGGGCACCTTGGGCTGGATGTTGAAGGTGTAGAAATTCCCAGGGGGCAGCCGGCTTGGCCAGGAGAGTAAGCTGTTATCTCCTGGGTCAGGCCAACCTGGGCACCTGCTGGGAGAATCAAAGATGGTGTAGGTATGAGAGACGAGGTGCAGGTGAAAGGCTGGAGAAGCAGGCACCTGAAGAACTGTTTGATAAAGTGGAATGATTGTGGGCTTTGGAGCCAGACATCTGGGTTCTAATTCCACCTGTGTGGCTTTGGGTAAGAATCTGAACCTCTCTGAGTTTCCAGGTCTCACCCTTTGTGAAATTGGGCTAGTGCCTACTTGGCAGGGTTGCTGGGAAAATTTCAAGAGAAAATGCATATGAAAGCACTTAGCATAGTTTCTGGCACTGGGAGCATCCTAAAAGTAAATTTTCTGAATTTTCTGAAAAGTAAAGAGGAGGCTGCTGCTGGAGGGGGCAGATACACTGGGAGGGAAGTATGGAAAGCAGCAGGAAAGTTTTGGCCTCTGTGAACTAGAAACTGATGTGCCTTTTGGAACCCAGCTGTTTTTATTTCTTGCGGGGAGCTCCAGCATGCTAGATCTGGCCCAGCCCATCAGGGAAGCCCCAGGTTCATCTATTAAAAAAAAAAAAGGGTTGGTTTTGGCGTGGGCAGTGGAATAACAGGATGTGGGATGATAGCTAAAGGGTATGGAGTTTCTTTTTAAGGTGATGAAGAGGTTTAAAATGGACTCTGGGAAACAAATGTAACATTGTGTGTTAACTATACCTCAATGAAAAAAATTGACTTAGGGGTTGATTGCACATATCTATGAATATACTAAAAACCATCGAATAGGATACTTTTAACGGGTGAATTGGATGGTATGTGCAATTTTATCTTAACAAAGCATTTATTGTTTTAAAAATTTTATTTACTTGAGAAAGAGTGAAAGAGCATGCACAAGTTGGGGGGGAGGGGCAGAGGGAGAGGGAGAAGCAGACTCCCTGCTGAGCAGGGAGCCTAATGCGGGGCTGAATCCCAGGACCCCAGATTGTGACCTGAGCGAGCGAAGGCAGATGCTTAACTGAGCCCCCCAGGAGCCCCAGCTTTTATTGTTTTAAAAGGAATACTTCTTGCTGGACTAATCTGACAACAATGTGAAAAAGCAACGAGTATACCTTAAAAAAAAAAAATTGGGTTGGTATCTCAAAGGGATCGAATGAGGATTAAATTAAGTAGATAATGCACGCCAAAGTGCTTAGCACTATCGTGACAAGGAGTGGGAGGTCTGAAAGTGCCTCCTCCTTTCTCCATCCCAGAGTGGCTGCCAAGAGAGCACGCCAGCAAGAGACCAACCAAAGAAAACAGAGAAGCTCTTTATGCCAAATCACAAAGACAGACGGGAGTGTGGGGGAAGGGCAGGGAGGGCCTGGGAGGACCCCCAGTCCCTTATTCACAGGTTTAGATGTTGTTCCATCTGCTCTCGAAGTTTGAATTTCTGGATCTAGAGGAAAAAGAAGAGAGTGAGAGCCAGACTCGGGGCCTCTGCCAGCAACAGTGACCAGCTGGCTTGGTTTGCCTGAGACTGAGGAGTTTTTTTAGGGTAAAGCCAGGAAAGTTTGGGACAAACAGGGATGAGCTACTTGGTCATCCTACTGCCAGCTTCTGGACAGACTCTTTTGCCCACTGCTGAGGGAGGCATAGGTGGGGCCACCTAGGCCTTCTGGGAACCTAGGACCCCAGGCCACCCTGCCCCCCTCTGGTCCCTTTACACACCTTTCCTGAGACGGTGAGGGGGTAGTTTGTGACAAACACGACATATCGGGGAATCTTGAAGTGGGAGATCTGCAGACCAGAGGGAGATAAAGTGTGAGGCTGGGCGAGGTCATAGGTTTAGGGAGATGGGGTGCAGGTGAAACCTGGGACAGTGGGACCGTGGACGGGCTGGCTGGCAGGGAGAGAGGGCTGAAGAACGAAATAACATCAGCTTGGGGCGGTTGAGGCTCCCACCTTCCCTTTGCAGAAAGCCTTGATCTCCTCCTCCGTAGTCTTTTCTCCCTTCTTCAGGCGAATGCAGGCACAGACTTCCTCCCCCATCCGGTCATCCTTCACTCCCACCACCTTCCCGAGCCAGAGACATTTATTAGATACTGCCATGCCCATCCCCGGTTCCTGTTCCTGGGGGCTCACCTGGGCTGGGTGCCTCACCTGCACTTCCTGCACCTGCGGGTGTGTGTGGAAGAAGTCCTCGAGCTCCGCGGGGTAGATGTTCTCGCCGCCCCGGATGATCATATCCTTGGAGCGGCCGACGATCTTGCAGAAGCCCTGCTTGTCCATCACGGCTATGTCTCTGTGAGGAAAGCCCAGGAATGGCCTCTCACCTCTGCTTCCTCTGACTGGCTCGCTCCCTTATTCGTCAGACATTTATTGAGCACCTACTGTGTGTCTCGCACTGCTCTAGAGTCTGGGGGATATGGCACGAACAAGACATTCTGTAGATACGCTTTTCATGGAGGGTTTCTTTTCTTTTTTTTTTTTAATCAATCGGGTCTCAGTTCAAACATGTCTACCTTACAGAGGCTTTCTCTGATCCCCCCCGAGTCTAAGAGAAGCGCCCCTCTCCACCACTGCCACTTTCTTTCCTCTGACCCTATTTTACTGTCTTCATGGTGTTTAGACAGGTGGAGAGTAAGAGCAGGACCCGCCTCTTGCCTCCCCTCGGACCGCGAGCGTCCAGAACAGCAGTGGCCCTGGGAGGCACATGATGAGAACTTGTTCAGGGGACAGATGAGTGAGTCTTGGCTCAGATTTTGCAGACACTGTTCTCCCTGTTGTAGTTTAATGTTTCCAGCTCAGCTTCAGACCGCCTGCCCCCAACCCACCCCCACCGCCCCCAGCCTCTCTGAGGCCCTGGGCTGCCTCCTCACCCTGTCCGATACCACTTGTCCTGTCCAATCGTCTCCTCGGTCTTCTGGGGCTCGCCCCAGTAGCCCAGCATGACACAGTACCCGCGGATGCACAGCTCTCCGGGCGTGTTCAGCTCCACCAGCGTCCCCGTGTTCACGTTCACAATCTGGGCCTGGGACGGGAGCAGCCTCAGGCTGGGGCCTCCTGCGCCCTCACCTCAGGAGGGAGGGGGGGCCCTTGGGGACGGGGGTGGAAGGGGCTTTGCTTTTCCACCCCCTGGCTCTGCTCATCCCGATCCAGGGAAGGGAGCGGATCCCCCAGCAGCCAGACACGTGAGCTGGGCTGGAAGAAGGGTGCAGGCAAGGAGCTGAGGGGAAGCGGAGGGGGGCGGCCGCTGGTGCAGAGGACGAGGCCCGTGGAGGGCCAGGCCAGCTGAAGAATTACAAACTCTGCAGAAGAGAAGGGAGTCTCCTCTTATTTCCCATCAAGCAGCGACTAAGGAGGCCGGGGAGCCGGTGTGGCAGGGCCACGGGGACAGGAGAAGGCAGAGTTGGAGAGCCCTAGCACAGAAAGGAGCCACAGCCAACGTGCAAGGAAAGCCTGGTCTGTGTACCTCGGGAGCTGCATCCGGGAAATGGGGCAAACTCCGCTTGCCCCTGTCTACCTTGCAGGTGGGCACCCCGGCGAGTGGCAGTGAGACTGTCAGACACCTGGGAAGGGGCTAATGCCACTGCACACTCACCCCATGGAGCGGGGCAGGAGCAGTCTGCCCCAGGATGGTGGCGAGCCTCCGCGGAAGGGCTGCGTGGGCAATGACCCCAGAGGGGCCAGGGCACAAGGAGGCAGGGGAAACCAGGTGCAGGCTGGCATCAAGCACCCGTGTTGGGGCAGGCAAGGAGCCACGGCTGGGAATTTCAGAGGGAGAGATGCTCTGGGTCAGCCTTCAAGGTGCAAGGGGCCCTCAGAGGGACGGGCTGCTTGGGAAATGGAGTGTTTATGCCAAGCAAACAGAGGTGCTCTGCGGAAGGCGGGGCGGAGCAGGGGGGAGGCTGGGGGGGGAAAGAGCTATGTAGGAAAAATCTCTGCTCTGGCTCCTCTTGGAGGCTGTCCTGACTGCCCTGAGACAGGCAGTGGGCCTTGGCAAAAACACACCTCAGACAGGAAGGGAGGCTGCGGGGTTCAGCCGGCGGCTGCTCACGGCCAGTGCCCCAGCTCTTCCCTCTCGGGCCTCAGCCCACGAGGGAGTGTACGGCTCTCTAATTGAAGACAATAAACGTCCCCAGGGAATGCACCCAAGCTGAGTGATAGGAGGTGGGGTCTGAAGGGCTGGGGCTGGGGCTCACCTCTGTGTGAGGCATAATTCTGCCCACGCTTTCTGCCTTCCGCTCCACAGTGTCCTCGGTGAAGTTCATGAAGGTCACAGGGCTGTTCTCAGTGGTCCCATAAGCCACCTAGAGGATTGGGGCAGGGTGTTTGGAGGGAGCCCTGGGGCTGCAGAGGGGAGGGCGAGCTACCCTGGAGGAATGGGAAGGGACCCAGGAGAAAAGTGAGGCAGCTGAGTGGTGGGAACTGAGGCGTTTGGGCAGAGGGCAGGGGTCCGGAGGCAGAGGCATTGGGGTGCTGAGCTGACTAGCTCAACTAGCAGGGTCCCCAGGTCTGAATTAAAATTGAGAGCAGGGAAGCCATTCTTTCCCAGTATGCGCCGGTTCCCAGCTTCCTGGACTAGCCACATGCCTGAGCCTGTGGTTCCCTGTGTTACTGATGCCCCGCCTTCTCTCCCTCAGCCCTAGGCCGTCTTCGCACCCCCTTCCTGATCTCAGACTGCAACATCCCCTGCCCCTCCCTTCCAAACTGAAGGTCTCACAAACTTGAGGACAAAGCCAGCCCACCTGGGCCTAGCTGGGAACTGTGCAGATACAAACCACCCGAAACCTGGGATCAATGCCTGGCCTTGGGGTGGGTGATCCCCAAGCTTTGGAGAGTTTCCTGTAAATTTACTTCCATCAAAATGCAAAATGTAGCCAAAGCAAGGGTTTAAAAGCCAGTGGCACGCTCACCACCTAACACTTCTAGTGGTTGGAACATCCTGAGCAACAGAAAACCAGAAGCCAGCCTTGGAGGAGCCTTAAATACCACCAGGGAATGTTCTGAGCCAACTATGACCCCCCTCTGGAGGCAATGGGTGAAAGGAGCTTGGGAGAGGGGCTAGCTCCTGATCAGCAAAGACAACAGACCTTTGTCCATCCTCCACCCCACCCCCCACCCCCAGTTTCTTTTGTGTTAGCTGGCACACTGCTGGGGTCTGGCCCCGCCCCTCCCCCTCTCAAACACAGACAACAACCCCGACTGGGCAGCCCAGAGCTCAGACCCTGCCTGCCTCCCTTCCCCTTTCCACAGGAATCCGGACACCGTGGCTGGCAAGTGGACACAGAGACCTGGTCAGCCGCGGCAGGGCTGCCCACAGGACCAGAGCCATCCAGGGCTGGTCCCTGGTAGCCAGGACCTGACACTGCCCCCCCCCCCCCATAGTCCTGGGGCCACTGCCCAGGTGTGGCCTCTGCCAAGTACACCTTGGCGCCACTCTGGCCACCACCCTGTGAGACCCCTCAGGGGCAGGTCCTGACCACTGGGGGTGGGGATGAGGAGATGGAGATATTTTAGGGAGATGAAGGGTGGGGAGAGGGGTGGGAAGGGGGGAGATGGTGCGACTGTGCTCCTTCAGTTGTCCCCACTCGTGGCCTGTGGTCGTCAGGTGTGTCTGTGAGTTCTGCGGGTCGCCCCCCCACTCCCCGCCCCTGTTCCCACATTTCTGGTTAGCCTTCAACCGTGGAAAAAACGGGACAGGAGTGCCGGGGACAGAAATTCAAGCCCGGGGCGGGGAGAGGGGCGGGAGAGCAGCTCCTGCGGCGGGGAAGGAGCGCCCATCTCCTTAGGGTTGGCCCGCTGTCCAGCCGGAAGGGGGAGCCCGCCGCCAGCGCGGCTCTCACGCTCGGCCGGCGCCGCACAACAGTGCCATTAAAGCGCCGCCGGCCGGCCGACCGCGGCGAGACTCGCGTCCGGCCGTCCGGCCCCGCTTCCTCTCTCCCCGGGGCCAGGGCGCCGCGCCGAGTGTGCATGGGGGGGGGTGGCATGGGGGCGCGAACTTGTGCAAACAAGTAAGTTCGGGAACGCCTCCCTCTCCGGTGTAAACTCGGGGCTCTGGAGGCACCCGTACCCCCAGCCCCCAAAGGATGGGGAAAGGAGGTGGGGGATCGGAAGGGAGGCAGGATCTGAGCGCAGGGAGAAAGGGGGCCGGGGCTCGGGGACGAGGCCCCGGGGGTCACGGCCCCGGCCCCCCGCACGGTCCCCAGCTGGGGGCAGGGCCCCACCCCTCCCCGTCGAGGGCGGGGGCGCATCTCTGGGCGGGAGGGAGTTAAGCCCGGTGGCCTGGATGCTCCACGTAGGAGCTGGCTCCGGCTGCCGGCTGCGGTCAGGGCCACCGTATAAAGAGGGCGGGAGCCCGGAGCGCCGAGGACTTGCCGCTACCCGCGCCCCGCCGCCGCTGCCCCCCAGGCCCCGGCCCCAGGTGTCCCGGCCATGGCCCGTCCGATGCTCTTGCTCAGTCTCGGCCTCCTGGCCGGCCTCCTGCCGGCACTGGCCGCCTGCCCCCAGAACTGCCACTGCCACGGCGACCTGCAGCACGTCATCTGCGACAAGGTGGGGCTGCAGAAGATCCCCAAGGTGTCAGAGAAGACCAAGCTGCTCAACCTGCAGCGCAACAACTTCCCGGTGCTGGCCGCCAACTCGTTTCGGGCCATGCCAAACCTCGTGTCGCTGCACCTGCAGCACTGCCAGACCCGCGAGGTGGCGGCTGGAGCCTTCCGAGGCCTCAAGCAGCTCATCTACCTGTACCTGTCCCACAACGACATCCGCGTGCTGCGCGCCGGCGCCTTTGACGGCCTGACCGAGCTCACCTACCTCTACCTGGACCACAACAAGGTGACCGAGCTGCCCCGGGGGCTGCTCTCCCCGCTGGTCAACCTCTTCATCCTGCAGCTCAACAACAACAAGATCCGTGAGCTGCGCGCTGGCGCCTTCCAGGGCGCCAAGGACCTGCGCTGGCTCTACCTGTCAGAAAACGCACTCAGTGCGCTGCAGCCCGGCGCTCTGGACGACGTGGAGAACCTCGCCAAGTTCCACCTGGACAGGAACCAGCTGTCCAGCTACCCCTCGGCTGCTCTCAGCAAGCTGCGGGTGCTGGAGGAGCTGAAGCTGTCCCACAACCCCCTGAAAAGCATTCCTGACGGTGCCTTCCAGTCTTTCGGCAGATACCTGGAGACCCTCTGGCTGGACAACACCAACCTGGAGAAGGTGAGCTGCTGGCCGCAGGGCTCTGCCCTGGCTCCTCTTCTGCCTCGAGGCTCCGCGGGTCTGGGGCCACGGCTGGGCACCATCCCTTCTCCCCGAAAATTGCTTCTGTCTCTCTGGCTAGCTCCAAGGAGAGGAGCTCTGCCACCTCTGTCCCTCATCCTGCCTCATCCGCACCCTAAAGCCTGCCCTGCTGTCCCTGTCCCTAGTCTGAGCCACTGCCCTCTGAGGCTTCCCACTTATAGACGGAGCTGGGGCTGCCGTGGCCCCAGCGATGGCCCCTAGGAGGCATGTCCAGTGCCCCTGAACCCCCTGCTGTGGGCAGGAGCCCCCTCTTCCTGTTGGGCCTTCCATCCCTCCTCTGCTGTATTTTTCCTGTCTCCAGGAAACCTACCACCCCATAAAGGAAGGTTTGTTTATTGAGAAGCTTTCCAGAGGAGCTGGGCAAATCAGGCCCACAAAGAGACCCTGTTCTTGGTGGGGGGGTGTCCATGTGTGCTGAGGTGGGGTGGGGGACTGGGGGGTGAGGGGAAAGCAAACAGCCGAGGAAGAAGACCTCCATGTCCCCCAGAGGCCCTGGCGAATGTCCTCCCTCTTCCCCAGCTCACACACATCCACCCCGCACCGCATTCCCAGGTCCATTTCAGCTGAGTGGGGCCCAAGGACCAGGGGCTTCCCCAGGTGGCAGGGAGGGCACTCAGGGCCTCCACGAAGGGGCAAAGGCGAGAGCCACATAGCACCGTCAGCCTTTGGCACAAGACTCCAGGTGTCTCCCCACGGAGAAGACTGGCTGTGCTTCACTATCCCCCAGAGCACTGACGGCCCTTTGCCCACCCTGGTCACCAGACGCATCTCCTGGCTGCAGCCTTGCTCAGTCCTTTCTGCCCTGTGATACCCAGATGGGGCTGCCTGGGGTTGGGGCGGAATCCCTCCTCGGGACTGGAAAATCACTCTGTGTACAGGGGCTTCGGCCAGGAGGTTTGGGTGGGGACCAGGGCAAGGTGTAGAAGACCGTCATCAGAACAGTCTGGTTCCAGGGAACTTCACACCCCTCCCTGAGCCACAGGGCACAGGGATGAGGGCAGAACCATACCTGGATGGCAGCCAACCTTTGTCCGGGGGGATGGAGCCCGCCTGTCTTCAGCCCCGGGCCCCTCCAGAGATAAAGTCAGAGTTCCCTGTGGCCCACCGGTGCCAGAGTGGCCTTTTAGTGGGGAGCAGGGACTGATCTGGGGCAGGGGAGGCCAGGCAGAACTGTGATGCCTGGGCCAAGATGTGGGCACCAATAGAATGTTTCCTCTGGAGCCATCCAGCCTGGCCAAAGTCTCTACCAAGGAGGCTCCACAAATAGCCTCTGGCAAGCAGTGAGGGAGGGAGCAGTGAGGACAGAGCTGGGGGAAGTCCCAGGACCCTGGGGCTGCGGGGAGCCTGGGCCCATTGCCCATCCCACCAAACACTGACCAGCTTCACCGGGTGCCAACTCGGGCTGCTGGAGCCAAACTCTGGCTGCCTCCCCAGTCCCAGTGTTTGTGCAGGGAGCGTGGTGCCAGGGGAAGAGGAGCTGGGTGTGGTCCTGCCGCTACTGTTTACTTGCTAGTGTGACCCTGGGCAAGAGACTTGACAACCCCCCCGCCCCCCTCCCCCACCCCATCTGCATTTTGGAAATACAAGCACCTATCTCAGTAGGTGGTTGTACGGATCAGATCATCTGAGACACCCTAGTCACGCTGAAAGTCCTCAAGGAGCCACTGCCCTCTGGGACCATAGGGCTGGGAGAGGCTGGACCCTGGGGCTGGGGTGCTCACTCCTGTCGTCCTCACTCCCCAGTTCTCAGACGGCGCCTTGCTGGGTGTGACCACACTGAAACACGTCCATCTGGAGAACAACCGCTTGAACCAGCTGCCCTCCAACTTCCCCTTTGACAGCCTAGAGACCCTCACCCTCACCAACAATCCCTGGAAATGTACCTGCCAGCTCCGGGGTCTTCGGAGGTGAGAACACCCCCCTGCAGTCCCCCAGAATGTGCTCTCATGGGATGAAGCAGAGATACCCCGGCCCCGCATGGAGACATCTGGGCCCTATGTCCTAGATCTGCTGCCTAGTAGGTGTGGGAGCCCAGGAGTTTGGCACGTGAAGATGACGGTTCCAGGCCATCCTAGAGATAAGTCCATCCTGGGCCCCTGGCTCGCTGTCCCCTCCCCGAGCACTCCCACCTCTCTCCCCCAAGCCCAGCGACTCTCTGTCTCTCTAGGTGGCTGGAAGCCAAGACTTCCCGCCCTGATGCCACTTGTGCCTCGCCCGCCAAGTTCAAAGGCCAGCATATCCGTGACACGGACGCTTTCCGCGCCTGCAAGTTTCCCACTAAGAGGTCCAAGAAAGCCGGCCGCCATTAAACAGGTGGGGGACGGGTGGGCAGGTCCCCCATTCTCTTCTCGGGGATTCTAGCAAGGGAGGAGGGTGTCCGCACAGACCCTCCATTTGTGTAGGGAGAGGAGGGGAAGGACAGGGGCTCCCCTTCTAAAGGGGAAAATGACACTGCCTGGGACCCCCCCCATTCTCGGCCAGCCTTGTCTGGGTTGTTGGACTCCTGACACTGAACTTTGCCTCACCACAGGTCCTGACTCAGCCGGTCCTGGTGACCGGCCTCTGCCTTCAGCGGAAGAAACTACTGACCTTCCCACCTCTGACCCCCACCTTCTCCCCACAGCCTCTGCTGGCGCCAGAGCTGTCCACATCTAGATACGTCCTGGCAGGGGGGCTCGGGCGCTCCAGCACGAACCCAGCTCCACCTGCTGGTGAGAGCTCCATCACGCCTGGCCCCACCGCCATGGCTCCTCTCAGAGACGCTGCTGCCAAGACCCCAAGTCCTTCAGAACCAGAACAGGGCAGCCATCAGGACGGCCACCCTTCCAGAATCCTCTTCCCCTCTGCTCCCCTTTACCTTGCCATTTGGAAACAAACATCAGATCCTTGCCCCACCCCTTGCTTCCAGAAACGGTCTTGAGCCCATACCCCAGCTCCGCCAGCCCCCCACCCCCCACCTGCCAGGACACTCTAGCAGGACACTGGTGCTTTGCCACATACCCTCCCATGCTGCACTTCTTTCCCAGATTTCCATGAATACAAATTTATGTATATGTAATATTTACTCCCCTGTCACCTATTTCTTTTTTTTTTTTTTTTTTAAGATTTTATTTATTTATTTTTGCAAGAGAGAGAGTGAGTGAGCATGCATGAGCGCGGGGAGGGGTAGAGGGAGAAGCAGAATCCCCCTCAGAGCAGGGAGCCCAATGCTGGACTCGATCCCGGGACCCCGGGATCCTGACCTGAGCCGAAGCCAGATGCTTAACCGATGGAGCCACCCAGGTGCCCCCTGTCACCTATTTCTATGATTGGCCAGCTGCCAATAGGTCAGACTTTCTGACATCTGCTTTCTGGAAGGAGGGCCAGCTGAGAGGGTCTTCCTTGGAGATCTGGTCTGAGCTCCTCCCACACCCACCTGTTCGCACCCCAGCACGGCCTGCCCCCTGCCCACAGCCCCCGCCCAGCCTCCGCCCACTCACCACCAGGTCCTTCATGTTCAGCTTGTCAATGATGGCTCGGATCAGCTCTGGGGGTGCCGGGGACCCAGCAATCATACCTGAATCAGAGAGAGGACTGACACAGCTCCCCGCTTCTCCAGGCCCAGTGGACCCCCTTCACCTGCAGCTCCTTCTAGAGAAGAACGTTCCCCTCTGACCCTGGACTTATTCCTACACCTGGCAGCTGGCCTTGGGCTGGTGTCCAGGGACACTGAGGATTTGCCTCCCTCCCACCCACTTTTCTACAGTGAGCTTTTTGCCCCCTAAATAAAAGGCTGGGCACATATCTAGCTCAGCAATCCTGGCCTGGCCACCCTTGGCCCTACCCTACCTCCACGCATGGCCGAGATGTCATAACTGGAGAAGTCTGGCTGGTTCAGAATGTCCACAAACATTGTGGGGGTGCCATACAGTAAGGAGCCTCTGTGTAAGGTGGGGGGAGTGTCTCAAAATCAGGCTTGGAAGGGGAAGGGAACCCCCTCTTCTCACCCATCCCGCCCTGAAACTGCAGTAAGGGCCGAGGCTGCATATTTGGGAAACAAGGAGAAGCTCTTTGGAGGCAGGAACCGGTCCTCCCATGGGAGTCTCCCACTACCCCTGGTCTCCATTTCTCTGGGCTGAAGGGAGGAGACATCTCCAAAAGGGATCAGGGCCCAGGAGTGAGGAATAGGAGGGTCTCATCAGCCCCTGGGGGGGGGCTGCCCACTGATGCCCACCTCTCTTTGCTGATGGCCTCCAGCGCCTTCTTGCCATCGAAGGTCGGAGAGGGTAGGATGAGGGTGGCGCCATACATCATGCTCACCATTGTGCCCCCCACAGAACCCAGGCAGTGGTACAAGGGGCTGGGCACGACTATCCGTGATTCCTCCGGCATCTGGGGTTGGAGGCGGGAAGCCGGTTCTATCCGGAGCCCAAAGCCCCAGGTGCCAGTTCGTCTAGCCAGCAGGGGGAACCCAACAAGACCCCCCCCCCCAACCGCCCCCTGCAGGGCCTGGGCTAGGCCCCTCACCTTCAGGTGCATCCTCAGCCGTTCCCCTATCAGGTTGGAGTTGTTGACAATGTTGTAGTGGGAGAGGGTGGCCCCCTTGGGTCTGCCTGTCGTCCCCTGATAAGACAAGCAGGTGATGCTTGGCCTCCTGCTCCCCATCTCCTTCCCCGCTCTGGGCCCCTGTGTGGGAGAGCCCTGGAACGGGGCGTCAGGAGACGGGGACTACTGCCCCAGATCCATTCATTCACTGAACACGTGTTCACTGTTTAGCAGGCGCGTGCACGGTGCCAGGTGTTAGGATCCAGAGGTGTGGAAGGTAAGGTCTCTGTCCTTACGCCACTCATAAGGTTGCTCAGAGGACTCTGTGGCCCACCAGCAGATTCCCACTCTGGGCCTCAGTTTCCTCATCTGCTAAATGAGGAGGCAGATCTATCAGCTCTGGCCTGTGCCGCCAGTGCATCTGGCCCTGGGCTGAGGATGAGAAGGCGAGGGCGGGGGGCATGTGACAAGGACACCAGTGGCCGATGTTTTCCAGAGCAGAGAGGACAGCTAGGGCCAGGCCCAGGAGGAGAGTGTCTGCACTCTGGACCTCCTTGGTCTTGGGCAAGGGTCACAGGGGTGGGCAGGGGGTAGCATGCCAGCCTGGAGACCTCTGCCCTACCGAGGTGAACTGGATGTTGATGGGGTCATGGCAGGACAGGAACTGCTGGTTGTACCGGAGCCGGGCCAGATGCTGCTCTTTGCCTCCAGAGGCCACCACCTCATCCAGGAGCAAGGTCCCCGGCAGAGGGTCGTCCACCGAGATGACCGTGGTCAGGTCTGGGAGCCTGGAGGTTGGGAGGGTAGCGAGAGTCAGAGCCTAGGGAGACGTGAGCCTCATCCCTGAGGGCGCGGGGGCCAGGGGGCCACACCATGCATCCTTCCCAAGGGAGGACACCCTCACCTCTGACTCTTCAAGTCTCCTGGCTGGGCCTTCTCCAACTCTGGACAGACCTGCTTCAAGATGTGATAGTATTGCTGGGTCTTGAATTGCTTGGGGAAAGCGAGGGCTTTGCAGCCTACCTGTGGAGGTGGAGCCCCGCCCCCCCAGCACGGTCAGCAGGGGGCTCCAGGCGGGGGCTCTGGGGTAGTTCTAACAGTTACTCTCGCTCACACACGCACACCACCTCACCCAGGTGCTACCGCCCTGACACACGCATGTGCCACCTCAAGGCACGCCCCAGCCTTGTGTCTGACCAACCACCCTCTCCTCCCACCCACACAGACCCAAGCAAGGACAGTCTCTGGGTGTCCCCCACCTGTGCATGCCTCCCCTAGGGGCGGGTCCTACCTTCTTGAGGGCATACTCCAGCTCCATAGCCTGATAGGCTGGGTTCACGGACACCTGGTGGAGACAGCAAGGGGATGTCAGTCAGTGTCTTGGCTCGATCCCGTCCCTCTCGCCGCCCCTCCGTTCTTAGGAGGCACAGAAACACCATGTGGTCAGAGGCAGTGCCCTACACGTCCGGGCCTCCTTTGGGGGCTTCAGAAGAAAGCGCTACCCTCTGGTGGTTTGGGGGCCGAGGAGCCGGGGAGTCCCCCTGAAATATGCACTCCCTACACACCCAGCTGCGCCGGGCAAGCCCCTGCTCACCAGAATGATGCCCGCCTGAGCGGTGGCCAGCTGCATGAGCACCCACGCGTAGGAGTTGGGTCCCCACATGCCCAGCCGGTCGCCCTTGCAGAGGCCGATACTCAGGAGCCCAGAAGCAGCTTTGTCCACCTGGTGGAAACAGGGCATGAGGGGTGAGATGCGGGCGAGCAGGAAGGGGCCCATGACTCCCACCGCAGCCCTTGGCCCAGGGGTTCCCAACAGAACCCGCTGGGAACGAGGGACAGGCAGATTTCCAGGCCGCAGTGGGCCTGGGGCTATGCATAGTTAACAAGCATCCCAGGAGGGAGCGGTGCAGGTGACATCAGGTGCAGGTGGCCCCTTCTGCCTCAGCCCTGTGCCGTTCTCCTGCCATCCCCTGGGGTCCTCAGGCCGCCCCAGCCCCCTGCCCCACAGCCAGCTTCGGCCCCTGCAGCTCTACCCAGCCAGTGCAGCCTGGGGGCTAGCACCTGCCTACTTCGGGGGTTCAAGACCAGGACCCACCTCCTCCTTGAGCTGGGCAAAGGTCAACCTGATGTTTTCCTGGGGGACGACCAAGGCCTCTCTGTCAGGGACCCTCTGTGCTGTGGCTTCCAGGCACCGCCCCACAGTCTCGTGGATAAGACTAGGTTTTGTGAGGCCCTGGACGTAGCTGAGGCCTCCAATGGGCAGGGGGATGGTGTTATCCGCCTCTCTGGAACTGTGGGGAGACAGGGTTGTGTGGAGCTGGACTCCATCGCGCCAGGCCGGGCCTCGCTGGCACCCAGGGCTGGGAGGGAGGTTGCTTACAACGTGGGAGGGGCTGCTTCAGAAACGGCCTGCCCCTGCCCCAACCCTATCCCCGTCCCCAGGAACCAGGACCCAATAGAAAGGCTCAGTCATTCTGTAACTCTCAAACTGTACTCAAAACAAAACAAAAAACAAAAAACAAAAAACCCAAAACAAAACAAAAAATCTATTAATTATTTTAAAAACAAAAACAGAAAAGGCCCCCAGAACTAAAAGTATCACACGGTCGGCTTAGGCCTGTGTGTGTTTGCTGGCCCCTCTGGGGGACAGGGGCTGGGCTCCCGCTGAGGTCTCGTGGGGAGGGGTGCAACAGGTCTCAGACCCTGTTCCCATGAGAGAGGGCGTGGCGTAGGGCCTGAGGACCAATGCTGACCATGTGGCACTGCAGCTGCTAAGCTAGAAAGACCATGTGTCTCTTCTGTTGATTGACTGCGTTGTGGGGGAGAATTTCTGGGAAGAACAAGGTATGCAGGGCAGAGGGGAGCAAAACGGGGTTTCCCCACAAACGGGAGAGGAGCCCACTGCCATCTTGCAGGAGGCGGGTCACGAGGCAGGCTGAAAGGGAGGCTGCTCAGCCTGACTGCTTTGGACCAGGGAGCCGAGGATGAGTCCCATAGTGGGGACACCCGCTGCAGCTCTGTGGGGAGTGAGTGAGCACCAGGCTGGCATCGGGGACGGCGGGGGGTGGGGTGGGCGGGAGTGTCTGAGGTCTCATCCCAGGTATGCTGCTGGCTGGGTGGGCAACTGCCACAGACACCTCTGGTGTCCCATGTCACCCCCATGGAGCATCTCTGGTTTCTGCTACTGGGACTGTTCCTTGGGATTCTGTCTGCTGGGGGGGGGGCTTCAATTCTCCCCTTCTGCAGCTGGACAGATCTGGGAGGCGTCTGTCCCTTCTCAGAGGTCTTGGTGGGTCAAGCCCTTGCTGCCTTGGCTGTGACCTCGACAACACTCTGTGCTAGCTTCTCCTCCGGTCTTTTTCTCCTCACTTCTGCTTCCAGCACTACCAACCACGCACAGCCCTCGTCCCCGGGGGAATCCAAGTAAAGATGCAGGGTTTCTCCTCCCTAGGTCTCCGCTTCCCCACCTATGAACAGTTTGAGGATTGGACCCACTGGTTATTCTCAGGTGAAAGGGGATATTATCGGGGCGCCTGGGTGGCTCAGTCGTTGAGCATCTGCCTTTGGCTCAGGTCATGATCCCAGGGTCCTGGGATCGAGCCCCGCATCGGCTCGCTGCTCCGCGGGAAGCCTGCTTCTCCCTCTCCCACTCCCCCTGCTTGTGTTCCCTCTCTCGCTGTGTCTCTCTCTGTCAAATAAATAAATAAAATCTTTAAAAAAGGGGGGGGGATATTATCTAAATGGCCTGGTTAATCTTCTCTTTCTTTTTTCTTTTTAAAAAAATTTTTTTAATCCTTTTTTTTTGTCAGAGAGAGTGCGAGCACAAGCAGGGGCAGTGGCAGGCAGAGGGAGAAGCAGGCTCCTTGCTCAGCAAGGAGCCCAACGTGGGATTCGATCCCAGAACCCTGGGATCATGACCCAGCTGAAGGCAGATGTTCAACCAACTGAACCACCCAGGCACTCCTCTATTTTTTTTTTAAAAAAAATGCCTAGGGTGGAATTCATGACCCTGAGATCAAGACCTGAGCTGAGATTAAGAGTTAGACAATTAACTGACCAAGTCACCCAGGAGCCCGGACTTGGTTAATCTTTTTTTTTTTTCCTGGTTAATCTTTTTAAAGGATTGTGGTGAGACACCTAGGCCACGTGGTTCCTGCATGTGAGCTGGGGCAGAAAACAGCCCAGACAGCAGGGCTCTAAGGTCCCATGAGGCCCCACACCCTATCATCCACAGGCTGACAAACCTAAAGAACTGTTGAGCAGATTCCCAGTGGCCACTATGACACCCCTCAAAAGGGATTGCATACCCCAAATCCCTACCTCACAGGCATGCGGTCAAGGGCGTGCATGTATCCCCACTGGGAAACAAGCATGCTCTTTTTCTTGGGGTTTGCCAAAGTGATGGTTGTAAGAACAAGCATGTGGAGAGAACCTGCTTAAGAACAAACTGAACACAGGGTTAAGTAGGGAGAGAGAGACAGAGAGAGACAGGAAGACACAGCAACAAACTTCATCATAAGGTTTTGAATCCCTAGGCCGAGCCACATGTGATGTCTACCTTCCTCTGGACTTTTCACTGCCAAAAGTCAATACATTCCCTCTTTAAATTTAAGCCAGTTTTGGGGGAAAAAGCCAAATTCCATTTGTAACAACAAGGATAAAGCTGGAGGGGATAAAGCTGGAGGATGTGATGCTAAGTGAAATAAGCTATATGCAGAGAGACAAATATTGCATGATTTCACTTATACGTAGAATCTAACAAATGAGCAAACAAAGATAAATCTGATTTTATTTGCTTACAGCTGGCACATCCTAATATACCTACATTTTTCACATTCAGTGGATGACCAGGGCCCTTGAAGCCCTGGCAGGAGGCCTCCCATAGCCCAGCATCAGGATCAGGAGGCAGCAAAAGGCAAATCTCAGCCACCTTAATGGTTTTGTTGTCAACAGAGCCTGACAACAGGCTTCCTCTTGTTCTCACAGTGACCAGGCGTCCTATTTTGTTTAGAACCTGGGTTCCTACTCATTCGCTGTGGATTTCAGACCAGACGGTATCCTTCTGGAAATTCTAGTTGGTAAATCAACAGGTTGATTTACATGCAAACAAACAAACAAACAAAACAAAAACCAGAAAAGAAGTCCATTTCAATTGTCACATGTATTACATCCCTTATCTTCATGGCAGCTCTGAAAGGTGCTGCGACAGAGGCCCCCAGTAAGCCCTTGTCCTTATTAAACCACCCTCTGGGTGTTCAGCTGGCCTTGGCCATGTGGACTCCAGACCACATTCCCAAACTTCCCTCGAAGGTGCTCTGGCAAGAGATATCTACAGAGAGGTACTGTGTGCAACTTCCCTTACCGGGAAGGCGCATCTTCTCTTTGTCCTTCACTGGCTGGAATGTCATCTGGAAGAGAATGGCAGCCATCTTGGGCCACCTGGTGAGCTCAGACACCGCAGAGCCGGAGAAGCTGGAGCTTGACAGCCGGGCCACGGGTTGGCCATCTTCCAGAAAAAGAAACTCCTATCTCCTTGAAGCCACGGTGAGAGTGGGTTTCTCTGACATACACTAAGGAAATCCTGAGAAGTGCAGGTGGGCAGCATGAACTCCCATTCTCCAGGTAAAGAAAGTGGAACGCAAAGAGGCCAAGTGGGCTCCTCGGGCTGGTAGTAGCTGGATCTGCAGCGGAGGACCCTCCCCCACCAAACAAATTGGGGAGAAAAAGTGGGTGGGCAATTCTGTTCTTTAGGCTTTGGATGTATCCCCCAGATTGTTGAATCTCCATTTTATTTTTTTCCCCAATTGTTTAATAATTGACGTCAAGAAACAGGGATTGGAGCAGGGCAGGACTGAAGTGGACACAGGCCACTCCTCCAAAGGACTTAAAAGACCTAGAAACTCTGAATGAATGCCCTTTGCTCATAAACATAAGAACCACCAAGTGCAAACAGTTTATTCTACTTCCCTCCTTCTTCAAACACACCCCAAAGGCCTTGGACAAAAAGAGGGAGCCACTGCTTTTTCTGTTCTTAAACAAAGTGGCAGCAAAAAAGACACCAGAGATTTGCTTTGGGGACAAGTTGTGGTTTTCGTTTGTTATCTTTTTTTTTTTTTTTTAATTTGGGTGGAAAGTGTAAGGAGTTGGAAGAGAGCCAGCAGCCCCTAAGGCTCCTAACTCAAAGAACTAAAGTCCGAGAGTCTTCCCCTCATCTGCAGTTACCCACGGTGAAGCAGAGGAACCTCCTTCTGACATTTGGTCAGACAATCAATGGTAGCCTAATGCTGTGTCCCATGCCGACGTCATTCACTCGTTTCACCTCATCTTGTAGGCATTATATTGTCTCATGTCCTCGCAGAACGGTGAGTATAGGAGAATAAGGTATTTTGAGAGACAGCACATTCACCTAATTTTTATTATAGTATATTCTTATAATTCTGTCATTGTTGTTAATCTCTTAGGTGCCTAATTGTAAATTAAACTTTCTCATCAGTATGTATGGATAGGAAAAAGCTTTGTATTTATGGGCTTCGGTACCAGTTGTGGTTTTAGGCACCCACGGGGGCTCTTGGAACGTATCCCCCATGGATAAGGAGAGACTACTGTCAATATTTAGTGAGGCCGGGAGTAGGAGACCTGGATTTCGTTTGGTCTCAGGAATTCAGCTGAATAGGGATCAAACCATTCTAAACACCTACGAACTCAACAGGAGATCGAAGAGGAGAGTTGCAACAACTCTCTGAACAGAGAAGCGACCACTTACTGGAAGGTAGGACGTGCGGAGAAGTGAATCCGAGGCGATATTCCGGAGGATAGACGACGGGGGAGGGGGCCTCTGTCGGCTGCTTCTGGCAAGTGATAGAGCCGCGGAGCACCAAATCGGGACTTTTAGAAGCCGGCTCCGCTGAGGGACGTCGCTCCAGTGGCTAAGCGGGGGGTGGAATCCTCCCGGGACAGTGTGGTCTCAGGACCCTCGGGGTCACAGAAAGACTGGGGGTGCCTGAGTGTGGCAGAGCTCCCAGGTATCGGAGCGAGGAAGCCGGCTGCAGAGACGGAGCCGAGGTGCGGGCTCTCAACTCGGGGTTGCCATAAACTGTGATCCGCGGCCCAGTCGGGCCACTGCTCCTCCAGCAGGGACCCAACAAGCGGCAGATCCGGGGAGACTCCCCTTCCTCCCCCGGGAGGAGCTGCGCGGGAACGCACCGCAGGGATCTGCTGGGTTTGGAGACTCCACACGGGGTCGGGTGCCAGAGATAGCAACGCTCGGTCACAGGCCGGGTGAGCGCGGAGTGCGGCCGGAGACCGGGGAGACGGGAGTGACTGACTGCTTTTCTCTGGGGGCACACTGAGGAGCGGGGGCCCCAAGTTCTCAGCTCCTCCGGGTGGAGATTGGGAGGCCACCATTTTCGCCCTGGTCCTCCAAAGCTATACCGAGAGCTTGCAGGGAACAAAAGCTCCTGAGAGCAAACCCGAGCAGCTTGCTTAGCCCCAACCGACAAGGGCGGGGCAATTCAGCCTCCCGCAAAGACATTTGGAAACCACAGCAACAGGCCCCTCCCCCAGAAGATCAGCACGAACAGCCAGAAAGCCAAGACCAAGTTTACCGATCAAGGAGAACGGGAGAACTCCAGCGCTAGGGGAATACTGCACATAGAATTCATGGCTTTTTTTTTTTACCATGATTCATTAGTTCATCAAAGTTAATTTCTTAACTGTTTTTTTTTT